>NC_042964.1:12688110-13048110 GCF_901001165.1 Salmo trutta
TCCCTCCCTCTCCCCCATCCTCCCTCCCTCCCTTCTCCCTCCATCCCCCCCCTCTCCCCCTCCCTCACCCCCTCCCTCCCTCCCTACCTCTCCCCCTCCCTCCCTCCTCTCCCCTCCCTCCCTCCCTCCCTCCCCACATGATTCGGGCTCTAGTCCCTCTCTGTTCCCACAATAGGGAAGGATCCACCTGAAGAGGGGAAGGTGACTCATCCCAAACCAGGAGAGGGACAAAGGCCTCAGAAATCCAGGGAATTTCCCCACTCTGAAATGTGTAAAGGAAGCAGCTTAAGACCTTGTAGCTTTTTTTTAATCAACATGAGCTATACCTCAGACAAGATGGATGGATTTTCTTTTTTTCTTTTCTTTTTTAGACAGATTTTTGGTCAAAATAATTTTAGGCTATTGTACTATGGTTTTGACTTGTTCTTATGTGGTGTAACGTTCTCAAAAATATATTCTTGACCTTTCCTAAATTGACATAATTACACAATGGACATTTATGGAGAAAGTCCTATGATTCAGAACAACATCAACAGAATTGTGTGTAGTAAACAGTTACTGTGTTGCAACTACTCAAAATGAGCAAGAGAGGAATTAAAAAAAATAATCGCTCTGGTCTGGGAACTGACCAATATAAAATCATAGAATCCACCTAGAACAACACATTTTTACATGTCAAAATGATTTCAATCTGTTAGTGTTACCTCGTGTTCCACTCCTACAAATTAGAGAGTAAGCTAGGGCGTGCTCATGCCAGGGTGTCCCAGACCGACGAAAGGGCTATGAATCTATGTGTATCTAGCTGTTAAATGCACCACCGGGTTAGTGTGAGGAGACAGAATTAACTAAAGGCTGCAGATTTCGTCGGAGCATTAGATATGAAGAATTGATATCTTCTTCAGCTTTAACAGCTGTTTGTCATCAAACCAGTCGCTGAGTGAGGATTTGAGTGCAGTGCCCCCAAAAAATGTAAGGGGAACGGCTAGGCGTACATAATTCCACAACTGTACAGTAAAAGCCATTTCAGAAAGTTTACTTTAGAGGACAAAGAACATGACAGAATTACACCTATTCCTTGCAGTGTAAAAGGGTTTCGTCGGGCTAGCCGTGTAAAAGAAATGACCATTTGGCACTTTGGACGGCCTCATATGGGTTTAATATCAATCCACTTCTTTTTTGATTCCCTCTTTACAGAGTAATCGTTCTCTCGTGAATTTTCTGCCCTCTCCTCTTCTCCCTAGCCGTAACATATCAGCATGTGTTCACCCGATACTGTTAGGTATAAACACAAACCAGCTAGCACATTTGGTTCCTTGGAAGTTGTGGGAACGTACGTTTTTGGTTTCCCATTGGTTCTGGGAACGAAGTCATACGTTTTCTGACCGGTAAAACTGAAATGTAGCCTGTTCTGGGAATGTACATTTTTAGGTTGCAGGGAGGTTCTGACAACGTTTTACTATGGTTCCCTGAAGTTTTCCTAGGAGATTTTATTAATGTTCTGAGAATGGAAGTTATAGGTTAATAACTATTATTATAAGTTATTAAATAATGTCCTGAGAACATGTTTCAATAAGACTTTTAATAACACTGCTAGCTTAGTTTAGGTTAACTGTTTTGAACTCCAAGCGCAGATAGCACACTTGGAAATGAATTTGCTTAGGCATGAATCATGATTCAAACCTATGATCTTCTGTTCTCTATCAATGGAATTAGTCCACTGCACCACCAGGATGGTGCCCGCATGCCATGTTTTATTAACTATGCAAAGCTGTTCATTTTAGTCTATTCAAACAAGCACTCATTAAGATCTGAAGTGTCGCCAATTAGTGGGGGTGGCCAACACACCTGAACACACTTAACAAGCTAGAGGATAGAGAGGGTTTTGTTTACGCTGAAAACAGAATGTGTATGTTTTTAAATAACATTCCTCAAACGTTCTTTGAACATTACAGTTTTCTTGTGTTTTTGGGGGGGAATTTTCTGAACATTCTGAGAACATTAATTTAAATAGAACCATGAGGAAACCTGCAGAAAACGTTATACTGAAGTACCGAAATTCCCATCAGAGATACATACACTGTGTGTACAAAACATTAGGAACACCGGCTTTTTCCATGACATACAGTAGACTGATTAGGTGATTCCAGAAAGCTATAATCCCTTATTGATGTCACCTGTTAAATCTACCCACATCAGTGAAGATATAGGGTATGAGACAGGTTAAAGGATTTTTAAGCCTTGAGACAATTGAGACATGGATTGTGTTTGTTTGCCATACAGAGGATGAATGGGCAAGACAAAATATTTAAGTGCCTTTGAACGGGGTATGGTAGTATGTGCCAGGCACACTGGTTTGTTTCAAGAACTGCAACGATGCTGGGTTTTTCCACCCTCAACAGTTTTCTGTGTGTATCAAGAATGGTCCACCACCTAAAGGACATCCAGCCAACTTGACACAACTGTGGGAAGCACTGGAGTCAACATGGGCCAGCATCCCTGTGAAACATATGGTTCTCAGAACGTTATGTGCTAGCTGGGTATCCTGCAGCGTTCCCAGAAAGTTGTGGAAAGGTTGTATGCAAAATAACCATAGGACAACCACACTCTCACCAAGCTCTAAGAAACGTATGTTTCTCAGAACGTTATGTGTTAGCTGGGAAAACAGCATGAGAAGGAAGGGAAAAAACTAGATCAAATCCCAAAGAAAGCTCGTTTAAAGAAGCGAGGGGGAAAAAAACAACTCTGTTGGATGTTGGAACCTTCTGTACTCAAGCGTTTATCTGTCGTAGTGTAGTGAGACGAGAGGCGTCCCTCTCCCTTCCAACCCTAGGGCTTAAGGGTAGTGTGTCTGTGTGTGTGTTGGGGGAGAACAATCCGGAAATACAGGACAGTGAGGGCTTAATTAAAAACGCTATGGGCTCTGCCCTGCACCACGAGACCAGGTAATGAGACATGCTGTACACCCCTCCCTGGAGGATCTCTCACACACACACACACACACCCTTTTCTCTCTCTCTCTCTCTCTCTCTCTCTCTCTCTCTCTCTCTCTCTCTCTCTCTCTCTCTCTCTCCCTCCCTCTCTCTCCTGCTTGCTGCCTGTAACTATAGTGGCGTTATCAGGGCTAGGCGTGGGACGGCCCGCCAACTGGGCTTGCCACCTGTTGAGTCAGGCAGCTCCTCTGAGACCTAGCTTCATATCCGAGTCGGTTTCAAACGGGAGACCGCCGCACCTGCCCGCCCATCGTTCTCTCTCTTTCTCTCTCTCTTTCTCCCTCTGACACACAAACACGTTCCTGGATATGCACACACACACCTGTTCACCCTAGCGTCACCCCTTCACTCTCGCAGCCTAACAACACAACAAGTTTATAAATAAAGTCTGCTCACAGCCACAATCGCTACAACTCCCACTAGCATTTCCTCATTCTCACTTTGTTCTTTTTTTGTAGCTTCTGGCACCTGGTATTCCCAGGCGGGCTCCCATCCCAGTACTAACCAGGCCAAACCCTGTGTTCAGGGTAGTCTGGCCACAAGCATATTTTTTTTATCCCATTTTCTCCCCGAATTAGGTCCCTTGGCTCATCTCTGCAACTCCTCAATGGAATCGGGAGAGGCAAAGTTCGAGTCATGCGTCCTCCGAAACATGACCCACCTGGAAGACTGGATGTCAGCCACACCAATGTGTCAGAGGAAACACTGTTCGACTAACGACCGGAATCAGCTTGCAGGCACCCGGCCATGTCACAAGGAGTCGCTAGAGCACGATGAGTCCACCGGCCAAACCCTCCCCTACCCCGGATGGTGCAGGGCCAATTGTGCAACGTCCTATGGGCTCCTGGTCACGGCCGGTTGTGACACAGCCTGGGATTGAACCCCAAGCTGTAGTGGCGCCTCAGCGCTGCGGTGTAGTGCTTTTGACCGCTGCGCCATCCAGGACTATCATGCTCACTTTAATTGGTGCAACACTGCATTCCACAATAGAATCACTACCACACTGAAAATCCCACTCCCTTCGCTTCAACACTGCAACTCTCACTCAGATTGGTGAGAAAACAGGAAGCAATAAGGAAGCCTCCAAACTATCAGAGAACTCAACAACCCTCCAAACCAGCTTACAGTATCAACAGGGGGATGTTCTTACGAGTTCACTCATTATATAAAGCTTGATTTCCTGTCAAGGATTCCATTATTCACACAGCATGTTTTTTCAAAGCATTCGGAAAAAAACTACACTGACAAAAATATAAACGCAACATGGAAAGTGTTAGTCCCATGTTTCATGAGCTGAAATAAAAGATCCCAGAAATTTTCCATTGAACAAAAAGCTAATTTCTCTAAAATTTTCCGCCCAAATTTGTTTACATCCCTGTTAGTGAGCATTTCTCCTTTGCCAAGATAATCCATCCACCTGACAGTTTTGGTATATCAATAAGCTAATTAAACAGCATAATCATTACAGAGGTGCACCTTGTGCTGGGGACAATAATAAGCCAATCTAAAATGTGCAGTTAAAATGAGTAAAACAAGTTTATATTTTGGGTTCTGATGGGGTATGACAGTTGAATTAAGCTAAGGAGGCATCTACTGTATAAGTTATATCCTTTGAGAATTAATGGGTATATATCATGAATTTAAACGTCTAAAAATGGATGTAGCAACTGCTGATTGCCTCTTTAAGCTTAGCTCATTGAATGTTTTACTGTAAATCACAGCGGGGGAAAAAACAATCTATCTCTAATTAGCTTGGTTTATGACAGAGTATTTGTATATATTGAGCATGTAGCCTTTTATGACAATGTAATCATAAGGTTTGGTGTTTACGGTCTGACCTGAGGCTAGCATGTTATCACGTGTCATTACATCAACAGCCAAGTTGAATGGGCTCACATCGAGGGAACAAGGTGCCATATCATTTTATCAACGTACTGTAACCACTCGCTGTGGAGTCGAGAGGCAATGATAACATTGGGAACATCTTGACAGTCGAAGAGTGACACTTGCTCTTGTCCACTGAGACTGTGTTGTGTGTAGCCTACATGACCCACCACAGATCATGGTGGGGCTACTTGTGCTCTACGAAGAGTCAGGACAGATATTGAATAATGTGGCATCTGTATTGAATTGAATTGTATTGTATTTCATTGTACTGTATGGTATTGTATTGTATTTCCGAGGGAATTATATTTGCTTAGCTGCAGTAATAATCTCAGATTATTAATTCCTACAAGGCAGAATTTTTGGTAGATTAGGGATTATGTTCCCCCAACCTAGATTAGTCAACTATCTTGAAGTGTTCTGTTTTGAGAACATTCCATTTGCGATTTAGGAATCTAGAACCTTGAAAACGTTCTCAGTACAGCTTCTCTAAACCTCCTACAGTGTCACACACACATACCTCCCCTCTCACCTTCTCTCTCGTGCCAGGTCCTGCTGCCACTAGCTGGGGAGCTAGGTGAAGAATAGAAGTCGGGGCCAGTGGGACTGGTCTCCATACTCTCCTCTATGTTGAGGGTCTTGGGCCGTTTACTGAAGAAGGAGGAGAAATTATGAGTCACAACATATGTATATTTTCTTTGATCCTTTATCACAGCCAGTGAGGTTGTAAAACAAAAGTACCTGTATCGTATGCTTACTGATGATGTATTGTCCAGATGCCTGAGTGTAAACAGACTTGAACTAGAACAAACAGCCAAATATGGAAGCAATGCTATAAAATAAATGACAGAGTAAGACTATGCATTTAACTCCCGAGACACTAAACTGAAATCAGTTTTACATTCCCCCCTCCTGCATCTCATTCAAAGTTCAGAGGTCAATGTGTGACAAGAGGTTCCCATGTGATGCGTGAGAAAGAGAGAGGGGGCAGGGTAGAGAGAGGGGGCAGGGTAGAGTCCTGCAGTAGACTGACCTGCCAGGCGGGGAGGAGAGGGAGCGATGGAGGCCCACGCTGGAGTTCAGGTCATGGTAGTATGGCTGACTAGGCATGTCGGCCATGGAGAAGTTCACCCCTGCCCCCTGGGTGATGGGCGCTAGAGAGGAAGGAGAGGAAAAGAGAGGTACAGGTTGGATACTTCCTGGTCACTAGCATGCTGATTGGTTGGCTGCTGAAGCTTTGATAGGCTTCTGATGTGATGTGACCTTGAACTTGGCCAACAACTTCATTAAAATGATCTCAGTGTACATGATCCCCACTCACATGTTAAATAAATGTTAAATATATTTTTTTTAAATAGAATGATTGAACATCATTTAACTTTTGCATTCCACCAGCACACTGCAAACTCATGAACTGAGCCACACCCACCAGGCCTCTGATTAGTTCCTACCTATTGTAATTGGTCAAGCACATATCAATAAGTGCACTGAAGTTCACTTTCATGGTGGTTGTATGTGTGATATGCTTTGAGTACCACAGCCCACCATCACTGTGTGAAATGAGACTTTTTTTTCTCCCTGTGGTTGATGGCCGTGGGGGAGGGATATTGTTTCAGGGAGGACAGCTGATTGTTTACCAGGGCACTCTGTAAACACTCCTTCCTCTCTTGAAACTGCCGCTTGCGAAGGGAGCCCTGTGAGTGCGGTGGGTGGGTGTGTGGGTTGCTAGGATGGTCTGGACTCGACGGGAGTCTGGAGTGTGTGGTGGCCTCTGTTGTGGTCTGAGGTTCACCACTGGCATGAGCTCCAGCCTCAGAACTGGCAACCTCAGCATTGCAGTCTCAGAACTAGCAACCCCAGCACTGCAGCCCCAGAACTGGCAACCCCCAGCACTGCAGCCCCAGAACTGGCAACCCCAGCACTGCAGCCCCAGAACTGGCAACCCCAGCACTGCAGCCTCAGAACTGGCAACCCCAGCACTGCAGCCTCAGAACTGGCAACCCCAGCACTGCAGCCTCAGAACTGGCAACCCCAGCATTGCAGCCTCAGAACTGGCAACCCCAGCATTGCAGTCTTGGAACTGGCAACATGCAGCAGCCCTGGCATTTGCTACCCCTAACCAAGCTGTGGCGCATTCCTCTCTCCCAAGGGCATTTGTGTTTTAATTCCCTAACGAGACTCTCTCCTTTCTCTCTCTTTCTCTCTCTCTCTTCTCAACATACTGTGTCATGCCACTCACTCTGACATCAAGTAATTTAACTGTGTTGAAGCAAATATGACCCCTGACTTCTGAATCTTAACAATGCACAGCACAAAATAACAGTTCACCTGTTACTGTTTTTTTCTTTCTTTCATTTGAATTTGCATTTAAGTACTGCAGAGTTGCAGTACTCACTGAGTTTTAATTGGTTTAAAGGCCTAATCCGAAAAATAACATAAAAAATGTTAGAATACAGGACACAACTTCCGTATGTTGTAGGACCAGTGGTGTAAAGTACTTAAATAAAAATACTTTAAAGTACTACTTAAGTAGTTTTTGGGGGTATCTACTGTACACTTTACCTGACTATTTATATTTTTGACTACTTTTACTTTTTCTTCACTACATTCCTTAAGAGAATATTGTACTTTGTACTCCATACATTTTCCTTGACACCGAAAAGTACTCATTACATTTTGAATGCTTAGCAGGACAGGAAAATGGTCCAATTCAGGCACTTATCAACAGAACATCCCTGGTCATCCTACTGCCTCTGATCTGGCGGACTCACTATACACACATGCTTCATTTGCAAATTATGTCTGAATGTTGGAGTGTGCCCCTGGCTATCCATACATTTTCAAAACAAGAAAATCTGGTTTGCTTAATATAAGGAATTTGAAATGATTTATACTTGTACTTTTACTTTTGAAACTTAAGTATATTGTAGGAATTACATTTACTTTTGATACTTAAGTATATTTTCAACCAAATACTTTTAGACTTTTACTCAAGTAGAATTTTACTGGGTGACTTTTACTTTTACTTGAGTCCTTTTCTATTAAGGTATCTTTAATTTTACTCAAGTATGACTAATAGGCTACTTTTTCCACCACTGTGTAGGACACAACAGCACTTGAGCAGTACAGGTAAATCCTGCCTGAGGGAACCATTGTCCTCAGCTAACTGTGGAGAGAGATACCTGAAAGAACATCTGTCATCGTCTTTGAGAAGGGCAGTCTATACAAACACACACTCGCGCACACATACACACCTGTCTACTGTAGACACACACATACTGTGTTCTAATGCTTGCTCGACTGTTTTTCCCGCTTTTGTACCGTAAAGCTCACTCTTTTTGAATCGACAATGAGTAAAATGATATATGAATGTACTGTACTTACTTCTGGACACCCGCACCAGCTCCGAAACACTGAAGACTCCTGATTTGATGAAGCTGTCTTCCAAGTAAACTGCAGAAACAAAAACAAAGATAGACAATATATCAATACAATATATCAATCAAAACATTAAATGATATGCTTTGTGTTCTCGGAACTTACAGCAAGTTACATTCATAATGATTTAAGCTGGTGATAAAGTAATAAATCATTACTTGATTCCCTGCTTACTGCAAATGGGATGAGCAGAAATTCTCGACCAAAATGTTTTTTTAATAAAACAGAGCATCCTTCATCGACCCACCACCTATAGCCCACCACCTGGTGGTTCTCTGTAGCTCAGTTGGTAGAGCATGGCGTTTGCATCACCAGGACTGTAGGTTTTATTCCCAGGGGCCACCCATACGTAAAATGTATGCACAGATAAAAAGCTAAATGCCGTATATAATATTTATTATATTAACACAGCTACAAACTGAATACTGTCAATACTGAAAATACTGAAAATACTGAAACATGGAGGCATTGAAGTACAATATGTATGAGGGCCAGAATGTAAGAAAAACATCTCAGAACCAATCAGTCAAGCCTGGTCCCAGATCAGTTTGTGCTGTTTATATACAGTTGAAGTTTACATACACTTAAGTTGAAGTCATTAAAACTCGTTTTTCAACCACTCCACAAATTTCTTGTTAACAAACTATAGTTTTGGCAAGTCGGTTAGGACATCTACTTTGTGCATGGCACAAGTAATTTTTCCAACAATTGTTTACAGACAGATTATTTCACTTATTATTCACTGTATCACAATTCCAGTGGGTCAGAAGTTTACATACACTAAGTTGACTGTGCCTTTAAACAGCTTGGAAAATTCCAGAAAATGATGTCATGGATTTAGAAGCTTCTGATAGGCTAATTGACATAATTTGAGTCAATTGGAGGTGTACCTGTGGATGTATTTCAAGGCCTACCATCAAACTCAGTGCCTCTTTGCTTGACATCATGGGAAAATCAAAAGAAATCAGCCAAGACCTCAGAAAAAACATTGTAGACCTCCACAAGTCTGATTCATCCTTGGGAGCAATTTCCAAATGCCTGAAGGTGCCACGTTCATCTATACAAACATTAGTACGCAAGTATAAAAAACTTGGGATCATACCGCTCAGGAAGGAGATGCGTTCTGTCTCTTAGAGATTAACGTACTTTGGTGCGTTATCCACAGTAAAACAAGTCCTATATCGACATAACCTGAAAGGCCGCTCAGCAAGGAAGAAACCACTGCTCCAAAACCTCCATAAAAAAGCCAGACTACGGTTTGCAACTGCACATGGGGACAAACATCGTACTTTTTGGAGAAATGTCCTCTGGTCTGATGAAACAAAAATAGAACTGTTTGGCCATAGTGACCATCCCAACCGTGAAGCACGGGGGTGGCAGCATCATGTTGTGGGGGTGCTTTGCTGCAGGAGGGGCTGGTGTACTTCACAAAATTGATGGCCTCATGAGGATGGAAAATTATGTGGATATTTTGAAGCAACATCTCAAGACATTAGTCAGGAAGTTAAAGCTTAGTTGCAAATGGGTCTTCCAAATGGACAATGACCCCAAGCATACTTCCAAAGTTGTGGCAAAATGGCTGAAGGACAACAAAGTTAAGGTATTGGAGTGGCCATCACAAACCCTGACCTCAATCCTATAGAACATTTGTGGGCAGAACTGAAAAAGCGTATGCGAGCAAGGAGGCCTACAAACCTGACTCAGTTACACCAGCTCTGTCAGGAGGAATGGGCCAAGCTTGTGGAAGGCTACCCGAAACGTTTGACCCAAATTAAACAATTTGAAGACAATGTTACCAAATACTAATTGAGTGTATGTGAACTTCTGACCCACTGGGAATGTGAAGAAAGAAATAAAAGCTGAAATAAATAATTCTCTCTACTATTATTCTGACATTTCACATTCTTAAAATAAACTGGTGATCCTATCTGACCTAAGACAGGGAATTTTTACTAGGATTAAATGTCAGGAATTGTGAAACTGAGTTTAAATATATTTGGCTAAGGTGTATGTAAACTTCCGACTTCAACTATATTTGTCACGCCAATGACCATAGTGAGTCGGCACTACAGCACAAAGTAGATTTGGGACCAGGCTATCCAGACAGACATGTCACTGACTCCCAAAATTACTTTAACATTTCATCCTTTGATGTTCTGAGGAGGACCATTGGGTGTGCCAACTACATAGGGGGAAGGCGTGAGTCTAGATTCCGATTGGCAGCTAAATGCACTTTCTTCCTCCTAATGTCTCAACACAAGCCAACGGGCGTCCCAGAGAAGGGAAGGGAACTGTGCCACTGTAGAGGGAGCATCTAGGGAGGCCCTCCCAGGGTCTGAGTCATTGGCTCAACGTTGGCTCAACGTTGTTTGACTTGGCAGCGAAACGTGCACCCAGGGCAGGCAAAACCTGCTCTTTAGGAATGGACCTAATTACGTTCTCTCTCTATTTTCATTCCTGGCCCGTGATGACATAGTCCAGGTCAGTCCAGGAGAGCAGCAACAGGCTGCCGGAGATTATTTGGATAGGCAGCCATTTTGTTTGGCTAGCTAGCAGACTGGCTAGCCAATTTAGCTCAGCTTTCCAACCCTTTTTGGCAAGGAAGACAACTATGGCCTCATACTTCCATTAGTGTACTACGGAGGAGCACATAAAGTAGTCTAGCCTCCATGTTTCACAATCTTTTTTGTCTCTTAGATGCAGTTACTATTGTAAGTAGCTGACAGCACCATCATTATGAGATATTATATGTACATTCAGATGGGTGTAATCTGCATATCTGAAAAACTATCTTAAAACGAAATGTTCCAGGTGAGAGCATAGAGTATATACAAAGATACAGATGGACCTTATACAAAAAAGAGCACTGCTATAAACAGATACCACAGAAATTATTCTACGAGGTGAGGATATACTATATACAGTACAGAGAGGGGACTGGGAACTATAGAGCTATGATCGACAGCACAGAGGTTGGAGGACAGTGACAGTCAATTTCAGGTACATACCTGGAGGGTTGTTGCCTGGCTCATTGTTACTGGGACTTCCTGACTGCTGTGCGTCTGTAACACAGATATAGAACCATACTTCAATTGCGAACCTGAGATCATGAAATACCAGAAAAGATCATTAAAGTTCAGCACTCTTCTATCAATTTAAGTAATTCAAATGAGCTTGTTTGGAATTAATGTAAACCACCCAGTGTTGCCAAAGCAATACGAGGACATGTCCAAAATACCCTGAATATCACAGGTGGCCAAAAAAAAACTAACAAGGCGCTGTTAAAGATCTGATTTCATTTCAACCTAGACATAATATCAACTGGAGTCTACACAGAGTATGATGATTATATAATGAATACTCTGCAGTTTCCCTACTTTGTGTCTGAGATTTTTTATTTTCATATTTCTGCGGACGTGTCAGTCCTGACAGACCAAGCCAGATGTGCACTGATATACAGTACCAGGCAAAAGTTTGGACACCTACTCATTCAAGGGTTTTTGATAGTCCCACTAAGAGCAAACCAGATGGCATGGCGTATCGCTGCAGAATTCTGTGTAAGCCATGCTGGTTAAGTGTGCCTTGAATTCTAAATAAATCACAGACAGTGTCACCAGCAAAGCACCCCCACACCATCACACCTCCTCCTCCATGCTTCACGGTGGGAACCACACATGCGGAGATCATCCATTCATCTACTCTGCGTCTCACAAAGACACGGCAGTTGGAACCAGAAATCTAAAATTTGGACTCATTAGAACAGAGGACAGATTTCCACCGGTCTAATGTCCATTGCTCGTGTTTCTTTGCCCAAGCAAATCTCTTCTTCTTTTTGGTGTCCTTTAGTAGTGGTTTCTTTGCAGCAATTTGACCATGAAGGCCTGATTCACGCAGTCTCCTCTGAACAGTTGATGTTGAGATGTGTCTGTTACTTGAACTCTGTGAAGCATTTATTTGGCCTGCAATTTCTGAGGCTGGTAACTCTAACAAACTTATCCTCTGTAACTCTGGGTCTTCCTTTCCTGTGGCGGTCCTCATGAGAGCCAGTTTCATCATAGCGCTTGATGGTTTTTGCGACTGCACTTGAAGAAACTTTCAAAGTTCTTGAAATGTTCCTCATTGATTGACCTTCATGTCTTAAAGTAATGATGGACTGTCGTTTCTCTTTGCTTATTTGAGCTGTTCTTGCCATAATATGGACCTCATGAAGTTGGTTGAGAGAATGCCAAGAGTGTGCAAAGCTGTCATCAAAGCAAAGGGTGACTACTTGGAAGAATCTAAAATCTGAAATATATTTTGGTTACTCCATGATTCCACATTACTACATGATGTGTTATTTCATAGTTTTGATGTCTTCACTATTATTCTACAATGTATAAAATAGTAAAAATAAAGAAAAACCCTTGAATGAGTAGGTGTGTTTAAACTTTTGACTGGTATTATATATAATAGAGTAAAAAGCCTTCAGCTGGGGTGGAAAGAGGCAATAAGACAAGGTTAAAAATAAGAGGTAAAGTGTTATCCTGACCTGCACACAAAGACTGGTTGATTCTGGCTGGCTTTTTACAGGGCTTGGGTTAGGGAGAACATGGTGTGTCTCTGCCTCGTCCTGCCCTGCCTGGCCCTGGGAGACGCATGCACATAGCACACGCAACGGGTGGGGGATAAGCTCTGAAACACGTCAGGAATTCTCCCCATAAGGTAGCGCCGACCCTAGCCTAACCACGTGGTTCCTCTGATTGATGTTGTTACCTTACAGCACCTTTGGGAGGAGGATAAGCTGGCGTTCCTCAGCCGTCGCCGCGCTCGTTAGTCACCGCCAACCACCAGAGGCCATTTGAGTATAGTCTCCCAACAGTCACGCAACACTAACAGATATTCAAATGATGCTCACAAGCACCCGGCTTTTAACATAAACACTAGTCCAGGGGTACTCAAGTACTAATTGAGAAGGTCCGGTAACACAAATTTCCTTGGTGGCAAAGGTCCGGATTGATATTGTCATTTATCGGTGTAGTAACTAACCTCCCCCTCGCAACTCATGGGACCCCAAACTGTTCACACCTCTGTTGTTGGCAGAGTGAAAATGTTGCAGTTTAAAAGCTAATTTCCGGTAATTCTACACACTGAGCAAGGTGCAGAGAGTTTTGTTGTTTTTGCAATTTTAAAGCTAATTTCCTACAATTCTACACATTTTTCCATGTCTTATGTGTTTATATGATACCAGCATCGCAGTCAGACCAAGAGTTTTTTTTGGGGGGGGGGGGGACCCACGGTCCATATTGACCCTGTTCTGGGTCCGGATCCGGACCGCGGGCCTCCAGTTGAGTATGGAAGCACTGTACCATATCATATACTATAAACAATAGGTCCACAGATGAAAAGTAGCTCCAAAGAGCTTACTAATTTCCCCCAAACAGCAGTTCCTCTCCACACTACACACCACTCTTCCCTACAAAACCTACTGTAGCATCGGCCTATCAGAGTCGGGTAACATCAGCATCACTGACACCCAAAGAACATATGGGAGAGAAGGAGAGGAGGACCCCCCCTCCGCCCTTTCCTTCCTTCCCTCCCTCTACCAACCCCCACTTCAACCAACCATACAGGGAAACAAATCAAATAAATAAAATGTTATTGGCCACATACACATATTTAGCAGATGTTAGTGCGGGTGTAGCGAAATACTTGTGTTCCTAGCTCCAACAGTGCAGTAAACAGTACAACATTGAATGGCTAGGCTGTGTTTGACTTAAGTTCCATAATGTTTTACTGTACCACAGCCACCCCCCACGTGTTCCTCCTGTGCTTGATGTATGAGCTATGCACAATGAGAACCGCAGGGTTGTGATATGATCTACGCCTTAAATGCGGAGTGAGGAACAGAGGCGGGAGACGGTGAACTCAGATAGCCTCGCCTTGCAACAACACTCCTTTTCCTGCTGCTGAGACTTCCCTCTCTCATAAGCTCCATTTCAGAGGTAAAAAAAGGAGAGAGAGAGAGAGAGATAGAGGAATAGAGAGAGAGAGAGAAGAAAAAATGTGAAGACAAAACGTTGAGAGATTTATTCGCTCCCCACCCCCTCTAAATTTGACCATTAAACAGCACTGCAAAAACGGAATGTTCTTGGCCGCGGCTCAACAATGACAAAGTAGGGCGGGAACAACACCACCATACGTTAAGTGAAAAAATCCACCCTTATGTTTAACCGTGAATAGTCACAACTTTGGGCTCTCTTTACAGGATACAGAGGACACAAGGGAAGTCTGTTGTTGATAGCTTGCTCTCTTTTCGATGCCTAAGCTGGCTACTTTGTTAGCGTGTCTGGTTTGTTAGCTTGTAAGACACAATTGTTCTGAAAATAAATTACTCTCTAGATGGAAATTCACATGATTTCAGCAAAAACAGTATGGTGCTGTTGACTTCTCAGGCACATCATGTGTGCACATTTGTCATTTAAAATATTTTCTAATGAGATACAATTATATTTCTATACAGAACAAAAATATATAAGCAACATGTAAAGTGTTGGTTACATGTTTCATGAGCTGAAATAAAAAGCTCCCAGAAATGTTCCATGCGCAAAAAAATATTATTTCTCTCACATTTGGTGCACAAGTTTGTTTACATCCTGTTAATGAGCATTTGCCAAGCTAACCCACCCACCTGACAGGTGTGGCATATCAAGAAGCTGATTAAACCGCATGGTCATTACACAGGTGCACCTTGTGCCGGGGACAATAAAAGGCTACTCTAAAATGTGCAGTTTTATCACACAACACAATGCCACAGATGTTTCAAGTTTTGAGGGAGCGCGCAGTTGACATGCTGACTGCAGGAATGTCTACCAGAGCTTTTGCCAGAGAATTGAGAGAATAAGTCACCTCCAATGTTGTTTTAGAGAATTTGGTAATATGTCCAACCGGTCTCACAACCACAGACCACGTGTAACCACGCCAGCTCAGGACCTCCACATCTGTCTTCTTCACCTGCAGGATCGTCTGAGGGGGGAAGGGGTGCTGAGGAGTATTTCTGTATTTAATAAAGCCCTTTTGTGGGGAAAAACGTATTTTGATTGGCTGGGCCCTGGCTCCCCAATGGGTGGGCCTATGCCCTCCCAGGCCAACCCATGGCAGCACCCCTGACCAGTTGCACCCCTGACCAGTCATGTGAAATCCATAGATTAGGGACAAATTCATTTATTTCTAGTGACTGATTTCCTATATATGAACTGTAACTCAGTGAAATCTTTGAAATTGTTGCATGTTGAGTTTATATTTTTGTTCAGTGTATGTTACATGCCACAGTCAAGGGCTTTTGTGCCAATGGTTTGTGTGGAACAACGTCCCTACAGTAATGTGATGGCAAGAGGATCCTCCCACATTCTTCCTCCCTGCCACCCTGGCACTTCCCACCCTCATGCCACTTTCAGACCCATCCATCAGTCTAGTTACAACTGCCAACTATTGCCCTCTCCCAGGAGAGAGAAAGAGAGAGACAGAGAGACAGGCGAGGAGGGAGACGGAGAGATGAGAGAAAGAGGGAGTGTGAGACAGTGTTAAAGATGAGAGAGAGAGAGAGAGAGAGACAGAGAGAGAGAACATAATTAGACCCAACCAAATCATGAGAATACAAAAAGATAATTACTTGACACATTGGAAAGAATTAACAAAAAAACAGAGCAAACTAGAATGCTATTTGGCCCTAAACAGAGAGTACACAGTGGCAGAATACCTGACCACTGTGACTTACCCAAACTTAAAGAAAGCTTTGACTATGTACAGGCTCAGTGACCATAGCCCTGCTATTGAGAAAGGCCGCCGTAGGCAGACCTGGCTCTCAAGAGAAGACAGACTATGTGCAGCCGCCCCACAAAATTAGGTGGAAACTGAGCTGCACTTCCTAACCTCCTGCCAAATGTATGACCATATTAGAGACATATTTCTCGCAGATTACACAGACCTTTGTGAGAGAGAGAAGGTGGGAAGCTGGTTTGTCTAACATGGAACAGACCATTGTGAAAGAACAGGCAAAAGACCAGCTGGTCATGATAATTAAAGAAGCCAGCCAGCTAAAGAAGAAGAGCATCTTCTCTCTGCTTCCCTACAGTCCAACTGGAGCCACCTGGAAGAGTTGAGAGGGGATCCAGGCATATGGCATTTTCTGTCTGTCAACCCCTCTCAGAGGCATGAGGGAGCTCTATAATCTGAGAGCTGGAAAACCTCTGGCATCCCATACATCACAAGAACCCAGTTATTCTTGCGTGTGTGCCTGTGTTGTACAATTGTATGCTGTGCAAATTTAAGTCTGCATGCAATAAATAAACTGTCTGAGACAGAAATGAAAAGAAGGGTGAAGACTTCCCGTCACAGAAAATACCTCCTATCTGCATCCAAAGGTGCATCAAACCATCCAAATGGAGACCAATCCAAGACCAATCCGTTCGTCTTAAAATAAACTCCACTAACCCGTGAATAAACAGTGTGGTCTTGGTCTGTGAGGTAGGTCTCTGACTCTGCCCTGAGAGTTTGGCAAGGCCCTGATCACAACACAACATACCAGGGACACGCAGCCTCGCTCCAAAAACAACATTTCTTGGCACCTCTCCGTCCCTGTCACTTGTTTAAACAAACAAACTGGGCCCCCGAAGGAGGAGGAGAAAGGAAAGCTAAACATAGGATTTAAGGATCTTGGCTGTGACTTGAGTGAGGAGGACTGAGGAGTGACAGGTTGGGATTGTTGGGTATTGACATGTACTGAGTTTGTTTCATACCTTCCGTTTTGACACAATAATGATCATACCACTCAAACAATTATAGCAATTATGTGTAATGGCACAATGTGGATTATTTCATATTGTGAATGCTTCTTTTACCTCTCTCTCTCTCTCACACACTCGCTCTCTCTCTCTTTCTCTCTCTCTTTCACTCTCTCTCTCTCTCTCTCTCTGCCCTAATGCATCACCTGCCTGGATATTCTAAACACTCTTGCACTCTTTTGCACCCACCTTCTTCTTGTTTCGCATGATACCCATACCCTCCCAAGAAGAAACCCTAAGTCCAGCCCCTACCCTCATCCCCCTTAACCACACTGTGTATATAAACCAGTCACATACTTTTACAAACTTTCTTTCTCACTCGCTGCGGTGCATCCATTTGATCCCACAAACACGCACACTCTCACATACACACACATCCCACAGCACACACACACTCTCACATACACACACATCCCACAGCACACACACACACTCTCACATACACACACATCCCACAGCACACGCACGCACACACACACATGCTCGCTGCAGATGCATACCACCGTCGACATTTCAGAGGGAAGAGAGAAGCCGTCTGGCAGCCATTTTAGAGTGGTGCAGCTGTGGTCTGTGCACATGTAAAGCTGTGGCTGCCAGAGGCATGGGTCCCGAGCCAAGATGCATCTCTGCGGCTGAGGGAGAGAGGGCGGGAGAAGAGAGGAGAGAAAGGAGTAGAAATATATCCCAATTACAGCACCGCTCGGGCCGTAATGTTTCAACAATACAGCTGTGTGCAGTGTAAATATTTAACATGGCCACACTTTCCATCCCTGTTCTGCATTACTTTGGCTGAGGAACAAGCCGTTAGGGGGTTGGCAAGCTGTCAATCTGCCTGTCTATCTGTATGTCTATCTGTATGTCTATCTGCCTGTCTATCTGTATGTCTATCTGTATGTCTATCTGCCTGTCTATCTGTATGTCTATCTGTATGTCTATCTGTATGTCCTAGGGTACATAGCCGTAGTGTCTGTGTATGTATGTGTGTGTGTGTCTGTGTGTCTGTCTGTGTGTGTGTGTCTGTCTGTGTGTGTGTGTGTCTGTGTGTCTGTCTGTGTGTGTTTGTCTATGTGTGTGTGTGCGTGTGCACGTGTGCGCAAGTGCGTGTGTGTCTGTGTGTGTGTGCGTGTGTATATGCGTGTGTGCGTCTGTGTGCGTGTGTGCGTGTGTGTGTGTCTGTGTGCGTGTGTGTGTATGTGTGTGTGTGTGTGTGGGGGTGTGGGTGTGGGTGTGTATGTGTATGTATGTGTGTGTGTGTGTGTGGGGGTGTTAACAGGATTTTTCCTGTGTCTTTCTCTGCTCCTGGTTTCTATCATTCACGGCTTAGCCATGATGACCTCATCATTGCGGGCCCGGTTCCAAAACCGGCAGATCCCAGTTCGCTCTCAAATGTTGCTCTACCACTACATTTATCTCTGTCTCTGGGTCTGTAAGAGTATCTCTTATCTTTTGTCTCTTCTCTTGTCTGACTACATTTATCTCTCTCTCTGTATCAGGATCTGTATCAATTCTTATCTAGACAGTATTGTATTGAATAGTATACATTTTCCTTTCCACTTCTAAATCTTTGTCTACATCTAACCCGGTATCTTTCCATCCTCCACTCTTTTCCTGTTTTTTTTCCTGTCACTTTTTCTCTCATCTTAGTGGCCTCTTCTCTCTCAATCTCTCTGTCACTCCCACTCCCTCTCTTTCTTTCCTTCTCTCTCTCCCTCTCTTTCTTTCCTTCTCTCTCTCCCTCTCTTTCTCGCCCCTTCTCTCTCTCTCCCTCTCTTTCTCGCCCCTTCTCTCCCTCTCCCTCTCTTTCTCGCCCCTTCTCTCCCTCTCCCTCTCTTTCTTTCCTTCTCTCCCTCTCCCTCTCTTTCTCGCCCCTTCTCTCTCTCTCCCTCTCTTTCTCGCCCCTTCTCTCCCTCTCCCTCTCTTTCTCGCCCCTTCTCTCCCTCTCCCTCTCTTTCTTTCCTTCTCTCCCTCTCCCTCTCTTTCTCGCCCCTTCTCTCCCTCTCCCTCTCTTTCTCGCCCCTTCTCTCCCTCTCCCTCTCTTTCTCGCCCCTTCTCTCCCTCTCCCTGCCTCATTTTGTTGACTAAACAAATTGGCCTTTATCGGAGACAGCCGCAACCCAAACATGCCAAACAAAAGATAGGGCGAGGAAATCTACCCAGAAAAGTAATAGCAGTCGGCAGTATTAATGGTATTATAAGCAATTGAAATTACTTCACAATGCATATTGTTTACAATAATAATAATAATATGCCTTTAATTTGTTACATTCACTGCGAAAATTGACTAACTTTGACCGCCAAGATATTTTATGTTAAAAATGCAAATGGTGGTCATCAAGAGCTTTTGACTCCGGAACGGAAAATGTTGGGAAGCGCTGACCTAGACAGCATGGGTGATGAAACAAGCCCACACAAACGCAGCTACATTTTCTTTATATCGACTGCAGACATGGTACAAAAAAATCCTGTCTAGGAACACAGTTAAGGCTTGTGGGAGTTTTTTTTTTTTTGGGGGGGGGGGGGGACAAGGAGGGTAAAGTTGAAAAGACTGAAGGAACAATGACATGTAGCCAATTTTATTCCACTGAGAGACACCACAGACTTGTTTAATTGGATAAGAGTGGCACACACACACACACACACACACACACACACACACACACACACACACACACACACACACAGTGAGACAGTGGGACTGTCAGGTTTTGAGACGTAGGAATCAAGTGTCAGACAGACAGGGTCAGACCAGAACAATCAGTAGAGGAGGAGGAGGAGGGGGAGGGGAGGAGGGGGAGGAGGAGGAGAGGAGGAGGAGGGGAGGAGGAGGAGGAGGGGGAGGAGGAGGGGGAGGAGAGGAGGAGGGGAGGAGGAGGAGGGGGAGGGGAGGAGGGGGAGGAGGGGGAGGAGGAGGAGGGGAGGAGGAGGAGGAGGGGGAGGAGAGGAGGAGGAGGGGGAGGTGGGGAGGAGGAGGAGTGGGGGAGGAGGGGGAGGAGGAGGAGGGGAGGAGGAGGAGGAGGAGGAGGGGGAGGGGAGGAGGAGGAGGGGGAGAAGGGGAGGAGGAGGAGAAGGGGGAGGGGAGGAGGGGGAGGAGGAGGAGGGGAGGAGGAGGAGGAGGAGAGGAGGAGGAGGAGGAGGGGGAGGAGGGGGAGGAGGAGGAGGAGGGGAGGAGGAGGAGGAGGGGGAGGGGAGGAGGGGGGGAGGAGGGGGAGGAGGAGGAGGGGAGGAGAAGGAGGAGGAGGAGGAGGGGGAGGAGGGGGAGGAGGAGGAGGAGGAGGAGGGGAGGAGGAGGAGGGGGAGGACGGGGAGAAGGGGAGGAGGAGGAGGAGGGGGAGGGGAGGAGGGGGAGGAGGAGGAGGGGGAGGAGGGGGAGGAGGAGGAGGAGGGGAGGAGGAGGAGGAGGGGGAGGGGAGGAGGGGGGGAGGAGGGGGAGGAGGAGGAGGGGAGGAGAAGGAGGAGGAGAGGAGGAGGAGGAGGAGGGGGAGGAGGGGGAGGAGGAGGAGGAGGGGAGGAGGAGGAGGAGGGGGAGGAGGGGGAGGAAAAGCGGGGTCCATACAACTTTCAGCCTGTAACACAGAACGAAAGCATTCACAGACAGCTATGGTCTGTGTGTGTGTGTGTGTGTGCGCGCGCGTGTGTGTGTGTGTGTGTGTGTGTGTGTATGCGCGCCCTCTGGGGAAGAAGAGACATGCATGCTAATGACACTGGAGAGCAGGTCCCCTTTCTCTTTCACTTTTTTCGGGACTCAATGCTGTCTGGTCCATGAACTCTCACGGGGGTGAAAAGAGGAGCGCTTTTACAGTGTCCGAGAAAACAGACTTCTCATTCAGGTCAACAAACAGTGTGGCATCGCCCACATTAATTCCAGAGAGGTACGGGAAGAATGGATGAATCGCCTGACACATCATTAATGAGGACAGGCTAGGCCAGGAGAAAAAGAGAAAAAGAGAGAGCGAGAGAGAGAGAGAGAGAGAGAGAGAGAGAGAGAAAGAGAAAGAGAGAGGAAGGGACTTAGGAATAAAAAGAGATGAGAGATAGAGAGGAGAGACAGGGTACAGAGAGGAGAGGCAGGGTACAGAGATGAAAGTGTGGGCATATACACGTATGTGCGTGCATGCCCACATTTACTCATTCACGTATGCACATGCATATACATGTGGACTGCTGACATATGCATGAATACACACATGCATACACACACAAACACTATGAAATTACACATAGATAAACACACTACAAACTTATAATAAACACAGAAAGCCTGTTAAGTGATAGACCTGTGCACGTACATAGACAAACACACACACACACACACACACACAAAAACGCACACACACACACACGTATACACACGTTGTACCCTGTTCCATGACAACGCCTCCAGCCATGCAAGACGTAACCTGACAATGACATGGCTTACAGTAACATGACTTCACATCCCAATCCTACTACTAAGGTTCTGTCATAGACATTCTACAACTAGATCAGCCATTCACTTACACTAGTACTTTTCTATATAGACATTCTACAACTAGATCAGCCATTCACTTACACTAGTACTTTTCTATATAGACATTCCACAACTAGATCAGCCATTCACTTACACTAGTACTTTTCTATATAGACATTCTACAACTAGATCAGCCATTCACTTACACTAGTACTTTTCTATATAGACATTATACAATTCGATCAGCCATTCACTTACACTAGTACTTTTCTATATAGACATTCTACAACTAGATCAGCCATTCACTGACACTAATACCTTTCTATATAGACATTCTACAACTAGATCAGGCATTCACTTAACACTAGTACTTTTCTATATAGACATTCTACAACTAGATCAGGCATTCACTTAACACTAGTACTTTTCTATATAGATATTCTACAACTAGATCAGGCATTCACTTACAACTTACATAATGGAGCTTAATATTCTAATGATTAACAGAACATTTACCACCTTAACTTACTGTAAAGCCAGCATAAAGGCAGCCTAACCTTAACCTCTCTCTCAAACAAAACTGCACCGAAGAGCACAAACACATTTCACAATATGTTGGTTCTAGGCTGTTAGCTAAAACAAACATAAACATATGATGTCCCAACAATGTACCCATCAGCACGAGCGTTAAAACAACAGATTGATTTTGGTATGCATCGGACACACAATTTGCTCTGTTGTCACTTCATTTATGTCTGAGGTGGCATTTGCATTTGCCCGCTGCCCATGCTGCCTGTCCTGGAGTGGAATAATGGGTTGAGAGGTGAGGAGGTTGATGCCACTTTCTACAGAACCAGGAGGAGCCATCTTTGGCTGGTCCAAGGGTCCACTTTTATACATGGCGGAGGGAGGGAGGGAATGGTGAGACTATAGTTTAATTATGCATGCGTGTTTCTCATTCATGGTGGTGGTGGTGGTGGAGAGGGGTTTTGTGGGCGAGGACCAATGACATTCCACCGTAGCCCCCTCTCCTCCTACCTCTCTCTGTCTCGTCCTCTCACCAGTCCTGGGGCCGCGTGGGCTAATGAGGTGACACTCACCGTCTGGAGGCTAGCCAAAACAGTCCATTAACTCCTAACAAATAGTGAAGAGGATGAAGAAGTAAGGGGGGTAGAGGTGAAATGAGAGGAAGAGGAGGAATGAGGAGGGAGGGAGAGAGAGAGAGAGAGAGAGAGAGAGAGAGAGAGACGGACGGACGGACGGACTGACGGACGGACGGACTGACGGACGGACGGACGGACAGACAGACAGATGGAGAGAGAGAGAAAAAGAGAGAGACAGACAGACAGACAGACAGACGGACGGACGGACAGATAGAGAGAGCGAGAGAGAGAGAGAGAGAGAGAGAGAGAGAGAGAGAGAGAGAGAGAGAGAGAGAGAAAAAGAGAAGCTGAAGTCTGCTACCAGGGTGGTGTTTTGTAGTTGTGAATGAAGCAGCGGGGGGTTGGGGTGTGTGTGTGTGTGTGTGTGTGTGTGCAGGACGGTGGTGGTGCGTGGTAATGCGTGGCTTGGTTCAATAGAGGCGGCGTTCCAGTGTTGGACTGCATGGGCCAGGGGGGTTGGAGTTTTTGGAAAGGGGCTGCTGCTAACACAACGCCATGTCAAAGAAAACCCACCCAGACAAACAGAACTTTGACAGAGTGGCTGTGTGATTCTGCTCTTTCATCCTTTCATCCCCCCTCCATTCAACACCCCCCCCCCCCCCCTCCACACCCCCTGTCTGATAATTATGAGACAAATGCACAGGTCCCCTGCTGATGAGTGGAATGGGAGCCCCACAGTGGAGGGTTCAAACCTGCTGCATGTTGTCTGGACTGGGAAAAGGAGAGAGAGAGAAAGAGAGAGAGAGAGAGAGAGAGAGAGAGAGAGAGGAGAGAGAGAGAGAGAGGGTGGGTGGGTGGGTGGGTGGGTGGGTGTAAAGTGATTTCTAGGAAAATCCCCCACTCTCCCAGGAAAATGACGAGTGGTAGTCGGGTAGATCTTCAGCTTTGACACACTAGACGGCAAAAAAGTTTTTGTTCCAAAATGTTTCTGGTTGGTTAGCCAGCTAATTTTCTCTAGCCTCTCTTTCGTAACAGTGTTATGTGAACATTCCTTCTAACAACATTCCAGGAAGTCTATGTTTTAGCAAAACTCCAGGGGGATTGTTCAATAATGTTATCTCATCATAACCAAATGAGTACCAGACCAATTTTTTTTTAAACGTATGCTGTGAGAACTGCAGTCAATTTCGTATTAATACTCGCAAAACACCAGTCTCAACGTCAACAGTGAAGAGGCGACTCCGGGATGCTGGCCTTCTAGGCAGAGTTCCTCTGTCCAGTGTCTGTGTTCTTTTGCCCATCTTAATCTTTTATTTTTATTGGCCAGTCTGAGAGATGGATTTTTCTTTGCAACTCTACCTAGAAGGCCAGCATCCTGGAGTCGCCTCTTCACTGTTAAGGTTGAGACTGGTGTTTTGCGGGTACTATTTGATGAAGCTGCCAGTTGAGGACTCGTGAGGCGTCTGTTTCTCAAACTAGACACTCTAATGTACTTGTCCTCTTGCTCAGTTGTGCACCGGGGCCTCCCACTCCTCTTTCTATTCTGGATAGAGTCAGTTTGCGCTGTTCTGTGAAGGGAGTAGTACACAGCGTTGTATGAGATCTTCAAAATGTATTTGTCACATGCGCTGAATTCAACAGGTGTAGACCTTACCGTGAAATGCTTACTTACAAGCCCTTAACCAACAATGCAGTTCAAAAAAGAGTTAGGGGTAAAGTGACTATGCATAGATGATAAACAGCGAGTAGCAGCAGTGTAAAAACAAATGGGGGACGGGGGGCCGAACCACTGTTGTGTCGTCAGCAAACTTAATGATGGTGTTGGAGTCGTGTTTGGCCACGCCGTCGTGGGTGAACAGGGAGTACAGGAGGGGACTAAGCACACACTCCTGAAGGGCTCCAGTGTTGAGGATCAGCGTGGCAGATGTGTTGTTGCCTACCCTTACCACCTGATGGCGGCCCGTCAGGAAGACCAGGATCCAGTTGCAGAGTGAGGTGTTTAGTCCCAGGGTCTTTAGCTTAGTGATGAGCTTCGTGGGCACTATGGTATTGAACGCTGAGCTGTAGTCAATGAACAGCATTCTCACATAGGTGTTCCTTTTGTCCAGGTGGGAAAGAGCAGTGTGGAGTGAGATTGAGATAGCGTCATCTGTGGATCTGTTGGGGCGGTATGCGAATTGAAGTAGGTCTAGGGTATCCATGATGATGCTGGTGATGTGAGCCATGACCAGCCTTTCAAAGCACTTCATGGCTACCGAGTTCTAGAAGTTTTGGCAAATGTATTGAAATTCAAATACATAAATATACCATTTACATAAGTCTTCACACCCCTGAGTCAATACTTTGTAGAAGCACCTTTGGCAGCGATTACAGCTGTGAGTCTTTCTGGGTAAGTCTCTAAGAGTATTCCACACATGAATTGTGCAACATTTGCCCATTATTCTTTAAAAATACTTAAAGCCCTGTAAATTGGTTGTTGATCATTGCTAGATAACCATTTTCAGGTCTTGCCATATATTTTCAAGCAGATCTAAGTCAAAACTGTAACTCGGCCACTCAGGAACATTCACTGTCTTCTTGGTAAGCAACTCCAGTGTAGATTTGGCCTTGTGTTTTAGGTTATTGTCTTGCTGAAAGGTGAATTCATGTATAGTCAACCAATGTATGGTTGAAAGCACACTGAACCAGGCTTTCCTCTGTGCTTAGCTCAACTCTGTATCTTTTTTATCCTGAAATACTCCCCAGTCCTTAACGATACAAAGAATACCCATAACATTCAAGCATACACCCCTATGCTTGAAAATATGAAGAGTGGTACTCAGTAATGTGTTGTATTGGATTTGCCTCAAACATAACACTTTTTATTTAGGACAAAAAGTGAATTACTTTGCCACGTTTGTTGCAGTATTACTTTAGTACCTTGTTGCAAACAGGATGCATGTTTTAGAATATTTGTATTCTGTAGAGGCTTCCCTATTTTCACTCTGTCAATTCGGTTATTATTGTGGAGTAATTACAATGTTGTTGATCCATCCTCAGTTTTCTCTTATCACAGCCAATGGCCTCATGGGCCATTTCCTTCCTCTCCGGCAACTGAGTTAGGAGGACGCCTGTATCTTTGTAGTGACTGGCTTTATTGATACACCATCCAAAGTGTAATTAATAACATTAAACTTTTTTTTACACATCTACCAATGCGAGGTATTAGAAAATCTTCCTGGACTTGGTGGTTGAATCTGTGTTTGAAATTCACTGCTCGACTCTGGGACCTTATTATTGCACACAGAGTGAGTCCATGCAACTTATTATGTGATGTGTTAAGCACATTTTTACACCTGAATTTATTTAGGCTTGCCATAACAGAGTTGTTGAATACCCAAATGACTCAAGACATTTCAGATTTAAATTTTTAAATAATGCGGAAACATTTTTGAAAAACATAATTCCACTTTGATATTCAAATCAAATCAAATCAAACATTATTTGTCACATGCGCCGAATACAACAAGTGTAGACCTTACCGTAAAATGCTTACTTACAAGCCCTTAACCAACAGCGCAGTTCAAGAAGAGTTATTATGGGGTAGTGTGTGTAGGTCCGCGATGGCCGGATCCAGGGTCTGGGCGGGGGCTACAACCTGCACCGGAGCCGCCACTGACACTAATCACCCCCCCTACCCTCCCCATTTGGTTTCAGGTTTTGCGGCCAGAGTCCGCACCTTTGGGGGGGGGGGGGCGGTACTGTCACGCCCTGATCATAGAGAGCCCTTGGTTCTCTATGGTGTAGTAGGTCAGGGCGTGACTAGAGGGTGATCTAGTATGTCTATTTCTATGTTGGTGCTAATATGGTTCCCAATTAGAGGCAGCTGTTTACCGTTGCCTCTGATTGGGGATCATATTTAGGTAGCTATTTCCCCACCTGTGTTTTGTGGGATATTGATTGTTTGTTAGTGTGTTTGGGCACTACGTCCTCACGGCCTTTGTAAGTTTTGTTATTTTGTTTTTGTTAGTTTCACTTAAATAAATATGTGGAACTATACTCACGCTGCGCCTTGGTCCGCTCTTTTCCAAGATTGTGACAGAATATCCCACCAAACCAGGACCAAGCAGCGTGTTCACCAGGTAAAGTCGTTTTGGACATGGGAAGAAGTGATGGGTGGATGCAAAACCCTTCCTTGGCGGCAGACGGAAGGTAATAATGGAGGACAGCAACGGCGCCAGGGTTCGCGGCCACAGAAAGCCCAAGGACAACCCCAAGTTTCTTTTGGGGGGGGGCACAAGGGGTGGCCGGTCGAGCCGGGGAGAGTGCCAGAGCCCAAATGGCAAACTCTGGAGGAGCGTGTAGTCAGACCACGGCCACGGAAACCCCAAGATTTTTTTTGGGGGGGGGCACATGGAGCTGCCGGCTGAGCTGCGGGAAGAGCCAGAGACTGTCAGGGAGGCAATGGAGAAGTTGGGAGAGAGAGAGATGAGAGAAATGTTGTGCAAGTGTGTTCTGCTCAACATTCGACCAGAAGATCCGGTTAGCAGTCTGGTGAAACTTGTGTCGGCTCCACGCATCTGGCCTCCAGTGCGCCTCCCCAGTCCGGTACGTCCTGTGCCTGCTCCTCGCACTCGCCCAGAAGAGCGTGTCACCAGTCCGGTGCAACCTGTGCCGGCCCCACGCATCAGGCCTCCAGTGCGCCTCCCCAGTCCCGTACGTCCTGTGCCTGCTCCTCGCACTCGCCCTGAAGTGCGTGTCCCCAGGCCGGTACATCCTGTGCCTGCTCCTCGCACTCGCCCTGAAGTGCGTGTCCTTGGTCTGCTCTTTTCCAAGATCGTGACAGTAGGCCAGTGACAAAAAATCTAAATTGAATCCATTTGAAATTCCAGCTGTAACAAAACATTTTGGGGAAAAAGTCAAAGGGTCTGAATACTTTCTGAAGGCACTGTAGTAGAGTTGATTTATTGGCATAATGTTGGAGCATAGTTAACTACTGTAAATTAAAGTTAGCTACTGTAAATTAAAGTTAACTACTGTAAATTAAAGTTAGCTACTGTAAATGTTCCTCTCGGATGAAAATATAACCAACACAATTCAGATCTCAGACACTTGGCCTGCGAATGGCTACTAACAGTACAGTGTCACAAAAATACTTGCAGACTTCATTTTGAATGGAGGATTCCATATCTTTATAACTCTGAACTCCAGCCAGCGACGGATGCCTGTGACTCCCACTAGCCAATGCTTACTACCACGAGCCTTTGGCTGATGACTTGGAGAACGGAATCCCCACTTGCAGGAGAGGTGGGCAGTGCCAGGGCAAGAGGGTGCCTCTCAGAGGGCAAGCATGGCCTCTCTCCAGCTGGGCGAGAGGCCACGAAGGAACTCTGCCCTCTGCCACCCTCACCCTGTGCCAATGACACAGATGTAAACACATATCCATACACACAGCGCCAACGACCTCACACACCTTAATTACGACGTTGGATGAATTATTGGCTCATATAATTCCACATCTAAGGCAAGGCGGAGTGGCCTTGGTCCAAGACAGACAATGGAACAAAGCTGTGCACTCATTCAGACGGCTTTGCTGGCAGTAGTAACCATGTTTGGAACGGAGTGGTGTTTAATGTGTCATTACAAACATAAAAACAGACTACCAGCACTGCCAGCAGATGTCGGCAAGGCAATTCTTTACTGCCATGACAAAACTTCAATATGGGAAAGATACCAGCAGGTGCAAATGAAGACTGAATGTTCCCTTATTAATTAGTTTTTCACTCTGCTTCAGTGTTCCATCTTCAGTGTTCCATCTTCAGTGATCCATCTTCAGTGATCCATCTTCAGTGATCCATCTTCAGTGATCCATCTTCAGTGATCCATCTTCAGTGTTCCATCTTCAGTGTTCCATCTTCAGTGTTCCATCTTCAGTGTTCCATCTTCAGTGTTCCATCTTCAGTGTTCCATCTTCAGTGTTCCCAGCATGTGATTGAGATATGGAAAAGTATTGTATTGGCTGAAAGCTAACAGGACATGTTGATGATGGCACATTACCTCGGAGATGGGCATCCCATGGAGATGGATCAACTAAATGCAGTGCTGGAACATCACAAATGTAAACGGTCCAGAGCAGTGTCTTGTGGTATGTCAACAGAGGGCTGGAGTCTGGTTTCCAATGTTTCCACCCCCTACACAAACCATACGCCCAGTAATGTCCTCAGGTAAAGACTGTTAAAACCTCTCAACGATCCTAGTACCCTGCTCGGCTACAAGAGGACGACAGGCTGTGGAGTAGGTGTCATAAAAACGTCTGCATGCCGCATGGCCAGTAAAACCCTTCCTTTCCTGCTAATGAGCCCAAACATCGGAGCAAGCAAGACGTTATGAACCCCATGCCAGGGCCGGGTTAAACCAATGCCAGCCACGGTGATATAGACAGAGGGGCCGTAAGGGAGGGGGATTGGGTGGTTCCCAAGTAACGGTAACACACCTGGAACAAGGTTTTAGCGGGGGGTTAGGGCTGGGGGGAACTTGTGTTGCAAAGCTTAAACACGTGTTGGTCGGAGGTGTTCAGCGCCATTTGCGAGTAACAGAAGCAAGCTGCAGTCCTCATACTGCAGGACTTTGAGATGGGCTCTTTAGCTTTCGCTGTAGGGTCATGCGGACTCGGAGCAGTCTGTCTTAGCAGAGCAGAGCTGAGTGGTTGGAGCAGTACACACCCTCGCATATCTCAGGAGGGGCAGCGATGGTGTCGCCCACCACAAGGTCAGAGTGATCTGGCAGGGTTCCAGAGGCAGCGTAAAACCGCTCCTCCACCCCTCATGGCGCTATCGCCTTGGGGAGCTCCCAAATGCACTGACAATCAATAATCAAACACACACACACACCACCAAACAACTTTAAGATATGGGTAGCAGTGCCCCACCTCCATCCCTAGAAAAACGCACTCACGCACGCGCGCGCGCACACACGCACACACACACACACACACACACACACACACACACACACACTCCTCCAACCCACAAGTTCCTCCTCACAAGGAGTGTTAGGAGTGTGTGTGAAGGGTTTGTATGAAGCTCCGGGCAACAACTAAAGGAATCAAATCGTCCCAGTGATCCCGAGGTCGGCCAGGGCAGCTTACATGGGCAACCGTTTGGGAGAAGGGAACCAACCGCAAAATTTATTCTGTATGTTTGAAAAGCCGTAAACAATGGTATTTAAGAATTGGGGTTGCATGAATGCTACAGGGATATGGCTGTGTTGTGATTGTAAATGATCTACTGTATCTATAGGAAAATAATATAAGGATATACATATTAGGCCTAACCCAGGGTAGTCCTGATCACAGCCTGGCATGGCAAGCCCAGTCCTCCTCCTTCATGAGTCAAAATGAGAAATATGTGAAAGTGTTTTGTTTTGCAGCACATTTTCTGGGGGACATTGTCAAAATACAGGGATGATACCTAAAACAAAGATACCTGTCATGTGACATAATTTTCCAGCGCCTTGAAAGATGTTCATTATTAAGATTCTATAGTGGTGCCTTGAGAGGTTAACTGTTTGGGTTGGATGTGTCCTCATAATGCTGTTTCACTCTTTCCCATGAGGCTCCCAACTTTATAATCTCTCAAAAATATTCACACGGATGATAGCAAAAACAGGCCGCCATTTTACAGTAACATGAAACGGTAGACCTAGGCCTAAATATCTATTTTACAGTAACATGGAATGGCAGAGCTGAGCCTAAATATCTATTTTACAGTAACATGGAATGGCAGAGCTGAGCCTAAATATCTATTTTACAGTAACATGGAATGGCAGAGCTGAGCCTAAATATCACACTCATTTTTTCCATCATTTGAAAAATCAGGAATTCCCCTCTTTCGCCACTTCCCCCTTTCCTCCCCCCTTTCCCTCCCCTCCTTCCCCGGTGCTCTTTCCTCCACTTCCTCCAGTTTGCTAGGATAGTCCACCCAGCCTGATGATGGGGGTCTTTACACCCAGCTGTGTATGTATGTGTGTTTGTGTGTAGGGGGGGTTGTGTGTGTATATATGTGTGCGTGGGGGAGAGGAGGGGTTGTGTGTGTGTGTATGTGTGGGGGGGAGGGGTTGTGTATGTGTATGTGTGTGTGTGGGGGGGGGTGTGCGTGTGTGTGTGTCTGTGTGTGTGGGGGAGGTTGTGTGTGTATGTGTGTGTGGGGGGGTTTGTGTGTGTGTGTGTGTGTGTCTGTGTGTGTGTGTACATTGCTAGACATGACCACCTTGTTGACCTGATGGCTAGCGAGGTCAGACAAGTGGTCTCACAAACAGCACACATGCATAAACATTGTTGTGTAAAGTGAGGCTGGTTTGATGTTGATGATGATGTGTTTTTCTGTGTGCCAAATATGCCAGATATTGTTGTTTTCGGGGGAGGCCAGGGGGAGGAGTTCATTTTGGAAGTAGGCTGCTCATTGGACGGCTACATGGATCGGGTGGAGGTGCTAGCTGGTGGCTCTGATATTTGGCAGTCTCGGCCACTCACACAGACTTGCAGTGCGTGGCCTCCAGATTGCGGACCTGACAAAAACTAACAATTGGCTAGCAATTGGCTAAGTACTGCTCTGTTTCAGCTGTCGTTGGCAGCTTAGCTGTTTGGAGACGGAGGTGCTTTCTGTAACCTTCAGTGCCATGCAGACAGGGACCTGAGCAACATGGCCGAGAGGGGCAAGAAGGCAAGGGGGAAAGGCTGCCCTGGGTGTCACTGTTTGAGTAGATCTGTGCTCTCCTGGGTCTGATTCCCTCATCACCCCTCCCCGTCGCAATCTAGCGAGCCCCTCAGAACACAAATATTGTTTCTATTGTAGTTTTTTTGTGCTCTGTAGTGTACTCAGAACACCTTGTCTCCTCACCCTAACAACATTGCAAAGGGCGAGAACCATCAAATCCTATTTTTTACAACCTAGCATCAAATTCATTCATCATTTCAGCCTCGGGCAATTTTCCATCGTCTGGGGAAATCCCCCCCACTCTGTCACAACCAGACGCCTAGCAAGCACAACCGTTTAACCACAGTGTCATCATGTCGTTCTATCAACAGACTAGCAGATACTGTCGGCTCTCTGGTATCGAGATCCTTTTCTGCTACGGTAGTTCCTTTACTTGTTTTATTTAGAGTTCGAATGATTTTCTCTGTCACACCTGCTACATCTGCACTGTATTAAAGTAACTGGTGTGAAAGAAGACAATTATCAAATGAATCATGAAAAGGACTCAAATACTTCACAATGTTTTGCACAAAAACATCTATACAGGTGAGAGAAGTGGTGGTCACATAACTCAATTTGTTCCATAAGAGATTGTAAATAATTCACCATGACAACTAAACAATCAAGCTATTGTATGTAGGAAAATACTGTACGCTGATAAGCTCATTACATTCAGTTTGAATGAAATATGTAGGCTACGCATTGAATGTACTTTTCAATTAAGATAGCTTCCGCAAGTATGTACAATGTTAACATGGACCAAATGAATGGGCTTCTCCCACCATAAATCTATTGAGCTTAAAACATGTTAAGGCCAAGGGGGCAAAGGGATCTTCCTTTCGGAGAGAGTTTGGAGAGGCTTCGTTCCAGGTGGCTGTAAAACGTCATCTACACTGGAGTAGAGCTGGACAGCCCATTGCATTGCATCATGGGAACTGGGAAATAGCTATCAAATAGCTACCATTGGCTCATCAGATGCTGTAATCCCGTTCTTGGCAATAGCTCACCTACTGTAGTGTACAACTACCCCCCCCCCCCCCCCCCCACACACACACACACACACACACACACACACACACACACACACACACACACACAAATATGACCGCCCTTGGAAAGTAGTGAAGAGAAGTTTTTTTCCTGAAAGAAAGTCAAGTGAAAACACTATCTTTCTTCTGACAGCAAGCATGCACAGTAGTCCTAGTCCCCACCCTGGCTGGTTGGCAGCCCTGCCGAAACACTTCCCATTTGCAGTGCAGTGCTGGGGCCGGATCCAAGCCACTTGAGCTTTGGCATGGCTCACCTGGAACACCCCAGGACTCCTGCAAACACACGCCAGCAACGGGCCAATCCACTCTGGGCGGCCATACTGTAACAGCAAATACAGTAAGCAACGCTGAGTAGAAAGGACAGCGCAGCTCAGTGTTAAGAAATAAATGGTTATGTAAAAAGGTTGTTATGTAAGCTACTATATACGGGAGTGGTACCTTACATGCAAAGAACAGAACCGTACAGATCGTATGTCACCATACGGAATTCTTTTAACACATAATGTATTTCCTGTCTACTGGGAGCCCTCTTTAGGAGGAGGGGAAACAAAGTATGTATGGAAGGAGGGGGCGGGAGGGGGGCGGCCCAGGCACACTTAGTGAAAATATGCCTCATGCACTCGTTGAACTTGGGGCCTTCGCAGGCTTGTCTCCTCTCAAGGTTACAGGAGGAGGGCCTGTTGTGCGGGGAAGAAGCAGAATGAGGAGGAGTTGAGCGATTAGGGCCTGACGATTCGACACAAATAAACGTTTTTTTCCTAAGTCTTATCGAGATGTAAACATTAAGATATAAAAAGTAAAAAATTAAATGAGTCTCATCTTCAACCATGCAAAGGAAAGCCCAAGTGTTGTTGGACTATGGCGGAACGAGTGTCTCTGGCCCAGATAATAGAGGGGAGAGACCGCTGAGCGCCTTTGACATCGAGCTTCCTTCCCCTCCTCAGAGCCCGGGACCTGGGCCATGTATCCTCTAGCCGCACCCCTGGGCTTCGTCCACACAAAGGTAGGAAGCTGGCCGCCAGAGCAGCACCACCACACTGCATTGTGATGAGGCCACTAAATCACGTCTTGTTTCATCCACCGATGCTCTTTATGCACGTTTTCAACAAGGGAAACCATAAACACAACAACTGCCAGTAAATGCCTCTGTCTGGAGAAAAGGGAGAAGATGACAGGGATATTAGCTAATTGAAGTCGATATGGTTCGTGGTGACGTTTGAACTTCACCTCTTCGATATTTAAACAAGAAAACCTGTGTCCACGAAGGAAGGAAGATGCAACAGATCCTAACAGAGATAGTATATGGAGGCCAGAGCCTCTGGAAAGCTTTTCAGGAAGAGGCAACAGATCCTAACAGAGATAGTATATGGAGGCCAGAGCCTCTGGAAAGCTTTTCAGGAAGAGGCAACAGATCCTAACAGAGTTGGTATATGGAGGCCAGAGCCTCTGGAAAGCTTTTCAGGAAGAGGCAACAGATCCTAACAGAGATATCATATGGAGGCCAGAGCCTCTGGAAAGCTTTTCAGGAAGAGGCAACAGATCCTAACAGAGATAGTATATGGAGGCCAGAGCCTCTGGAAAGATTTTCAGGATAAGGGAGTGTCACCAAAGCCAAAGGCCCACCAATTTAACTTTCTTTGCTCCTAAATGGTACATTGGTTTTGAACATATCAACAATTCATAACTGTATTATCACAGATGATATAAAACACAGGGAAAACTGAATTTTAACTGCACTGGGCCTTTAAAAGGAGCTCTTTTCATGCTTTACTATAGGTGTGGTCTTCAAAACATCAGACAAGTCAAAGCAGCCTTTCGGCATCATAGTTCTACTGATATACGCTATCTCAATCGCACTCCACACTGCCCTTTCCCACCTGGACAAAAGGAACACCTATGTGAGAATGCTGTTCATTGACTACAGCTCAGCGTTCAACACCATAGTGCCCACAAAGCTCATCACTAAGCTAAGGATAAGGACCCTGGGACTAAACACCTCCCTCTGCAACTGGATCCTGGACTTCCTGACGGGCCGCCCCCAGGTGGTAAGGGTAGGCAACAACACATCTGCCAAACTGATCCTCAACACTGGGGCCCCTCAGGGGTGGGTGCTTAGTCCCCTCCTGTACTCTCTGTGCACCCACGACTGCGTGGCCAAACACCACTCCAACACCATCATTAAGTTTGCTCACGGCACAACAGTGGTAGGCCTGATCACCGACAACAATGAGACAGCCTATAGGGAGGAGGTCACAGACCTGGACGTGTGGTGCCAGGACAACAACCTCTCCAGGAGATGATCGTGGACTACAGGAAAAGGCGGGCCAAACAGGTCCCCATTAACATCGACGGGGCTGTAGTGGAGCGGGTCGAGAGTTTTAAGTTCCTTGGTGCCCACATCACCAAATAACTATAATGGTCCAAAAACACCAAGACAGTCGTGAAGAGGGCACAACAACACCTTTTCCTTCCATTGACTCGGTACCAGTACCCCCTGTATACAGCCTCGCTATTTCTTACTTTTTACTTTCGTTTATTTATTCAATATTTTCTTACCTCTATTTCTTGAACTGCATTGTTGGTTGAGGACTTGTAAGAAAGCATTGCACGGTAAGGTTTGTGCAGGAAGCACCTGTTGTATTCGGCGCATGTGACTAATACAATTTGATTTGATATAGATACACATACCTTAAACACCCAATGCTTTGGGTCTCACTGCTAAACATTCAGTAGCCACAAACTAGCATGAAATGCTAAGGAGCATTACAGGACAACCGTCGTCATCTCTAGGCAGTGCATCATTTGAGTGTTGAAAAAACAAATGAACATACTGTATAAAGAAGTGGGTCACTCATGAAAGTTGGGCTCAGCTTTTCCCATGTGGCTAAATAAATAGTCAACTAAACCCGAGTCAGACAGCTAACGTTGCTGCACACTTAAAATGGCCGCCATATCTGGAGTATTTGGAGAACGATATGAGAAAATATAGCCCATCAAACACAAAGAAAGGCTATAGAAAGAATCATCAAGAGGTCGGTGGGGAATCTGACAGAGTATTAGACAGTCAGTTGGGGTTGTTGACGCCATGGTTTAGAGCATCACTTGAGGATCTCTTCATTTGTGGAGGAAGCAGCAAACAAATTAAGAGGCATGAGCTCACAGACTTAGTCGATTAGGCTGTTATTTATTAGGCTAACTCATCACTGGTGTGGGGAGAGATGGTAAACAAGTTTGTTTCTTATATCATCAAGAAGGTATAAGATGAGAGCTGAGGCAAGACATTCACATTTTAATAGCAAACCAAAAATGTGACCATTTAAGATAATGCCTACTAATAAAGCACTGATGGAATACAGATTTAGCACACAGAGTTAAATTCGGTTTGTTATATTACAAACCAACGCAGTTTGCTGGGAAATGTTGAAGCGATAAACAATGTTACCTAATTTACCTGATTTGTCCTTGTCAGCTGCAGTATAATCTGGTTGACTTTTATGGGGGTGTACAGCCACACAGTTTACACTTATTCTCATCTGCATGTCACGTCCTGACCAGTGAAAAGGGTCATTTGCCATAGTAGTATGGTCAGGGCGTGGCAGGAGGGTTGTTTTGTGTGTTTTGGGTTTTTTGGGGTCTAGGTGAATTTGTTCTAGTTTTCATTTTCTATGTTTCGTTTTCCATGTTTGGCCGAGTATGGTTTCCAATCAGAGGCAGGTGTCTTTCGTTGTCTCTGATTGGAAGCCATACTTAGGCAGCCTGTTTTCCTTTGGGTTTTGTGGGTGGTTATTTTCCGTTTAGTTATTGTACCTGACGGAACTGTTGGTCGCTTGTTATTTTGTAAAGTGTTTCTCATTAATGTATCAAGAATGAGCACTATTCACGCTGCGCCTTGGTCTGTTCAATACGACGCATCTGACACTGCACTTCATTAAAACAGGGAAGTGTTGGTATGCTGCGCAAGATTTGTGGGGAATTGAACCTGCCTTAGCTATAGACCGTAGGCCTATGTATGTGAATGTATTGCATAGCCTTGGAAAGGTTGAAAACATTCAGTAATTAAAAATAAAAATAACAACGGAACAAAAACATTTGATGCCGCATCCAAAAACAGCGGGTTTTCCTGGGGGATGATGTTTCCCGACCAGAAAATGTTTTCGACATTCGATGTCTTGATGGTTTTAACAGTCGAATCTCATCCACAGCTGTGCAGAACTGGTCTGGAGTGGCCTAAGAAGAAACTGTGATCTAGACAGGGGGCTATGAGAATGAGAAATGCACGTGTGAGAGGTGTATTTTTAGGACCGGTAGGTGATATTTCGCCATGACACATTTACTGCTAAGGGCCTGCAGAGTGACAACATGCACAAACCCCACGGCGCTATGGAAACTAACAACTTGACTGTAGGAGCAACCCCAGTAAAGAAATACTTCCCTTTAAGTAGGCCTTGGGTTATTCCCAGCGCATACTGTATGAGGGACATTCTTTATATTTACAACGTGTGTGAATCATTAATCAACTTTCATATCAAAACCTCTGCACTGTCGTATATGTTCCTTCCGAAACACTGACCATGTCTAAGTCACAGTATATCTATATATCTATCAAGCATTTCTACCAAGGAGACAACCCTTCTATTAACAATCAAAAGTGCGGTGAATAATTTGCTGCGCTCGCTCCCTGACAGGTCGTCATTGTAAATAAGAATTTGTTCTTAATTGACTTACCTGTATAAATAAAGGTGAAATAAAACAGAAACAAAATGGTATTGTCCACCCGGGCACCCTTTTCTGCTAAAAGCAACATGTTTTTAACAAGGTTAGCCGACATATACGGACGGGCAACTCCAGTACTTAGGGGTCTGATTAGTGCTATACTTTTACCCCAGCCCCAGCTAACACACATGACTCCAATAATCATGATCTTCAGCTTAGAACGCAATTAGTTTAATCAACTGTGTTTGCTAGGGATGGGGGAAAGGTGTGACACCACTCTGGCCCCCGAGGACTGGAGTTGCCCATCCCTGGCACGACAACATCAAACAATACCAAGCCACCCCATCCATAAGCCTGTCTATCAAGGTACCAGCCAAACACAAACCACTGGCACTTCAGACATAAAAGGACTGCCACAACGTTTGGTTTATGTTATATCTGGGGTTTCCACATTGTGGCTTGGGGATAAGCATCAGCAGTGGTTTATCTCCTCTCTCAGTGCTCTATGAAGTATGTAAACACATGTCATCACTGCTTGATGGAGGGAGAGGTTGTGTGGGAAGGAAGGAAAGTGGTGGGGAAAAGACTCTGTCAAAGCCCTGGCTCGTGGGAAAGGACAAGAGTTTTCGGACGGAAATGCAAGACTTTTCTCTCACTAAATAAACCATGACTATCAAGAATATGCAGTGAAGTATTCTACAGTAGGTAGATCCACCAAAGCCAATGGGCAAAAAAAAGTACTTCAGAAAGCTTTCCCTTAAACACTACTTAATTTCGAGTGGAGCCCATGAACTCTGTACCAGAAGCCTTTGCTGTTCATCTGTAGTTTTTCTCCAAGCCTGCACAAAGCCTGTGGGAGCAGGAGGCACATGTAACCGTTTCCCCTCTTCAGTCTACCATAAGCTGCGTTATACTCCCTCACACCACAACCAAACTACACTCCTTCTGTGAGTGCGTGCGTGTGCATTTGTGTGTTTGTGCATGCATACACGCCTTCGCTCTCCAGTCACTAAGTCCTCCCTGCCGGGGCCAGTTTTAATATGGTGTCCAGTCAAAAGTGATTAAGCATCATGCTGCCCTTAAATCTCTCTCTCTCTCTCTCTCTCTCTCTCTCTCTCTCTGAGCTCTCTCTCTCTCTCTCTGAGCTCTCTCGCTGTCTCTCTGAGCACTCAAGGTAGCGAATGAAGAGCACTCAGTCTGTAGACAGGAGCTGGAGAAATAAGTCTTACCGCCGTGCTTTCCCCTCTGACAGAGTTATGTCTGTACAGGATCTCTATCTGGCTTTGGCGGGTGTGTGATTTACTAAGGCATCGACGAGGAAGTTAACCGTATATGTTGTAGGGGACAGTGTCCCTTCAAAGTAGAACACCAGGCAGACATAGATGAGGAAGCAGCAAGCCACCTGGATGGATTCAACGGAAAAGGAATTAGCAAAGAATACAGAGACAAACACACTCTAAGACAAAGACGTACGCGCACACACACACACACACACACACACACACACACACACACACACACACACACACACACACACACACACACACACACACACACACACACACACACACACACACACACACACACACACACACACACACACACACACACAATGCATCCCCTCCTGCCACGGACAGTATGACATGCAAACAATTCCTAGAACAACTTCTTCAAGAGCAAAATGTCCAGGAATTTGGAGAGCAACTGAATGGTATATTTTTGGGTGTTATATCAAATCATCGGAGCGCTTCATGCAAAAGGTCAACAATCACAATGCATGAAGTATGCTGTATGTAGCACAATACCCTGAACTAATACAATCAATGTAGCTGGGTTCTCCCCTGGTTATAACCTCGGAAGGCTTTGAGGGAAAGTTGAACGAGGGAGTAAAGAACAGCTAACATGGCTAATGTAAGATAGTGTACAGTGAAGACCTTCTGCCTCTCTCTTCAACAAACTCAAAGGACAACAAGAGAACCGCTGCTGTAATCATGCCATCAAAACGATTGACAGAATACGGCCATTTTGTTTTTCCGTCAGTGTTTATAGGCTACATTGTGTTTTTCACCGAGCGGCTAATCAACAAACTCCGCTAAAGATGACTCCATGGTACTGATCAAATGTGATCTTTCTCTCGAACACACACAGAGTTTGAGGAATGGAAGAAAACAGGTAACAGCGGCAGAGCTTGATACTACACGTATGCAGAGCTTGATACTACACGTATGCAGAGCTTGATACTACACGTATGCAGAGCTTGATACTACACGTATGCAGAGCTTGATACTACACGTATGCAGAGCTTGATACTACACGTATGCAGAGCTTGATACTACACGTATGCAGAGCTTGATACTACACGTATGCAGAGCTTGATACTACACGTATGCAGAGCTTGATACTACACGTATGCACTGTGTACAGTGAGAGAAGAGGGGAAGGTAAGCTAACAGAAGGTGACTTTCAGCCTGGTATGCTGGTTCATTTCCTGATTACGTGTACATGCAAGTCAAATATTGTCTGGAAAAAGACGAGGCTGAACTGGTAAAAGATGACCTATTACAAGGAAGTATTGAAGTATACATTGTTTGGGAGTATAGACAACTGTGGCAATTGGCAACTAACCTACAGGATAAAGTCCAAGTGACAGTAACTGCATCCAGAACTCCATACAATCGAAAGTATTTATTCCCACTATATGCATGTGTTACTTTGTGTGTACCTGCAACAACAACCTCCCTTAACACAAACAAGAGCTGTAAACAAGAACGCAAACTACAACTGATGCTGTCAGTACCTCGCAAATCTGAAACACACACACACAAACTAAAAACAGAGCAGCAGACAAGTGTCGCATGCACCCTGCCGAGAGAGAGAGAGAGAGAGAGAGAGAGAGAGAGAGAGAGAGAGAGGTCAAAGGGAGGAGCCGATCAATGACAAGCTGCTGACATCATCCCCTACCATTCACTCCACTCCTGTCAGCAGCCTAGTAACACAGTCACTGACTGAACAGTACCATCTGAATGGGTTTCCTCAGTCCACACACACACACACACGCGCACGCACACACACACATAAACAAACACACACACACACACACAGCCCAAACAGCTACTACCACCACCGCTACTTCTGCTTTCAATTTCACCACCGTGGCCTTGGTTAATGGCTTCAGCGTTTTGTGGTCTGCCAACACATATGGTCTGTGTAGTCATGGTGTCCCCATCCATCCAGTGAGGGGAGCACGGGGGACACAGACAGCCTCCAGCCGGCAGGCCTCCACAATAGTGGCACAGTAACATGGATGGGGGTATGGCTTTCATTATGGACACCATGACAAATGGATCCCCGAGCCAGGACCAGGCCCACTGCCACCGCAGAGTGTGGAACAAGTACACAGTGACCACATTGACTGGGTTTAAAAAGACACAAATGTTTTGTTTTATTTCACTTTTACTACCGTTCCTACTTAAGATCTAACTTATTATTGAAACATTCATAAATACAAACACTAACGCTCATTGAATAATTTTGAGTATACTAATTTAATACTAGCTTCTTCACAGTATAAGTATCCTCATGTAATACTAGCTTCTTCAACTGAGTATGAGTATCCTCATGTAATACTAGCTTCAAATTATATGACTTCTCTAACAAGCTTATAATTGCTGTCGTTATCCGCAACAAAGTTTATCTTGAAACATTACCTGTTATGACCATTCATTTAGTTATTAGTGATAATATTAGAGATAACACTGCTGTTACTACAGTATATTTCTGTCTGACCTACAGGGAAGGTTATTTTGGGGAACTACAGTACAGTACAGGTTACATAGGAAATCCAACAAGGACGAGCCTATCAGGCTTTGTCTGGACACACATCTCGGGACACAAAGCGGCCATTTTGTGCCTCCTCTCTGGAGATGGTGTTAAAGAGTTCCAGATACGACCCAGGCAACAGTGCCTCTGGGAGAGAGAGCGGAGCTGCGGAACGCGGCTGCCACAGCGCGACGACTTAGCCACTTCCTCGACATCCACCATACGAGACATGTGCACTCTCCTTACTTCTCTGAGCACGCTTTGTGCCCGGGCCGGGGTAAAAGGATCGGCGAGGGCAGATGATGTCATGACAGGAGAATTCAGATATATCAAGGCCGATGGTATAGAACGCGGTGTGAGGCAGGCCAGCCAGCAGGTTGAACAGTTCCCTACAAACCACATGTGAACTATACAGCACAAACACTGAGGTACATTCTGTCCTTTTACTAGACAGGTAAATAAATGAAAGAGTGACTTTCTTGTACAGTTAGAGACTTGGATAGTACTGTACTATTTGGTACTTTAAAAGTTGCGTTTGATTCGCTGTTGTCCAGCGGCTCCACCTCAAACTCTGAGAGACCGAAGGGCAGAGGACTTGTTCAATACACCATTGGACTCCATCTGTACCAGAAAAACAGGTCACACTCTGACAGTCAAGGAAACCACCCCTCCCAACGTGCACAGTATACACACTACAGTAGTACACTCCAACTACAGAGAAGGTTCAGGTAACTAGTACCACTGACCTTGGTCTACTACCTCCTATAGGGGCCTATCACTTCATCAAGTGGCCACATTGTTCTACTCTGGAAGGAGAAAAAAACGAGGGAGAGAGAAAGAGAAAGAGAGAGAGAGAGAGCTAGAGAGAGAGAAGAGAGAGAAAGTGAGACATTTACTGATCTCATAATGACAACAGGCCCGGGAAGGGAAGAATCTTTCCCTGGAACTGTTGGTTTCGCAATACCACCCATGTTTACACAGGTGGTTAATGAGCGGAGCGCAGGAGATAGAGTCCACATTAGGCAACACCTCATTATGAATACTAAACCAAAGGGACATACATACACACACGCCAACACACGCCTGCCCTAGTTGTTACAGACGCAAACTGTATTTGTAGTGAATGTTTCTGGGAATGTATTCTGAATCCTGGAACCTGTGTGTGTGTGTGTGTGTGTGTGTGTGTGTGTGTGTGTGTGTGTGTGTGTGTGTGTGTGTGTGTGTGTGTGTGTGTGTGTGTGTGTGTGTGTGTGTGTGTGTGTGTGTGTGTGTGTGTGGGTATGTGTATGTGTGAGTACGTGCGTGCATGCATAAATATATTTTTGGAGTTCCCTTATACGGTACAAAATAGCATTCAAAAAGTACTCTCCTCCAATGAGTGTTCTCCTCCCGATGCCGAAGTCACTGATTGGTCCCTATGTTTGGCTCCGGGGCCAGTTCCAACAACATCTGCTTGGCGCAGGTTCAAACCCATGGACAGCTCTGCTAGCCCAAAGGTGGCTATGCGCAGACCATTGTTTATGCAATAGCACACCGCTGGCGGTGCATTATACACGGTTAGGCTACAACCAAGCCAGCAACTTTGAAATGTGTGCTAAAGAGAAGATCTCTAGCGGTGAGAAGTGTTTCCATTTCATTTTTATATAGCCTATACTCCTTTGAAAACTGGTTCAAACTGGTTGAAAAGGACATGAGAAATACTATCACTAAAAGAGGTCATCCTGACGTGTTATCTAAAGGAAAGTGAACAGTTTGGGTTTCCATAAAGCTTTAGTTCATTTTCACTCACCTAGAGAAGCCAACTCTTAAAGGACAAGTGTTCTTTATTTTGGGTACTTGTTAAGAAAACACAGAACAGCTGTTGGTAAACCCACATGAGGTAATTGTTCCAAATGCCTCGTTTTAACACAGATTAAACTCAATTAAAGAACTGTTTATCTAGCCACAACAAGTCGTCCTGCCTAAGGCATAAAAAAAGACCTCTGTCATTGTTTGTGCAGCTAGCTCTGTTGATGTGGGTGGGGGTTAACATGGTTTCCTTATGTACAGGAAGGAACTTTTACACACAAACAAACCATACATTAGCTCCAAGCCAAACTCACATAGGAAGAGGGAAAAAAGTGTGGGTGGCTGCTGAGGCAGGGGTCTTCTGAGGTGAATACGAAGGAATTTAGGTCACTTCAGCAGGGAGACGTTTTAACCAGCTCAAGTCATCGCTCAGTGGAAATAGCGAGGGAGGCCCAGAGAAGGGGAGCGGGGAAGCGAGGGGAACGAGTATGTCAAGGGTGGCTAGGCTTGATTCTGCTTCTTGCCCAGACGCAAAACAGAGCGACATAACTTCCCATAATGTTACCAGTTAGCATACTGACTTCTGACATTCAAATAGACATAGATGTTTTATAACAAACATTAAATCCCAGTAAGATTATAATTTTTTTATTGAATATTAAAACACATAATCTACCTGCATTACATTACATTCAGTCATCTAGCAGACTCCATCCAGAGCGATCAACAGGAGCAAACAGGGTCAAGCTCCCCGCCCAAGGGAACATTGACAGGCCTCCCACCAAGTCAAATCGGGGACCCGAACCAGCGACCTTTCGGCCACCAGCCCAAGCTCCTAACCACCAGGCCACCAACCCTCCAAGACCCCCCCCCCCACAGTTCCCCGAGAGCTGCCCCTCAACCATCTGAGACCCCCCACCTCTCCCTCCATTCCCCACCCCCAAACTCCCCCACCAAGCCACCGTCTCCCAACGCACCAACAACCAACAAGAAGAACAAAAGAGAAAAAAAGAGAAAAACAACAGAAAACAACAATGCAAAAACAAGTCAAAGACTACAGTAATCATAACAGCACGGGCAACTGGATAAGTTTCAGTGCATGTGTGGCAATATTTACATGTGTGTATGTGTGTGCACATGTGTGCGTTTGAATGCGAGCGTGTGTGTATGCATGTGTACACGCGTACACGCACCTGCGTGGAATCAGCCTCAGGCAAACAGGCATTAGATATAACAGCGCTGCCCCTCAGTGTCATTCAAACACACTTTTTTGTCTGTTTGTTTATTTTAACTTTATATTTAGCTTTTATCTTTGACGTCATTCTATCCCCCATCCAGCAACTCCACTCCCACTTGTCTCCAGTTCCACATCCCAACCCTCAGTTCCCCTCAGCTCATCCCACCTATCTCTGCTGGCCACCCTCTTCGGATTTCTACACGCTATATATCATTCAACTATGCAGTGATGTCTAACATACAATTTTAATCCATCTAATCAAATAGAATCCACAGATTGCCAGTTGAAAATATATACATTTACTACGAGTATTAGTATATTAGTAATTGACTGACCAGAAACAGTTTCTTTACAAAAACATATTCTGACAAAGTTTTCAAAGTGTTGAGTATAAAAGATAGATCACCCAAATGAATAATTCACTGTCTCTCTCTCTCTCTCTCTCTCTCTCTCTTTCACACACACGCATTTTAAACAGTCTTTATTAAGATGTGAGTGGTTGTATAAACACAGACAAGTCTTATATTGAGGGGTCCCAGCCTTCTATTGAGGGGTCCCAGTCTGGGGTGGGGAACAATAAGAGGGAGAGATCCTGATCGCCTCCTCACAGAAGGTGTGCACTAAATCCCATTACCAGGGCCCCGGCATTAACATTCCTCTAGTCTGGCAGGTGACGGCTTCCTCTTTTCAGCCCCGCCCCCACCGTACACCGACCATACACATACACCCGGAGACACACACTGTCACACCCCAACAATACACACACACACCCAGAGACACACACACTGTCGCACCCCTACAATTCACACACACCCGCCACACCAATCCACACACACACATACCCCCCCTAGGATGAGAGGGGTGGGTGGGGGGGTTTCTACTCTAGCAGCAACAAGTATTTTCTTAAAGGTCAGCGCAGCCACAACAGGACTGAGATCTCCCCATATAGACGGTAGGAGGAGAGAGGAGGAGGAGGAGGAGGAGGAAGAGAGGTGGTGGGGCGGGTTTCTAGGTCTTTTCTTAAAGGTCAGCGCAGCCACAACAGGACTGAGATCTCCCCATATAGACGGTAGGAGGAGAGAGGAGGAGGAGGAGGAGGAGGAAGAGAGGTGGTGGGGTGGGTTTCTAGGTCTTTTCTTAAAGGTCAGCGCAGCCACAACAGGACTGAGATCTCCCCATATAGACGGTAGGAGGAGAGAGGAGGAGGAGGAGGAGGAGGAAGAGAGGTGGTGGGGTGGGTTTCTAGGTCTTTTCTTAAAGGTCAGCGCAGCCACAACAGGACTGAGATCTCCCCATATAGACGGTAGGAGGAGAGAGGAGGAGGAGGAGGAGGAGGAAGAGAGGTGGTGGGGTGGGTTTCTAGGTCTTTTCTTAAAGGTCAGCGCAGCCACAACAGGACTGAGATCTCCCCATATAGACGGTAGGAGGAGAGAGGAGGAGGAGGAGGAGGAGGAAGAGAGGTGGTGGGGTGGGTTTCTAGGTCTTTTCTTAAAGGTCAGCGCAGCCACAACAGGACTGAGATCTCCCCATATAGACGGTAGGAGGAGAGAGGAGGAGGAGGAGGAGGAAGAGAGGTGGTGGGGTGGGTTTCTAGGTCTTTTCTTAAAGGTCAGCGCAGCCACAACAGGACTGAGATCTCCCCATATAGACGGTAGGAGGAGAGAGGAGGAGGAGGAGGAAGAGAGGTGGTGGGGTGGGTTTCTAGGTCTTTTCTTAAAGGTCAGCGCAGCCACAACAGGACTGAGATCTCCCCATATAGACGGTAGGAGGAGAGAGGAGGAGGAGGAGGAGGAGGAAGAGAGGTGGTGGGGTGGGTTTCTAGGTCTTTTCTTAAAGGTCAGCGCAGCCACAACAGGACTGAGATCTCCCCATATAGACGGTAGGAGGAGAGAGGAGGAGGAGGAGGAGGAGGAAGAGAGGTGGTGGGGTGGGTTTCTAGGTCTTTTCTTAAAGGTCAGCGCAGCCACAACAGGACTGAGATCTCCCCATATAGACGGTAGGAGGAGAGAGGAGGAGGAGGAGGAGGAGGAAGAGAGGTGGTGGGGTGGGTTTCTAGGTCTTTTCTTAAAGGTCAGCGCAGCCACAACAGGACTGAGATCTCCCCATATAGACGGTAGGAGGAGAGAGGAGGAGGAGGAGGAGGAGGAAGAGAGGTGGTGGGGTGGGTTTCTAGGTCTTTTCTTAAAGGTCAGCGCAGCCACAACAGGACTGAGATCTCCCCATATAGACGGTAGGAGGAGAGAGGAGGAGGAGGAGGAGGAGGAAGAGAGGTGGTGGGGTGGGTTTCTAGGTCTTTTCTTAAAGGTCAGCGCAGCCACAACAGGACTGAGATCTCCCCATATAGACGGTAGGAGGAGAGAGGAGGAGGAGGAGGAGGAGGAAGAGAGGTGGTGGGGTGGGTTTCTAGGTCTTTTCTTAAAGGTCAGCGCAGCCACATGGGGTCTTTTGTCTCTTTCACGTCTCAGGGGTGATCTATATATGATTACCTTTAAATGGGACCAGCATTGTTTCCCAGGTATTTTCCTCTGGTATAAATCCTGGCCGTTCTGACACTGAAAGGAAGACGAGATGAGCTTCTTTTTCGATTGAGAAGAAATAAATTCACCACAACAAATAGGGTTAACGAGTTCTCCATATACGACCAGCAAAGCAGCTACAGATCCAGCTAGTATGTCAACTTGTTTCACGTTCCATGGACATTACAAGCGCTTTCAAGCCCACCGAGCGCAGGATTGTTCAGCGCAGTAGGTCTACACGTCGTGTTTCTCTTCAGACCGTTCACCCTATCTCTATAACAAGGTGACATGGGCGTACGTGACAGGGCGCATGTGATATGGATGTGATATGGAACTGTCCTGCTCTGAACTCCCCCCCTTCACCCCGCACCACTCAGTCCCGGTATGCTGTGGTACCAATAACATGTCCAGAGATTTATACATATTGTTCCACTATACGGCCCAGCTAACTTGAAGCTCTCTTAGGATACTGAATCGCATACACATACTGAACATTCTCCTGGAAAACGGTTCCTCTAGCCCTCTCTTTCCCTACACCCCCCCCCCCCTCCCCCGTCAACATTATTAAATCAAACCGGCAGTAACATATTAGTCTTACTCCGCACACAATTTGAGCTTTCTTTCAACTTCGACAAGGTCTTGAGAACATGAATTTGAATGAACGTTCTGACAGTCAAATACTATTCAGTCCCCCGCCCCCATCCTTCATAAAGTAGCTAGCTGAAACTGTCTCCACGGTGGAAACAGGATGTTGCTGCTAGCCTGCTACAGTGACATGTGGCTTTGTCCAACGGGCTAAGTACCACGGCCAGAAGAGCTGCACGGACGCGGTTGATTATTCTTGGAGTGAAAAAAGTCGAAAGTATAATTTTTTTCTCTTTAGTGGTTTTCCCCATTCATTGGAGTTGGCACTGGCCTTTAAACCCTCTGCCACTGTCAGTCCTCACACCCAAAACTCATTTTCATTTCTTCTTTATCCAGCTCTCTCCATTTCATTCCCCTAACATTCCACTGGTTACTCTGTGTCATTTGGAAGGGCGGAGAGCGATGTCTGCACTTGCCCAGGCCCTCACACGGTGCCAAGTTGTGAAAGCTTCTGCTTGTTGGCTTTCTCTCGAATGACTACTAAGAGATCACAAACTTGGACAACGCTGTCGTGCGTAACTGTGTATAATAAAATCCGTTTTTCTGTATTTCTATGGTATGATGACTAAGAAGAAATAAGAGCGAAGTGGCGTGTAATCACAGACGGACGACGAGGTGCAGCTGGAGTTGAGTTGGGAAAGGAACCCGTTGCAATGGTATGCCTAGTAACAAGGACTGATCAACACCGATGCAGGGACAAGACATCTCATGTCAGTAGCCATTACTGAAAGTTAACAGTGGATCCAACGGTTCCCATTCAAACTAGATATTTTCCCATAACAGTGCCCCCAGTAGCCTGGAACGAACGTAACGTTTGTAAACACTCAGTGGCGTCTAGGGACATTCTGACGCGGTAATAGTTTCAGAAGTAGGGGGTTGGAGGTTGGATATTTGACACAAAGAGTATTCAACTGTCTGAAGCCTGGAGAAAGCTGCCGTTTATCATTGTAGAACTACTGGAAATGTTGCCCTGACAGGAAACTTTTATCACCCCGCCTCCTAGCTGCCCTCCCACTCCGCCGCCAAAGATCAGTTTGCCACATCTATCAACTGCAGCTGTGTGTGTGATTTCACGCGTTCACATGTACCTACACTTCCATGTGTCTGTGTAGAGCGCGACTGAGAGCAAAGCTTAGAACACCTAAAAATGTTTTTTTTTTTTTTTTTAAGTCACAAGAACAAAAAAAAACACCTAAAGAACATAGAGTACACATTAACATTCCCATCCACAAGAAACACAACACAGCCAACTTGTGTTAGCTTCCTGTGTTAATGCCAGGGCTTAAACTCAGCGGGCTAAAGTCCCCCAACTCTGCAGCCAGAGGTGGCGTCTACATCATCCAGTCCATGGTACTCAGCAGGCTGAGCGTGGAGTCTCCCGGGCCAGAGGGTGGCTGCAGACTGCAGTGTGGATTGGCTGCAGCACAGAGTGGCTGCAGCGTGGATTAGGGCCCTACAGTGGACCATTGTTAATTGGGCGCCATGTGTGAAAGCTACAGAGAGATTAGTTTGTACAGCTGCTGCCATTTGTCATAACTGCCCTTAACAAGATACACATGGCAGGCCCAAGTTTTGAACCAGAGACAGAGCCATGAGAAAAAAAAGCCTGGCGGACTACTAGTTTAAGAAACAGACTTCGGAATAGGCAGATAAAGATTTTGCTTCCTTCCTTTTTCGTGGTTTATCAACGTTGTTCTGTCATAACATCGAGGTGGTTCGATGAACCCCGATCGCGTGATGAGTAACTGAATACCTGTGTTAGCTCCCTCAGTTGATGCTTAGGCTTTAGCTCAGAGGGCTAGATCACATGTATAGTCTCTGGGAGAAATGGCGGGGAATCGCCTCGAACCTGCTCTCCTCTCCTGTGATTCTGAGGCACACCGTGGTCATCAACACAAACCATGCAAAACCATTTACTTTCATGACATGGTAAAATGAATTCTCTCTACTCTGACAGGTTGAGATATAGATAGACCAACTTGGTCATCACAATGGGCAAAATCCACTTGAATGTTTCTTCTCCATCCTGTATAGCTCAGGCTGTTACTGTAGCATTTGCCAGTCATTGAACGGTTACTGAATGCCATTGGACTGGCCAAGTGGGCACCTTGAGTTAGCCTGCTGTTAAGAACCAGTTTGACCTCCATCAGTGTTTCCAACCAACATCTCCTTCAACTGAAGCTGAGTGTATTAACGTGCACCAGCACTTAAGCCCACAATAAGCTATTCTTGGGGACATTCACGTCTGATTCAACCTAGAGGAATGGCTTCTCCTACTGGACAGGACGACACAAAAAAAAAGATGGCAGACTCTTCGACTAACACTCGATTGGTTAAATAGACCCCTTCAAACACACACAAGTGCGTGCATGCATGGTGCGTACACGTGGATATCCATGTGTGTGGTTAAAGGTATTTCTCGAAACCAGCACAGTCTTCACCCAAAAAAACAGCTGGAGTTCCATGCCAGGGGAAAAGACAAGGCAGGGAAGAGGGAAGCCAATTTGAGAAGAATTCCAGTTATCCAGTGCCAGGGCGTATAGCCTTTCAGACAGAATCCGAGCAGCCTATCGTAACGAGGCCTCATTCCTCCTCATAAAATCACAGCTTTCATTAGAGAACTCTGTTAGCATAGCGACGGCTGCTTTAATCACCTCGCTCTGACGCCATTCCACTTGGCTTGTCAAAACACAGAGAGCGGTAGAACCGCGTTTCATCATCTCTCAGTGACCTATCAGGACCTATCAGTGCTGATAATGGGGCTTTGTTAGGGTCTATTAAATATTTATCATATATATACACAATCACTCATGTTGTGGAGGAGGCAAAAGTGGGTGTTTAGACTGAACTTAGATCTGATGACAGATCAGATGTTTTTTTCCTTGGGTTTATTTGACTAATCATGTATAGCATGCCTGACCTCAGGTATCTATTCTCTGTTGGTATTCTTGGTTACACTTGAAAGAGTCGTTTTCATCAAATAAACCATTGGAATACTTGGTCAAATGTTATCTTTCGGACTTTCTGAATTTCTCCCTCCTCTGCTCCGATCTCTCGCTTCCTGTAGGCTTAACTGCCAACTGGAAAATCTCTCTCTCTCTCGTTCAGTGTGTGTGTGTGTGTGTGTGTGTGTGTGTGTGTGTGTGTGTGTGTGTGTGTGTGTGTGTGTGTGTGTGTGTGTGTGTGTGCGTGCGTGTGTGTGTCTCTCGCTGTGTGAAAACAGGATGTGATTATCACAGGGGTAAAGTAGCTGTCCAGACACACTCTGACACCTGTCGTTAGACTGATGGATTTTCTGCTTGTTCCACCCCACAGGAAGTCCACATGCCGCTAGGACACCACCACTTTCAGGGAAATCTGCAGCCCAATCATAGATTATCTGACATCTTCTCAATATATTCATCGTTTCAATCATGTAGAACAGGTTTGTTGAATATCATGAATATGAGAGTCTTTTTGATGAATTTCCATTGTAATGAAAAATCTTGTCTCAAAAAAGAATAAGTGGACATATACGTTATGGTTGCGTTTTACACATGAGAAGATTTGTTCAAGTTTTATGTCTCTTCCTACTGCTTTGAATTAGGCTCCTAATGGCATCAATGTCGATGGGATGTTGGGTAATCACACACCGGTCAAAATACACAGCTACACCTGTCTGCTGAGTTTGTTGTTCAATCCTAATGTCTGCTGAGTTTGTTGTTCAATCTCAATGTCTGCTGAGTTTGTTGTTCAATTCTAATGTCTGCTGAGTTTGTTGTTCAATCTCAATGTCTGCTGAGTTTGTTGTTCAATCTCAATGTCTGCTGAGTTTGTTGTTCAATCTCAATGTCTGCTGAGTTTGTTGTTCAATCTTAATGTCTGCTGAGTTTGTTGTTCAATCTCAATGTCTGCTGAGTTTGTTGTTCAATCTCAATGTCTGCTGAGTTTGTTGTTCAATCTTAATGTCTGCTGAGTTTGTTGTTCAATCTCAATGTCTGCTGAGTTTGTTGTTCAATCTCAATGTCTGCTGAGTTTGTTGTTCAATCTTAATGTCTGCTGAGTTTGTTGTTCAATCCTAATGTCTGCTGAGTTTGTTGTTCACGCCTAATGTCTGCTGAGTTTGTTGTTCAATCTCAATGTCTGCTGAGTTTGTTGTTCAATCTCAATGTCTGCTGAGTTTGTTGTTCAATCTCAATGTCAGGTGAGTGGTTTTAGTTCAATCCTAATGTCTGCTGAGTTTGTTGTTCAATCTCAATGTCAGGAGAGTGGTTTTAGTTCAAGCCTAATGTCAGGAGAGTGGTTTTAGTTCAAGCCTAATGTCAGGAGAGTGGTTTTAGTTCAAGCCTAATGTCAGGAGAGTGGTTTTAGTTCAATCCTAATGTCAGGAGAGTGGTTTTAGTTCAATCTTAATGTCAGGTGAGTGGTTTTAGTTCAATCTTAATGTCTGCTGAGTTTGTTGTTCAAACCTAATGTCTGCTGAGTTTGTTGTTCAATCTCAATGTCAGGAGAGTGGTTTTAGTTCAATCTTAATGTCAGGAGAGTGGTTTTAGTTCAAGCCCAATGTCAGGAGAGTGGTTTTAGTTCAATCTTAATGTCAGGAGAGTGGTTTAAGTTCAAGCCTAATGTCAGGAGAGTGGTTTTAGTTCAATCTTAATGTCAGGAGAGTGGTTTTAGTTAAATCCTAATGTCAGGAGAGTGGTTTTAGTTCAATCCTAATGTCAGGAGAGTGGTTTTAGTTCAATCTTAATGTCAGGAGAGTGGTTTTAGTTCAATCTTAATGTCAGGAGAGTGGTTTTAGTTCAATCCTAATGTCAGGAGAGTGGTTTCAGTTCAATCTCAATGTCAGGAGAGTGGTTTTAGTTCAATCTCAATGTCAGGAGAGTGGTTTTAGTTCAATCTTAATGTCAGGAGAGTGGTTTTAGTTCAATCTTAATGTCAAGAGAGTGGTTTTAGTTCAATCCTAATGTCAGGAGAGTGGTTTTAGTGCCACAGACAGATGTGAGGAATGAAAAGTGGGCCTCTACAGGCTTTGACAACTCAATGGGCACTAACTCATACCAAACACCCATTCCCAAGCCCCAGCCGCCTCTTTGACCCACAGGATGACATTATCCAGTGTTCCACTGGGGATTCACCCTGCAAACAACATGCAGTATACACACCTACCCCAACACACACACATGTGCAAACACGCGTGTAGGCACACACAGGCATGCACATGCACACGCACGCACACTCACACACACACACACACACACACACACACACAATCATGCGCAAACGCATACACACGCCCGCACACACATGCGCGCACTCACACACACACACACACAAACATTGTAATGGGTTGCCTTTTCTTTATCCGTCTCAAACCTGGCAACTCATTGTAGAATGACAGGGAGTACAGTACTTGCAGACAAAAGAAGAGACTACCATCACTCTCGACCTCTGATCGGGCCTGTCCCGAATGAAAAGAGTCTAATGGGGAGCGCGGGAGGGGGTACAGAGAAGTTACCATCTCCCTGGCAACCTCCCCCGATTGTCTGGCCCTCACTCCCGCCCCCCCTCCCCCACCTCCACCCCTTTCTTATTTTGCCTTGGCGGTCATTCATGTGCTTTAGCTTGATGAAGGATGCACATTGGTTTTGCACTCTCTGGATCTGAGAGACACAGAGGACATTAAAGGAATGCTTCTTCCATGCTTCTATTGTCCTCTGTATGTGAATCAAGGTCTTATCTGGCCAGAATTCAATGATGTACAGTTCTTCATCTTGCCGCTTCCCAATGTTCGTCTACATATCTCCTTCTCTCTTTTCATCTTCCTCTGTCTTTCCCTCCTGATCTTTTGCTCAAATCCATAATCCCTGCTGTCAGATAGGGCCTGGCAGGCAGCCTGGCTGCTTGAAGAGAGGAGGAAAGAGGAGAGGACAGATGAGATGAGATGAGAGGAGCGGAGTAGAGTAGAGTAAAGTAGAGTAGAGTAGAACAGAGTAGAGTAGAACAGAGTAGAGTAGAACAGAGTAGAGTAGAACAGAGCACAGTAGAATAGAATAGAACAGAAGTAGAGTAGAGCAGAGTAGAGCAGAATAGAGTAGAACAGAGTAGAGTAGAGCAGAGTAGAGCAGAATAGAGTAGAACAGAGGCGAGTAGATCAGAGTAGAACAAAGTAGAACAGAGTAGAGTAGCACAGAGTAGAGCAGAGTAGAGCAGAGTAGAGTAGAGCAGAGTAGAGTAGAGAAGAACAGAGGAGAGTAGAGCAGAGTAAAACAGAGTAGAGTAAAACAGAGTAGAGTAGAACAGAGTAGATTAGAGAGAGTAGAGTATAGCAGAACAGAGTGGAGCAGAGTATAGCAGAACAGAGTGGAGCAGAAAAGAGCAGAGAAGAGCGGAACAGAGTAGAGTAGAGCAGAGTAGAACTGAGTAGATCAGAGCAGAGCAGTGTAGAGTAGAGCTGAGTAGAGCGGAGCAGATTAAAGAAAAGTAGAGCAGAGTAGAGTAGAGTAGAATAGAACAGAGTAGAGTAGAGCAGAGCAGTGTAGAGCAGAGTAGAACAGAGCAGAGTAGAACAGAGTAGAGTAGAGCAGAGTAGAGCAGAGTAGAGTAGACAGCAGTTCATTGGATGGTAGTAGTGGAGGCTGCAGCAGGGTCTTTGTAAGCCAGGACAGTAAGGTAGTGTACAGTGTGTGGTTTGGGACAGGGGGTGAATGTACCCATTTGTCTTCATTTAGAAGGGCTGGCGGACAGGACGGGACTAGCTGGGAGGAGGGGGTGACACCAGCACTCCTGTCAAGTGGTCTCAGAGGGGTTGAAATGTATTAGGCTATTCTCACAAAGTCTGGGAAAGTCTGATGGCGCTGAAACATAAGGATACTGTAAAATAAATATATATATATAAATATATATAAATATATAATTATGTTCTAATTCTATTTCTATGAGCTGAACCCACAGAAAAATTGATCGGTAGCCTACAAAACTGTGGAAACTTCTATAAAAATATCTGAACTCCTTTCTCAAGCAGACAAAAGGCCTAAAGAGGCGCTAAAGGAGTTACAGACCAAATGTTTTTTTAAAGTGAAAAGGAGTGATAACGTTGGCTGAGAAGCAGGCATCCACATAGGGCTGTGACCTCTACACAGAGTAGTCTAGTTTCCATGGAGATTTATGTACACAGTGCACACAAAAGAGGGCTAAGGAGGTAACATGGGCTGTTTAAGCCTTGAGGAGGGCTAAGGAGGTAACATGGGCTGTTTAAGCCTGGAGGTATTTGCCGGAGCAAAACCCTTCTACTAATGACATGCGGCTCATACTGAGTTGTAGAGGCCTGGTTTCAGAGCACCGGGGTTAGCGTCGAAGAGAGAGCTGGAGGGAAGAAATGATTGTAGAAGAAAGCAAAGGCAGAGCAGGGAAAGATCCTAAACATGGGAGAAAGGAAAGAGGGTCGACCAGTAGCCTAGCGGTTAATTCCCGTGCAGACTGCCCATGTGCCCTTGAGCAATGCACTTAACCTTAATTGCTCCTGTAAGTCGCTCTGGATAAGAGCATCTGCTAAATTGCTAAAATGTAAGAAAGAAATTATGAAATCAATCAAGAAAGAAAGAAATCAAAGAGAGAGCTTTAGCCGAATAGCCTAGAGTAACACCACATCATTTACACAGCAACAGGGTAGAAGAGAAGATTAGCAGAGGGAAGAGATATGGGGGAGGGACATTTAGCAGGAAGAGCAAATCAATAAAGTGGGCAGCAGAGCTGGGAGGGACTTGTTCTAAGTGGATTAGATGTAATGTGATCGATAGGTTATGGCTTCGAGTGAGGTATTCACTGCAGGCCCGACAGCATGCTACCGAGCAGCACAGGGTTGTGGTTCACAATGAACAAAGCCTTCGCAGAATTTCTTGGCTAAATTCAGGACGAAGTTTCCTCTGTTACATTGGAACTACGAATAATTGTATTGTTGTTTAAAAAAAGAAATGTGAACCAACCATCTCTCTTTTACGTTCAACATCGTGACACTGCACATAAAAACACGTTTCCTCCAAAGGACAACCATTCTTATATTGACTCCACCGACGGAGACTACTGGAATAAGCAGACTACTGGACTGTACTAACAAAATAGCTATTTGTCATCCTAACCACAACAAAAGACATGTTATGGTGGTGTCCTTAACGCAGTGGGTCTGCAACGATTTAGTTTCCCGCTACTGGCATCCTCCCAGCCATCCTTTTCTGGCTATGAGCCCTGGGCCTGAAGCAGCTGTCACAGGAGTCTGGGGGTGACTTGACGGAGAGTCAGAGAGGGGTGGGCGGTGTGCCGACCCACAGGGGTAACTCCTGGCAAGGAGAAGAAAGAATGGAGGGAGGAGGAGGAGAAGAGGGAGGAGAGCAAGGAGGGAGAAAAGGAGGAAAAGGGAGAAGGTGGAAGGAAAAGAGGGAGGGAGGGAGGTCCTGAGGTCAAACTGTGACCCGGAGGTCCTGAGATCAAACTCACTGCCCTTGACCATGCCTCAAATGCAGCCAGCTGGAAACCCAGAGGCACACAGCTCCAACCGCTACCCCACACAGTGCAGCGTGACTAGCGGGCCAATGACCAGAGAAGACAACCGACCAACATTGACACCACGCCAACCTGGGAGGGAACACCTGTCTTTTGTTGACTCTCCCACTAACTGAGTCAAAATCTGACAGACGGACAGGAGGACGAGCGCAGACTGAGAAATGGTGGTCAGGAGACCACTGGTGGTCTGTGAAGCACGACGGCTGACCCCAATTATCGGGGTCAAAGAGCAGAGGGCCTTACAGGTAGTCCCCTGCCACCCCCTTAGGCCAAAAGCCCCCCCAGTCCACTCACACGCTTTGGGGCCAACCGTGTATTTTCACAGATCTTTTTTTGCTCAATTAAACTTCAGAGGACAGCCGCCACATCTCTTAGCCGAGGTCAAGACACCAGGACTATAAGCGATGTCTGGCTCTCGTAAAACAGAGCCGTCGTTTTAACATGGCAGAATGTATTAGATCCAGGACCAATCAAGATTGTCAACAAAAAAAATGTGGAAGGAATAAATGGGGGAAAATTTAAAGAATGAAAACATAACAATGTTTTTACGGCCGCGTTAACTTTCAGCACCAGGATAACAGGGAAAGGAATTGACCCTTGGATCCACCAAGCCTGTTATTTTACTGGCTATGAGTTAAACTGTTTTTATCTTCAACATGGACTCGCAAATCACTGATTTTCTTCAAAGTAAAAACAAAATAGTGTGGGAAGATTTTCAACAAGAAAAAGAATTATTGTTGAAAGGATCTACATCCAAAGCAAAATGGGACAAGTTTGGGACACCAGTTCTACAGACATCAGTACTCATTAGTAGGTAAAAACTTTGGAAGGACCTCAGCCAGTTATCTAAAAGAGAAGCACTCAGACAGCCCCTTCACGTATGAGACACTTCAATCATATTAAATAACTGGTCTTTTGAGGCTCTGAGTATATTTCATCAATAATGTTCCTCCTAGTCTAGAACAGAGCTAAACACAGAGTAGAAAAGGGTATTCCAGGCCGGATAAGAGATAAATACTACATAAATAATGCAGAATCTACTGAATCCTCTTAGAAATCTGGCATTCAGAGCACGATTTGTAAAAAAAAAAATCCATTAGTCATCCCAATCACTGTTTAGCTGCTAAAGGGACCCAGAGATTTATAAGAAATCTCATGGAAATCACGAGCTTTGGGTTGAATAAATGAAATGCTCTCTTATTCTGAATATTTGAAGAAGTAAGTCTACAGTTTATCCTCAACAGTTCACATATGGTCAGCAAAATGTATGCTTGTGAAACAGTGATGACTAGTGAAATGAAACTGAATGAACAGAGGCCCTATCTCCAAACATGTCCTGACAAATCAGACTGGTTATTATAAAAAAAAATATTCTCTCTAGCCCTGGAACTTGATATGGAAAATATGATACCAAAAATCTTTGAAATTACAATACGAACCAGAAATGTCTGATGAACACAAGGTGGTTAGTAGTTTTAGCATCTAGCAGCAGCGCATGGCGAAGGGTATTATGCCCATGCCAGTGAGTTTCCATTGAGAAAGACTGGCAGGTTGGCACAATGGCTTGCCCACTCCCTGCCCCCAACCCCCTCCCGTCGCCATTCATCTGGGCATGCACATGGGTGCTGCTAGGGCAGATTTTGCCCAGCTAAGCGCGTCTATGCACGACAACAACGGGTTGAGAAGCCTCTCTAGATTCACCCAACTCACTGAGCCAGCGACCTTTCTTTGGGCATTAGCCCGCAATGTTCATTATAGCTCCAACTCATGTTTATATATACAAAGTAGCATTTCATTAACATTACATAAGAAGCCATTAAGAAGCAGCTGGCACCACAACATTTCAGAGGGTTACTGTTTAAACCGATTTGAATGCAGATACATATTCAAGAATATGTAATTGTATAATTCACCTAGGAGAACACTAAAGTCTGAATGGCATACAATCTAAATCAAATAAACCATGGAGCATATGACATCATTTTTTCCTAACGACTAACGGAAACGGCATATTCTGTTGAAGTGGGGCAGCAGCTTGTTACTTTTGTCTTTGTGTTTTGTTTGTTTGTTTGTTGCAGAAGAACAAAAGCATGGCGGTCCACATTCTGCCACTGTCAGAAACTTTCCAGCGTTCCCACTGCATTGCGGAGGCCAACCAACGAATCAAAGGCACGCTGAAGCAGACAAAGAGGGTTTGATGCCAACCTCGGAAACTCTAACAACCATTACTGGCGTTATCCCTGCCTGCCTGCCTGGCAGAGCGCAAACAAAATGGCACCCGCCTTGCACGCTACCACAATGTGGCGAGATTGTCTAGAAAGCTGGGCACTGGTAACGGTATGCCAAAGACCGCCCTTGCGCTGTACTCGAAAACGTGTCCTACTTTTCGGGGCTATTAAAAAAAAACGGTTGGAAAATCTTTGAAAGTCTTGTTCAAAAGAAACGGCTAACAAAATGTCCGTCCTGTTGCAAATGAAGATTCGATACGTGGTGTCTAAGCTACTCAAAAAATGAATATGGTAAGCTGCCAATACAGGAAAAGATGATTACCCTTCATCACTTGGGAAAAATATTAATAACGGAAAAACATATTTTCAAATATTAAGATTCCCCAACTTGGCAACCAAATGTATACACATTGCAAGTGGCAAATGCAACATTTAGACTTTAAAAATATATATAAATCATTCAATTAAATTACCACAACCTATGGTGTGCAGTATGCTTTGGAAATGATTATTCCTTACATATCAGCGGACCACATTCGAGACATTTTGAGGTGTGCTCTCTGATACTATTCAACAGTGGCAGATGCAAACTAGACATGAGAATCAGCAGCGCCCCACAAAAGACACAAAAGAGTGTCTGATGCCAACCATGGTGCCAGTGGCAACCATTATTGTCTCTCTGCTGAGCCTTCTGCTTCCCCTGGTACTTATCAAACACAAAATGGAGGCTCTGCCTTTCATGACAATGAGCTAGCTAAACTGTCTGCGTTTCTTCTCCAACAGCCAATGTATTACGGTGGGTATCTTTCTGCATGTGTTGGCGTTATCGTTAGAGGATTTATTGTGGCCCAGGTTGGACAGGGAGTTTGAAATAACTTTAAAATGCACACTTGTAATATAAAATCGAACAAAATGTTAAGGAAATAGACGTTAATGTAGTACAGAAAAGTTACAAGTAGCAAATACCTAAGAGAATGAATAAGAAAACAACCAGAATTTGCCAGAATATATATTTGCAGTGCGGTATAGCAACGTCTTGTAAAATTATATATATTTGGTATGAGAAAATGACTGTTCTTGCTAGTTTCACCTTCTTACAACAATATAAAGATCACTCTCTATCATAACATCAAGAAATGCTATGACTACGTTTGAGTTTATAGGCATTAAGTTAATTTCTGTATTACAAGTTTTCATTCTATTTTAAAAATCCAATACATTTACATTTTCTTACCCAACAAATCATGTAATGTATATTTTGCCAATGTAATCTACTGTATTTATGCACTATTTGTGAAATTTTGTCAATTTCATTATTTGACTATATGCCGAGTTTGAAGTAACACATTTGTTCATTTTACATCTGTATCCAAACTACATTTATCAGTAAAAATCTAATGTAGGAACTCCTTGTTACAAAAACTAGATTTAATATCTAATCAAAAATCAAGACTGATATCAACATTTGTCAGGAAAAAATAAATACTTTACATCCATAAAAAAAACGTGCATTTCTCTCTTTCCCTAAATCCCTCTTTAAAACCATAAATTCTTATCCGTCACATCAAATTATGTTCTAATTTCTATTATGTTCAATCATCCAAAAGTGTACAATACATTTTGTGAACACATAAGTTGTCGGCACTTTAATGTAGTCTTTGTAAAGAGAACTTGTGTGTGCCTAAACAACACAGCATTCACAACCGCACCGGTATCAGACCAATCAGAAGAGAAAAGCAACGCAACACACACTATCTTGTCTTCTATTGTCTGTGTGCGCAAATTAAGTGTGATGGTATATTATGGTTTTTATACTGGTTATATTGTATTGTATAAAAAATGTAAAAGCCTGATTGCACATTAGACTTTTTTTTCTTTCACGAAAGGCCAGCTACCTTCTGAAGCCACCATAGGTGAGAGACTCCAACCACCCTCCAATGAGGCGGCCAAGATGGCAGCAAATATGATCAACGACCTTGGCCAACCCCTAACTCCACCCACCCAACCAGTGATTCACACAGTAATTCAACCTACCTTGGTCCTGGACATAGTATGCTAGAAACAAGTCGAGCTCCTTGACCGACACTGTAATGTGATGTGGCTGGACGCAAAGTGCTGGGTTGGTGCAATGCGGCGACTTGACGAGGCGCTCTCCGTCCGTACTTTCCAACGGGATGCCTTTGAACAGGATGACCATGACCAGATCTAGGCGCCACACCTTGTCGGCCTGCCGCAAACAGTCGATCCGGCGGATCTTGCCCTTTTGGTCAGGGTTGGAGAGGACGCAGCACGGGTGCTTCTTGCCCGTCACGCTGAGCACAAAGTCCTCGCGGTACTCCTGGCGGATGTCCTTGCGGAGCTTGGCGAGGAGCCTCGAGGCCCACTTCTGCTTGATCTCGGGCTTCTCGCTGAGCAGTTCGTCCTTGACCGCACGCTCCTCATCCTTAGACATCCGCTTCTCATGCTTCTTGAAGTACTTGCGTTTCCTCGCCTGGAGGTTGAACCACGTGTAGGCGATGGCACGGACGTGAGGGAGAAGTGCCTCGATGAAGGGATGAAATTCATCCTGAAAGGCAAGGGGGAAGGGAAGACAGAAGAAAAGAAACAGAGAAGTCATGTCAAGTGACTTTTTCCCCCAAAAGTTCCCATTCGATAAGCCAGAAGTCACCCTGAACAAAAAATAAATAGACAATACACACATTCAACTTGTTACAGAATACCTTATATACAAAATTTGACGTTAGGCATTTTGTGGTTAAAATACAGTAAAATCGTAACAACAAAATGAAAACAATTCTGTACTGGAGACAAACCACAATGTCATAACTGTCACATATTGACTCCTATAAGACAGTCAAGTCTATCTGGTCTGAGAGTTTACAGCACAAATCTGTTCAGAAAAAAAAGGAGAAACACCATCCTTAACACCAGTTTTACCATCTTAAATACGGCTGGGGTTACATCCCAGAAATAACAATCTAGGTTGCCGAAGACATGAGGATGCCACTGTGTTTATTACAACCGCCAACATCACAATACAGCAAAGCCCACATTAGAATGTAGTCTGGTGCTGTTCCCGTTCCCCCCGCACATGCTCTGACTAAGACTGCTGGGAAGCCCACATTAGAATGTAGTCTGGTGCTGTTCCTATTTCCCCCAAACAAGCTCTGATTAAGACTGCTGGGAAGCCCACATTAGAATGTAGTCTGGTGCTGTTCCCGTTTCCCTTGCAACATGCTCTGACTAAGACTTCTGGGAAGCCCACATTAGAATGTAGTCTGGTGCTGTTCCCGTTTCCCCCATACATGCTCTGACTAAGACTGCTGGGGAGCCCACCTTAGAATGTAGTCTGGTGCTGTTCCCGTTTCCCTTGCAACATGCTCTGATTAAGACTGCTGGGAAGCCCACATTAGAATGTAGTCTGGTGCTGTTCCTGTTTCCCCCAAACAAGCTCTGATTAAGACTGCTGGGAAGACCACATTAGAATGTAGTCTGGTGCTGTTCCTGTTTCCCCCAAACAAGCTCTGATTAAGACTGCTGGGAAGCCCACATTAGAATGTAGTCTGGTGCTGTTCCCGTTTCCCCCGCACATGCTCTGACTAAGACTGCTGGGAAGCCCACATTAGAATGTAGTCTGATGCTGTTCCCGTTTCCCTTGCAACATGCTCTGATTAAGACTGCTGGGAAGCCCACATTAGAATGTAGTCTGGTGCTGTTCCTGTTTCCCCCAAACAAGCTCTGATTAAGACTGCTGGGAAGACCACATTAGAATGTAGTCTGGTGCTGTTCCTGTTTCCCCCAAACAAGCTCTGATTAAGACTGCTGGGAAGCCCACATTAGAATGTAGTCTGGTGCTGTTCCCGTTTCCCCCGCACATGCTCTGACTAAGACTGCTGGGAAGCCCACATTAGAATGTAGTCTGATGCTGTTCCCGTTTCCCCCGCACATGCTCTGATTAAGACTGCTGGGATGCCCACATTAGAATGTAGTCTGGTGCTGTTCCCGTTTCCCCCGCACATGCTCTGATTAAGACTGCTGGGATGCCCACATTAGAATGTAGTCTGGTGCTGTTCCCGTTTCCCCCGAACATGCTCTGACTAAGACTGCTGGGAAGCCCACATTAGAATGAAGTCTGGTGCTGTTCCCGTTTCCCCCGAACATGCTCTGATTAAGACTGCTGGGAAGCCCACATTAGAATGTAGTCTGGTGCTGTTCCCGTTTCCCCCGAACATGCTCTGACTAAGACTGCTGGGTAGTTGGTAAGAGGATCATGCTCCCTCACACTTGCATTTCTCTTATCAAACCGTCCACATTCCAACATGTATTTGCCCTTCGCTGGAAGTGGAGAAACGATAGTCTAGAAGGGGGGACTGGAGTGTAGTGAAAAATGCTCATAGGTCGGTATTAACATTGGTTTGGGACTAGGTTTGCAGTCCCGTGTCATGTCCCTTAATATGTTTTCATAGACGCATGGCACTTACTCCGAGTCATTCCTAAATCTAACCAAGGTTGACAATGAAAATGGCATCTTGGCACAACCTCCACATTCTTTCTAGTTCCTCTGCTCCTTTAATAAGGGAGGATTGAAATGCCCTGTGCTAAGCAGAAATTAAATCCTTTCTAAATCCACTTTAGGTAGGTAGGTTAGATTTGTTTTTCCTCATAAATGTAGGCCTGTCTATAGGTAGCTTGTTTGACTGCAAAGTGCAATGCCATGGAGCATGTCATTTTGACTAAGACAAATTATTATGAAAATTATTAGGTGTTTAATGATTCAAATTCCTATGTATAAAACCAACTTTATTGCAAATAAGTTTAAGTTTAGACAAATCTATGGCCAGCCTAAAGTGTTTTAATACACTTTTAACATAAACAATAAATAACAAAGCAATCCCATATCATAAGGTGAATGCACCAATTTGTAAGTCGCTCTGGACAAGAGCGTCTGCTAAATGACATAAATGTAAAATGTAAATATTATACCTTTTTGGGCTGAATAAACAGCAAAAACGTAAACATCAGAATGTTTAAGTCATTAACATTTCAAACTCAAAAACTGTGAGACAGCTCTTTTGAAAAGGGCTTTGGAGGAGTTAAACCACATATTGTTCTTTGTGTAGGCAGGCAGACGCCTCTGGGAAAACCAGAGATCCACTCCCTCCTGTATCTAGGCTCTCATGCTACTCGCATGGTGTTGCTTAGAGAAAGCCACATCGTTGCTCTGCACTGTCATGTGCCAATAAAACGTGACTTTGGGCGCTGAACTAAAACACTGAAGCAAAATCGGTCATTAATAACAACTCATTACATTTTTAACAGTATGAACTGATGTTGTTATAGCCCTTTTGCTTTAGAAGGCGAGTTTCTGAAAGATTAAAAGCTACGTTTTTTGAGTCTTTAGAAGAAAAAAAATGTAATATAGTCAATATTGCTGTGAAGTGATAGTACATTTTAAGCAAGACATTAGTTGTTATAAAAGTGAAGTTAGTTTTTTAACAATATTGCCAATAACAGTAACAGTAAGATATATAATTCATTACATGAATTAGCTTTACTTACAAAGGGACCATAATGGCATAAAATGTCCGATTTGCTACATTTTAATAAATTGTAATTACACAGCAACCAATTAAAACTCAGAAACTGCTTCCCTTCATATAAGAAAGTAAGCCGAGTTTGCACTAGAATTAAGGTTTAGCTACGCAACATTTCTAAGGTAAGCCTTGGAATTGCATGTGATGCTGTGTAAGACAAATGAGTTGGCAAGGGCCTTGTGCAGTGAACTTCAGTTGAGGCCATAAAAGCCCAATCCTCTTAAGCACAAACTAAACCACATCTCAGTCAATCACTTACTTATGCCAAGTAAAATATAAACAGTCGAATTGAGTCAGCCAAAAGCCATGCTACTATGTCTAACCACTATCATTGTTTTCATCTTCATTCACTGCAAGTGGCTCCCATGCAGCTCAACTGAGTGAAACTCTCTCCTGATACGCACTATGATTATTTTGATTTTATAATATTACCAGGCCATAACCAAATTGGAGTCATCTAAATATATATAATAATAATATCATTTGGTTAAAGGGTAATCTGTTGATTTGTTTCAGATTACACACGAGACACGGGACAAAGGAATGTAGTTTTGTATAATTTCATCTGATAGCATGATTATGATCACGGCATTTTGGAAGATGACTTGTACTGTAGTTAATGTCGGATACACATGGTGGTAATACACATACTCTTTGGGGGGGGGGGGGGTTCTCTCTCACTGGTAACACACATGTTCTTTCTAACTCAAAATGAACTTGTCATCCTATAATACAACCTATTTCGTGCACTTTTAATCAACACGCGTAAGACCAGGTGAAAATCATATCCATACCAAAAGTTACAAAAAACCAATGGCTGCTACAAAAGATAAGCAGTATATGAACTATAGTTTGATACAAAACACGACCATTTTCAAAGCATTGTTTTGTCGATAGTCGTCTGGTAGTGCAAGTGACTATCTTATAACTAAGATATCTTATAACTAAGATAGGCCGACTCAATAAATTGCGCGGCACTAGCGTATGTAATAAAGGCACATAATCGATAATAAGAAATCAAAACTTAAAATCATTCCATATACCTGAGTAAGACAAATCGGAGAGTACATCATGAGCCAGCAGTGTACACAAAATAGGTACTTCGATTGATTCTTCTGAATGCCAGGTATAGGCTACCACTTTATCGCGCCATTCCTCCTTGCCCGTAAAGCACCATGCAAGATTGTGGAGAAGTTATCCGCGCAAAGGTGTTATACAAGAACATCAGTTAGATTGTTGAGGTCCAAAAAAATTCTCTGTTCTCAGTTTAAATGGAGACGATCGTGGAGACGATACGGCAGACAGGCTATTCTTTTCCAAAGCAGCACATTGAATCCCTATATGGCTATCTCAATCCGAGCCGGTGAATGAAGTTAAAAAGAAAACCCGCTTTTCTGGAACAGTGCGCTTTATAATGTGAGAAGTTAATTCATGAAAGCATTGTGAAAAGTACAGAAAGCGCTGAATTTCAGATTCCACACTCTTCTTGTTCAAACTTGATAACCTATACTACCGACCTGTACACCCTCAGTCTGCACGATACTAACAAATCCTTCCCCAATATGTTTTCTCTCACTTAATTACACAGTCATAGTCTATACTCCTCCTCCTCCTCCTCCAACAAACGCATTCCATTTCCACTAGCCCACCTTTTCGTCTCCCTCAGAAAACACAGCATAAAACGACCCCCCCCCCCTGCTCTATGAGTTATGATTTTATGAGCGGAAGACTTTGGACCAGCGCCCCGTTCAAAAAGAATCGCAATGGAAAATTCCCCTCACGGATACAGTAAGGACTCGAGACATTATTCGTACTCTGTTTTACATACAGCTTTCACCGGGTCGATCATTTTCCTTTACAGTACACAGGCATATGCAACAGAAAATCCAATAGAAATGCCCAATATAGCGTATAATAAACTTCTAAAATGCATTTCTCACTCACTCCACAATATATACAATGGCCCCCTCTGCTTACAATACATGTTGAAATTGCAACAAAAGTAACTTGATTTGCCTTGATGGCACACCTTTAATAAAACTGAAAATAGTTTAGAATTTCAAGTAACCTAATTCTTATTGCCTGATACCTCTGGCTCCCCACCCCTGTTTCTACAACAAGCTCAGTGAAAGACCTGAAGAAATGTAACCACTCTCAAATTCATAGACTGGGCTATGGACACAAGGACTGGCCATCCATGATATCAACATTATAGTTTTAACCATGTATTGAGGTTATATAATGTTTGTTTACGAGGACATTCTTTACAAACATTGGAGTGAAAACAGCTTTTGGGTTCTGGGTTCTGATGAGGCACGACAGTTGAACTAAGCTCGTGAGGCATTCATAAAGTATATTCTTCAAGAATAAATGGGTACATATCATTCATTTATATGTCCAAAAATTGATGTAGGAACTGTATATTGCCACTTTAAATGTCGGCAAATATATAGCATATGGCCTTTCTTAACTATGCCAGTTACAGGAAACTGTTGAAACCGTGGTATGTCAAGGTGGCTCATGGTTCTGATGTCATTTGGATAAACGGTGGACTGGTTCCAAAACTCTGACACACCTGAGGTCATTACAATTTCCACACGACCCACCACATAAACGAGACAACAACATTTCCCAACACCACAACCGACTAGTCATCCAGATCCACCATTTAGGAACTACTGGAACAGCGCAGAGGGCAGCCTGTCAACGACTCTTCGCTCCAACTCCACAGTAATATACATGTACTGGCCCAAACTACCATTTTGTGTCAAACAAATAGTAAACAATGTTTCATTATTAATCCTGAGAGAGTAAAGAGCGATTATGCGTAAAAGTATTCTCGACAACTTCGCCAATGGCACGTAAACCTGTTTTTCATTGCACGCGGAGGAACAACGTGTTGTTAACCTTTTCCTTTTCACGGAAGTTACGGCTCATTATTGGACTATATAGCAATGATACAAATATGGTGTAAATTAGAACAATTATCCCTACAAATGTGCACTTTTTCGTTCGCAGAAAACTAGACATTGTCGTAAACGCCTTGCCTCTGTAATCTCCTATAGAATTGCTCCATACATTACGAATGAAGTTCATTGCCACCAAAGGAGGCAGGGGAGGTTAACGCAGTATGTGTGCCAATACATTTTCTTTGGGCGCTCCTCCGACCAATGAAAAGCATTTGCATATCTGTTAACGGGTCTTGTCCAGTTGTCTTTGACATAATTCTATTCCTGCTCAACCAGACCGGGTTGCAGTGAAGAGCAAGTCAACAGTAGGAAAAGGCGATGTTGTAACAGTTGTAAAATGACACATTATTGTAATAATAATCCACGTTCACGTACCATTGCACTGTATTGCATGGATTTAAAGGGGGATCCTGGAACCTGGGTGAAACACAAGCCGGTGCCTTCACATTTCTCACGTTCAACTTTGTGCTATTCGGGCTTTTTTTCTTGATAGTGCTTGCAAAAAAAAACGGAAGAGAATTCTTGGCAGAAATGCGCGTAAAATCAAGTCGCCCCCCCCAAAAAAATCTTCCTTCCTCTTCAAGTCTTACTTTTGGATAGGTTTTGGGTTGTTCAGTTGTTGTTGAATGCGATCCAGAAGAGGCTGAGTTTTCGGAACTGGGCAGGTCTACGCCTCACTTTCCCTGTCTGACTGCCTTCTCTGTGCCGCTCTGCGCAGCCAAAGAGAGCTCCGCACTAGAACTTGGATTCTCGCCTCTCATTGGTCAGTGCCGCGGCGGCCTCACGACTCCGCTTGTAGACCCTTCACTTCCGCTCGCTACTCAGTGTTTGTGGCAATACATCACAGGCTGCAAACTGCTGGACTGGCAGAAGTTGTGGTTAGTCAGTGGTTATAGATGTGAGTTAATTTATGTTATCTGTGGTTACAAGGAAACCAAATATTTGTTTGTTTGTTAATATGTCAATTAGACATATAATCATAACACACTGTTATTATATTATAGGCTATAGTCTACTGGCCACTAATAATAAAAATAATACTCTTTATGAAACTGCTTTTAATAGGCATACTATTATTAGCATATTACCATGATTATTATACCAGGTACTTTTTTTGTTTTCACAGCCCATCATTTATAATAGTTTTCAAATTGTACTAAAGGCTACCAACAGTGAGGCTACTGTCGTTTATTGATTTGAACTAGGCTTAAATAACTACTCTTGGTGAAGTATTTCCTTAACATGCAAATCATTCATATTCTATATGAGGCAATTGCATCATTATTCTCTGGACCAATACAGTAGGGAAGGTCAGGCTTGGGTGACTCCAAATGATAATGGATAATGGACTGTGACAGGATTTATACAGTCCACACACTCTGCATTTTGTTTTATACATTGTAGTTCAATGTTTTATAATTAAATAATTTAATTTAATTAGAAATGCTTAATGAATGATAGGCTAAGTGAATATAGCCCCAAAGGACGGACATAAATACAAATGCCCAACAGAACATGGATATGGCCTAGAGAGGTCACTGAATCTAACCGTCTAATATAATAAAGCTGATTAGAAAGTTATTTATTTGTTCTATATAACTTGTATAACTCCGAAATGAAAACAAAGATGTATATGCTATATAATTTAAGTGTTTTGCACAGACCTTCAATCAATGCAACAATATTCCATTTGCCAATTAACATTGATTGTTCGGAAATACCGCTATAAGAGCAAATTAGGCTGCTTTATTCAATTACTTCTTGATATTGTCCTTGATATAGTCCCTGACATGCATGCAGGGGAAGAATGACCTCTGCAAAAACTCAAGAGGCAAATGAACTCAACTAGCGCTATATGTTATAACATGTGCTTTCAAAAATGTATCCCTATCTGGCAAACACATGTTTTACGCAGCCCAGCTACGATAAATAGGTTACCGGTAATAAAGAACTTTTACCATTGTCCTTATCTGATTTCACCGCCTAAGCTTTTTTTTTAAAGCAGTTCTTCCCTTCTTATGAAGAGGGAACCGGAGTATAAATCGACACCATCCCATTGGTACACTGACTCCGCTGAGAGTGAACTTGAGAACATTTTCATGAGAGAACATATTTCATGAGGGAAAATGTGAGTTTTCATACTGCCTCTTTCACAGTAGGCAACTCTATTAGAAATGCTGTGTGTTTTGACACTATCTAGACAACTTTTTATTAGGAGTATTTTTGGCACGCAATTATTTCTCGATAAATGCAAGAATAAGGTGCGACAAAATCTAAGACGTAGCCGAAATAACATTTTCACATCTTCACATTAATTTATGTTGTTTACCCATTTTACGCACGCATTACGCACAACGTGCCCACAGTTTTTACATGTATATATTTTTTTGCATTAAATGCGGTGTATATGGTCTTCTTTGCTATAGCCTACTGTATGCAAATTTAAAACATCGTTTTCAATGATAATATATATTGTGCTTATGTCGACCCATATGTATTTGGTCACGCCTTACAAAACGCTCCAGTGGACGGCGACATGAAGATTTCAGTGGCTCAAAGTCACTGGACCTTGTTCTATTGGCCGTTGGACATATGTTGGCAATATGGATGTGATTAATATGTTGCCTTTTGATCAAAGTGCATGCTGAGTTTAACCATGTAATGTCATTGCATAATATTTTGATAAGGATTATTCACTAAGATTTCATAAAATAATCCTACATTCGAATGTCCATTGTTCATTTGAAACCATCAGCTCCAAGTCGCATTCGACAGCTACTATAAGGGCCTTTGTATTGTACATTTTCGGTAAATTATATTGTTTTCAAACACTGTACACTCACTGTACTCTAACAACACACATACTTAATGCGGCACTCATTTGCCAGTACAAAACAAGATAAAGGTCCATGCAAAAAGACAACACTTCACAAAGTGTTATTTTTGCCGAACATGTTGCTTGTAATTCTCCCGTGTTATATTTTGCGCCCTCAATGTTACAATAGATACATCTACGCATTGGTGCCCTTCTTTAGACCTTTCGTGTGTTCGTGTGTGTTCGTGTGTGTGAATTTGAATTCATGAAAGACAGAGAAAAAGGTCCCTTTCCCTTAAAGTTACCAGGAGGACTGGTGTATATTGATATAATGCTAAAAAGATAGGTGGAGTATATTGAGAAATACATTGAGGAATCAACAGAATTGTATAGCAAGTAGGCCTAGCACAGAGATAGAAAGCATGGAAATGAGGTCAGCAGTTGCAGTTGCAGTTGCTGGGGAGATTTGGACCAGATTCATGGATTGGAGGAGAAAGGAAGAGGGGAAAGAGAGCCCTGCTGGTGTCAAACTTGGCCTGTAGACTATACAAGGAGCCAAATAGTGTGCCAGACAACAACACTGACTTGGAGAACAGACAGGGAAGATTGCGAAAGAGTCATAAGTGTATCAGACAAGAATATTAATAATGTTAAACCTGTTTTTTATAGTTATGTGAAAATTAAATTCATAATTCAATTGATTAATTGACCACCATTTTCAGCAGTGATTTTTCTGATCATTGACAGACTTGATGGTTAAAAACACTGTCGACTGCAACATTATCCGATTTTAAATATCTGTCTTATCTTTGTGACTATCGCCCCCCAGTGGTGTGGTGTGGGATTACATCGCACATACTTTCTGAAATAGTCTATTGCAGTGGCGAAGAAAAACGTAAGAAAAGGTCTCTCTCATAGTCTCTCATTTTAACTTTGTATTGACGTTGAACTGCAAACCCAGTGTGGATATTACATCATCAAAAGCCTTCCCTAACCCTAACAAGACTACTAAACTGACCCAAAAAAAATGTATTATTGGTATATGGATAAGTTCTCACTTTACAATACATAAACTTTATACCATAGTAATAACATGCCTATGTAAGTACAGTGTAATGACAGTGGATGTACATGCATTGTAGAGTGAGGGGAGGTTCATTGAATTGAGATTGTATTTCATTTTCTATTCCAGTAGGAGGCGCCAGTGTTCTTGATTGTGATAACTATGCCGTGAGTTTGGCACAACAGTAGCTTGGGACTGACAAATCCTAATTCAAGTGTCAACATCAAACAGATATGAAAGCAGAGTGCAGAAATCCACTATGTGGAATGACACAATTCCGGCATTGTGAGGTTTGATACTGTTAGGAATACATTTCTAAATAAACTGGACCTCAGAATTGATCTCCTATTGTCCTAAGCCTAGACACAAAACAAGCTGGATAAATGAGCTTTAGTAGAATAAAATTTAGTGAAACCACAGATGAAAAAATTCCTTTGCTCTGGAGGTCAGTTTCCCCTCCCCTTAACCATTAGCGGGGGGAAATGCAAAACTGACCTACGATCAGTGTCTAGGGGCAACTTCCCCCTACACGTCTTCCTTCACCCTGGGAAATGCATGGGTACAACTGCCTTTTGTCTCAGATCGCTAAATGAACATAGTAGAGGTGAACTGGAGGAAGGCTCTCATGGCAGAACAACAGTCGAGGTGAACTGGAGGAAAGCTCTCATGGCAGAAACACAAACTCCTCGGTATCTCGTCATAGCCATAGAAAATTGTAAAAAATGTCTCCCGTCCAACGTCCCCTCATTTATCTACACTGTCAATTCTTTCCACCCCTTCTTCAGGTAGGAGGAGAACTTTTCATTCATTTGGTATATTACATCCAGCACACTGATCAAATCCAATAATAATATCCATCTGGAGAAACACATGAACAGGAAAGCAAATCTAGCCTGCGGATGTACAATATCATAAATAGGGTTGACACCAAATCAGAAGGGAATAAACAGAAAATCTGGAATCCTCCAACCAGGATTTCTAGGAAACCGGAAACATGACATAAAAAGGATAACAATGAAAACTTGAGCAGTTGCTAAGCAAAGTTTAGGAGGAGTGATAGGACTTGGGGCAGGGAGGTAGTTGTATTCTGTAGCCAACCCAGGGGTGCTCACTAAAAGACATTAAAGTGCTAGAGAGGGCTGTTTCACACTTACACAAAGACCACCACCGTTGTTCTCATTATAGCAGCCACTCGGCATGTCAAGTTCCAGTAAGCTCATCAGTGATTGCTTGACTTAGTCATCCAAACAAGTAGAGCGTTTGGAGAAGTGTGATCGCTGGCTGGTCAACAAGCTGATAACGAAGCGCTGTAGCTGTAACCTGTCTGTTACAGTAAAGAACCATTGCCAAAAACCGTTTCAAACGTAGCCCTTCTAAAAGCTGCTCAGGCTTGACCTGTAGACAGGCCGTCACCGACACAGTGTCACAGCTCAAAAGAGAATGAGGTCTAACATACTGACAGGTATTGTAGCGAAGTATAATACAGCAGCGGTGCAAGCGGTCAGACTTACTTCAAAATGTATTGCTTCTCAAAAAAAGCTATTTGGGCAACTTGGGCCAACGAATATCAATTTGGGCTAACTAATACCTGACATAAATGCCCTTTAAATTCAATCATACTTGCAGCTGAAAAGAACAACTCACAGCAACGTTGAGCCTGGTCAAAACAGGATGTAAAAGAGAGGGAGTAACTGTAAGTTGCTAACCGTAGGTCGCTCTGGATAAGAGCGTCGGCTAAATAACAAAAATGTAAAGGTAGAACGACAGCAACATACAGAGATAGTGAGAGAGAAAGAAACCAGAACTTACCATCCACCAGGTCCTGGCTGACATATCGTAACATAGCTGCCATTTGATGGCACTGTCTGTTGCTTTCTGTCCAGCCATTGTTGTGTTTGCTACCTTCATCGGACGCAGCTCAGTGGAGGATGAGACACCTAATCAAGGAGAGATCAGTCACAAGTGGCATGCTGTGCTACATGTAAGCCAATCCTACCTGACAGACTGCATTATGGGAAGGAGGCTACAACACGACCACTGACTGTGTCCAGACTCCCTCATATACCCAACCAGGTTTCTCTCAGTCTGTGTGTGTGTGTGCATGTCTGTCTCTTTCTTTTTCTCACACATGCAACACAAACACACACACACACACACACCCCTTCCGCCTGGATTAATCTTGAGAACAGGAGCATCATTCTTTTGTAACGTCTCAGAGTCAGCCAGCGGTTGTTAAGCTGCTCTGTTGTGACGCAGTGCTGGCTGAAGTTCACTTGTATTCTTGAGTGTTTCAACTTGTCTTACCTAAGTTCCATATAAACATTTTATAAAACAACAAACCTCATATGGTCAACTTCTGCACATTCATGTTACATTACATTTCAGTCATTTAGCAGACGCTCTTATCCAGAGCGACTTACAGTAGTGAATGCATACATTTCATTTCATGCATATACTTTTTTTTGTACTGGCCCCCCGTGGGAATCGAACCCACAACCCTGGCGTTGCACACACCATGCTGGCGTTGCAAACACCATGCTCTACCAACTGAGCCACAGGGAAGACTGTACTATACATCCCCAAACAACCAAGAGAATACCAGCTTTGTTACTTGGTTAGGCCAGACAAGAAAACAAGTGATTTTTCTTCTGAGAAACAAGTACCAACATGTTATTTAAAAGGGCAGTAGAAAAGACCTCTCTCCTGCCACATTCCAAGCCCCCAACTGGTCACATTGTCCTCTTTCAGGCAGCTGGGTTACCCACGTGAACCGTGGGTGGACTGAGCAGTAAAACATGAATGGCAGTGGTTCTGAACTGTTGGCATTCAGAGTCCATGGCATTTAGACAGAAGGCCATTGGAAATAATACCTTGAGTGTTGTGCAAATAACCTCTTGCATGCATTTGCCCCCATGCTCGTAGAAGGGGATTGTGAGATCTGAACTCTTCTTTTTGTGAAGCACTTACTGCATGCTGCTAAAGTTAGCTACCTGATTAGTTAATACCAACACAATAAGTGCCTGTTTCCCGGACACAGATTAAGCTTAGTGCTAGAGAAAAAAGCTATTTCAACTGAGATTCTCCATTCACCGTGCTTTTTAGTCTAACACTAGGCTAAATCTGTGTCCAGAAAATGTAGGCACCAGCCAACAAATGGCATAATTTTATTACTGTTATTGTTGTAAATAGTACTGCAACATCGAATTAAAATTGAAGGTTCTACGCCTATTTATACTTACTTGAAGATCATTTACTTGAAGATAATATACTTACTTTAAGGGTCTGATTCACTATACTGCTTGGACCCCCAAAGCCTTTCAAAACACACGGAATAATCTGCAACGAACTGAAAACAAAATACATTATTGCCTTGGCATAACTTACACAATACAAATCTGAATATTGTCAAGGATAAACAAACAAACACTGATAACCAAAGTCAACATGCACCTTCCAAGAAAAATCGAATCAAAGTTTATTGGTTGCGTACACAGATTTGCAGGTGTTATAGCAGGTGCAGCGAAATGCAAACAGGGCAGTAGAATGTCTTATGTTACCAGCTCCAACAGGGCAGTAGAATGTCTTATGTTACCAGCTCCAACAGGGCAGTAGAATGTCTTGTGTTACCAGCTCCAACAGGGCAGTAGAATGTCTTATGTTACCAGCTCCAACAGGGCAGTAGAATGTCTTATGTTACCAGCTCCAACAGGGCAGTAGAATGTCTTATGTTACTAGCTCCAACAGGGCAGTAGAATGTCTTATGTTACCAGCTCCAACAGGGCAGTGGAATGTCTTATGTTACCAGCTCCAACAGGGCAGTAGAATGTCTTATGTTACCAGCTCCAACAGGGCAGTAGAATGTCTTATGTTACCAGCTCCAACAGGGCAGTAGAATGTCTTATGTTACCAGCTCCAACAGGGCAGTAGAATGTCTTATGTTACCAGCTCCAACAGGGCAGTAGAATGTCTTATGTTACCAGCTCCAACAGGGCAGTAGAACGTCTCATGTTACCAGCTCCAACAGGGCAGTAGAATGTCTTATGTTACCAGCTCCAACAGGGCAGTAGAATGTCTTATGTTACCAGCTCCAACAGGGCAGTAGAATGTCTTATGTTACCAGCTCCAACAGGGCAGTAGAATGTCTTATGTTACTAGCTCCAACAGGGCAGTAGCACGTCTCATGTTACCAGCTCCAACAGGGCAGTAGAACGTCTTATGTTACCAGCTCCAACAGGGCAGTAGAACGTCTTATGTTACTAGCTCCAACAGGGCAGTAGAATGTCTTGTGTTACTAGCTCCAACAGGGCAGTAGAACATCTCATGTTACCAGCTCCAACAGGACAGTAGAATGCCTTATGTTACTGGCTCCAACAGGGCAGTAGAACATCTCATGTTACCAGCTCCAACAGGGCAGTAGAATGTCTTATGTTACCAGCTCCAACAGGGCAGTAGAATGTCTTATGTTACCAGCTCCAACAGGGCAGTAGAATGTATTATGTTAATAGCTCCAACAGGGCAGTAGAATGTATTATGTTACTAGCTCCAACAGGGCAGTAGAACATCTCATGTTACCTGCTCCAACAGGGCAGTAGAATGCCTTATGTTACTAGCTCCAACAGGGCAGTAGAACATCTCATGTTACCAGCTCCAACAGGGCAGTAGAATGTCTTATGTTACCAGCTCCAACAGGGCAGTAGAATGTATTATGTTACTAGCTCCAACAGGGCAGTAGAATGTATTATGTTACTAGCTCCAACAGGGCAGTAGAATGTATTATGTTACTAGCTCCAACAGGGCAGTAGAACATCTCATGTTACCAGCTCCAAAAGGGCAGTAGAACATCTCATGTTACCAGCTCCAACAGGGCAGTAGAATGTCTTGTGTTACCAGCTCCAACAGGGCAGTAGAATGTCTTATGTTACCAGCTCCAACAGGGCAGTAGAATGTCTTATGTTACCAGCTCCAACAGGGCAGTAGAATGTCTTATGTTACTAGCTCCAACAGGGCAGTAGAATGTCTTATGTTACCAGCTCCAACAGGGCAGTGGAATGTCTTATGTTACCAGCTCCAACAGGGCAGTAGAATGTCTTATGTTACCAGCTCCAACAGGGCAGTAGAATGTCTTATGTTACCAGCTCCAACAGGGCAGTAGAATGTCTTATGTTACCAGCTCCAACAGGGCAGTAGAATGTCTTATGTTACCAGCTCCAACAGGGCAGTAGAATGTCTTATGTTACCAGCTCCAACAGGGCAGTAGAATGTCTTATGTTACCAGCTCCAACAGGGCAGTAGAACGTCTCATGTTACCAGCTCCAACAGGGCAGTAGAATGTCTTATGTTACCAGCTCCAACAGGGCAGTAGAATGTCTTATGTTACCAGCTCCAACAGGGCAGTAGAATGTCTTATGTTACCAGCTCCAACAGGGCAGTAGAATGTCTTATGTTACTAGCTCCAACAGGGCAGTAGCACGTCTCATGTTACCAGCTCCAACAGGGCAGTAGAACGTCTTATGTTACCAGCTCCAACAGGGCAGTAGAACGTCTTATGTTACTAGCTCCAACAGGGCAGTAGAATGTCTTGTGTTACTAGCTCCAACAGGGCAGTAGAACATCTCATGTTACCAGCTCCAACAGGACAGTAGAATGCCTTATGTTACTGGCTCCAACAGGGCAGTAGAACATCTCATGTTACCAGCTCCAACAGGGCAGTAGAATGTCTTATGTTACCAGCTCCAACAGGGCAGTAGAATGTCTTATGTTACCAGCTCCAACAGGGCAGTAGAATGTATTATGTTAATAGCTCCAACAGGGCAGTAGAATGTATTATGTTACTAGCTCCAACAGGGCAGTAGAACATCTCATGTTACCTGCTCCAACAGGGCAGTAGAATGCCTTATGTTACTAGCTCCAACAGGGCAGTAGAACATCTCATGTTACCAGCTCCAACAGGGCAGTAGAATGTCTTATGTTACCAGCTCCAACAGGGCAGTAGAATGTATTATGTTACTAGCTCCAACAGGGCAGTAGAATGTATTATGTTACTAGCTCCAACAGGGCAGTAGAATGTATTATGTTACTAGCTCCAACAGGGCAGTAGAACATCTCATGTTACCAGCTCCAAAAGGGCAGTAGAACATCTCATGTTACCAGCTCCAACAGGGCAGTAGAATGTCTTATGTTACCAGCTCCAACAGGGCAGTAGAATGTCTTATGTTACCAGCTCCAACAGGGCAGTAGAATGTCTTATGTTACCAGCTCCAACAGGGCAGTAGTACGTCTTGTGTTACTAGCTCCAACAGGGCAGTAGAATGTCTTATGTTACCAGCTCCAACAGGGCAGTAGAATGTCTCATGTTACCAGCTCCAACAGGGCAGTAGAATGTCTTATGTTACCAGCTCCAACAGGGCAGTAGAATGTCTTATGTTACCAGCTCCAACAGGGCAGTAGAATGTATTATGTTACTAGCTCCAACAGGGCAGTAGAACATCTCATGTTACCAGCTCCAACAGGGCAGTAGAACATCTCATGTTACCAGCTCCAACAGGGCAGTAGAATGTCTTATGTTACCAGCTCCAACAGGGCAGTAGAATGTCTTATGTTACCAGCTCCAACAGGGCAGTAGAATGTCTTATGTTACCAGCTCCAACAGGGCAGTAGAACGTCTTGTGTTACTAGCTCCAACATGGCAGTAGAATGTCTTATGTTACCAGCTCCAACAGGGCAGTAGAATGTATTATGTTACTAGCTCCAACAGGGCAGTAGAATGTATTATGTTACTAGCTCCAACAGGGCAGTAGAACATCTCATGTTACCAGCTCCAACAGGGCAGTAGAACATCTCATGTTACCAGCTCCAACAGGGCAGTAGAACATCTCATGTTACCAGCTCCAACAGGGCAGTAGAATGTCTTATGTTACCAGCTCCAACAGGGCAGTAGAATGTCTTATGTTACCAGCTCCAACAGGGCAGTAGAATGTCTTATGTTACCAGCTCCAACAGGGCAGTAGAATGTCTTATGTTACCAGCTCCAACAGGGCAGTAGAATGTATTATGTTACTAGCTCCAACAGGGCAGTAGAACATCTCATGTTACCAGCTCCAACAGGGCAGTAGAATGTCTTATGTTACCAGCTCCAACAGGGCAGTAGAATGTCTTATGTTACCAGCTCCAACAGGGCAGTAGAATGTCTTATGTTACCAGCTCCAACAGGGCAGTAGAATGTATTATGTTACCAGCTCCAACAGGGCAGTAGAATGTATTATGTTACCAGCTCCAACAGGGCAGTAGAATGTATTATGTTACTAGCTCCAACAGGGCAGTAGAATGTATTATGTTACCAGCTCCAACAGGGCAGTAGAACATCTCATGTTACCAGCTCCAACAGGGCAGTAGAATGTCTCACAAATACACAAATAATCTAAAATCTAATCTAGAAATCAAGAGCTGACAGAAGAGATCAAATTAACAATCAAGTGTCAGAATCCAGAATATAAATATGTGGTGTGTATAGACAGTATATAATTTGTAAAGAAAATGGCATGTACAGTAGTATGGACCACACCCCAAAATGGTCCACTGTAGCTCAGTTGGTAGAGCATGGTGCTTGTTACGGCAGGATAGTGTGTTTGATTCCTGGGACGACCCATACTTAAATATATGCACTCATGACTGTTAAGTCGCTTTGGATAAAAGGAACTGCTAAATGGCAGTGGTTATTATTTACTCTCAAACGGAATGGTCACAAAATGGTTGCCCTCAAACAAATACATTAATGCAGCTATGGCACAGCACACTGTACATTCAGAATGAAGCTCTCACCTGAACAGGGTTATGACTAGTTACCACAGCCACAACATCAACATGGTCTATATTATAAAAATTCATAAAAACGTAATTTAAGGTTAGGATTAGGCATAAGGTTAGCAGTGTGGTTAAAGTTAGGGTTTGGTTTAAAATCAGATTTTAAGAAATAGGCAGGGTTTAGCCATAATTATGACTTTGTGGCTGTGGTACCTAGTGATGACCCCTGAAGAGGTCTATGGCTGCTATTATATTATTTGTCATGTCCCTTCCTAATTAAGGTCCCCTGGGAAACACTGACCAAAGAAATGGTACCTACCCTATGAAAATACTTTATCGCACAAGGGCACTTGTGAAGGCAGCAATAACATGGGACATACATCATGAAACATGGAAATACAAGTTATAAAAGTTGATTTATTGAAACAGCATAACCTAGTTAATTAGGCTTGTTCATGTGGTTCAGGCCAACAGAATGGAAAGTCAAAGACCACGCTCACACACACTGAAGAGTCGACAGTCGGCACGCACCACACACTTTATTGATTTGGAATGAAAAATCGATAGATTTCGTAGTCTTGATTGGATTAGGCTTAACTGTTTGGAGATCCAGCTTTAATTGGATTTCTACACTCTTTTTTTTCAACTACAATATGCCAAATCAATACCTTCACTGACCAGTCCAGAAAGTGGTTCTGATACAGCTGCTAGAGTTGCGAGGGGGGACATTCCACTTTTAGAACCACCTGCTAATGGAGAGAGTATTGAGGTAGAAAACCCACTTTTAGAACCACATAACCTTTACTGCACCTCAATGAATGTGATTCAAAGCAACTGGTATCAAGCAAACATTGTTTCCTACATAAAAAACAGTTGATTAAATCACACATTTTCTGTCAAGTAGCCATGGCATTTTAAAGATTTCAGGTTTGTGGATATACTTTTGAACCTCTGACATTCATGCTGGTCATGGAAAGTTCTATGTGGTTGCTCTTATGTGACAAGGCACAAAATATTTCATTTTTATAGAGATGAGACATGTTGGTTGTTTTGGCTATGATTTTCTTTGTTTGAAGATACAGTGGGGCTCCAAAATTACTGGCACCCCTGACTGGCAATGCACAAATAATACTTAGAAAAATATAAACAATATAATTATAGAGATAAACTCAAAATACCAACATGTGAGAAATACTGTACTTTATTAATGTTTCAATGGAACCAACCAAAATCATGCAATTATTTAATACAAAATAAATGTAACCAAAATCAAGGTTTCATAATTATTGGCATTTAGTACTTAGTGCAACCACCTCTTGCAAGGATAACAGCATGGAGTCTTTTCCTCTGTTTGACAAGGTTAAGGAGGTTAAGGAACACATTTGGAGGGATTTTGGACCCTTCCTCTATGCAGATCCTTTCAAGATCCTTCACATTCTTGGGTTTGCACTTATCAACTGCCCTCTTCCACTGAGCTGGCCATGGCAGAACATTGATTTTGTTGTCACAGGACCATTTCTGTGTGGATCTTGAGGTATGTTTCGGGTCATTGTCTTGTTGGAAAGTCCACCTACGGCCAAGTCCCAGCCTTCTGGTAGAGGCAACCAGATTGTCAACCAAAATTGCATGATACTTGGTGGAATTCATTATGCCATCAATCTTAACCAGTGCCCCTGGACCTCTGGAATTAAAACAGCCCCAACACATCACTGACCCCCCTCCATATGTCACCGTGGGTATGAGGTGCCTCTCCTTGTATGCATCTGTTTCGACGCCAAACATGCCGATGCTGTATCTGACCAAAACGTTCAATTTTGGTCTCATCTGATCAGAGCACCTTCTTCCAGTCATCATTTAAATGACATTTGGCAAACTCCAAGCGCTTGCATCTGCGTCTTGGGGTCAGAAAGGGCTTTCTTCTGGCAACCCTTCCAAAGAGCCTGTGGTTGTGGAGGTGGCGTCTGATGGTGCTTTTTGAATCCTGGTGACCCCAAGACGCCAAGGCCTGCAATTCTTTCACAGTGATTCTTGGGGGTTTTGTTGCTTCTCTCACCATCCTCCTCCCTATCCTGGGGGGCAAAATGCATTTGCGTCCTCTATCCATGAGGTTTTCAACTGTTCCATATCTTTAGCATTTTTTTATAATTGCCCTGACAGTGCTCAGTGGCATATTCAATCGTTTGTGGATCTTCTTGTAGCCATTACCAGATTTATGAAGGTCTACGACCATCTGTCTCTTTTGAACTGCCAGTTATTTTGTTTTCTTCATGGTGTTGGATGACAGCGGGATATTGCATGTGTGTTACCTCATTTTTATACCCTAGTGAAACAGGAAGTGATGTAATGGCTCAATATAGTTCCTTAAGACTTAGATAAACTTAAATAAGTGGAATTTAATTTGTGGTTTAATTTTGGTAGATGTTATTTACAATAATCTTTAAGGGTGCCATTAATTGTGAAACCTTGATTTGGAGGACATTGATTTTTAATTAAATCAATAAATTATTTTGGTTGGTTCCATTGAAACATTAATAAAGTACAGTATTTCTCACATGTTGGTATTTTGAGTTTCTCTCTATAATTAGATTGTTTATATTTGTTTAAGTATTATTTGTGCATTGCCAGTCAGGGGTGCCAGTAATTTTGGAGCCCACTGTAACTGTGTTAGAATTAATAAAACATTGTTGGAAATATAATGAATGTCCTAAGGCAATTCCAACACACTTACTAGATGCATATTGTAGATCATTTAAACTGGCAAATACATTTTTATGTGTAGTACATGTTTTGGAAGTTTTTTTGTTTACCAACGGAAATAAAGAGCACATCATAAAATCTATATGCAAAGTATCACCAGCAGTTTCTATGCCATAATTATGTGGAAAGCAGACAGAGTGCTGCTCAGCATTTGTCATATAGGCTTGGATTAAACATGACCCACATGGAAACAAAGAGACCTGAAGTAAAAAAAAGACTGTCTGCGATGAATTACCAATCGAAAAAAATTTAAAGATGTTTGACAACATGTCTATCACATACTTAATCCTAGTCTAGGTTTGGTGAAATGGAGCAGAGCCATTTGTGGCAGTAATGCCTCCAATCATACTCCTAATAAAGCTCTACGTAGACATGGCTTGCATCCTCCACGCTTTAGTTATGTTTATATCAAGCCTGTAATTGTTTCCTTTGTTCAGACAGATGTCCTCTCCTGTACTGGTAACAGGTGACCCTCTTGTTTAATTAGTCCACTTGACGAAGCAGGGCCAAAGAATAAGGAAATCATTTAACGTGGACTCTAGGTAGAACATAAAGAAATCAGCCATTGGCATCGACCACTCGTGATGGGTAAGAAGTAGGCCCATCTCATCTTCATCAGTGACTTTGTAAGTTCACTCAGACATACATAACGTATGTGGACATGTCTAAGCATGGTTATATAGGGTATGTTTCAATACCAATGTTACACCAAAGTTAAATTGGTTCCTTTTAAAAAATCCATGACATTATCTGAATACAAATGGATTTGTCTGGTCCCAAGTGGCTCAGTAGGTAGAGCATGGTGCTTGCAATGCCAGGGTTGTGGGTTTGATTCCCATGGGGGACCAGTACAGAAATGTATGGACTCACTAAATCGCTTTGGATAAGAGCGTCTACTAAATGACGTAAAGTCTTAGCTTGGTCCCAGACTGGAAGTGTATTTATGCGTTGTTCTAAATTCCACTGTGACACAAACCATATTGGCCCAGATTTACTACATTTTTGCACTAGGTACAAAGTTTGCACCTGTTATTTCCTAAAGTAAATAAAACGTTTAGAAATAAACAAAAAGGTAAGATTTAGTCAGAAGAAATAAAACAAAGGTAAATTGTAATGTCACTGGATTAGAGAATAGCCCCACAGTACCCATACACTAAGTATGAAACATTTGAACTTTGTCAATTTAAAAGACAGAAATTGCCTCTATGCCAGTTTTGCTTGGGGCATCCAAAAGGCACGAGTCATCAGAGTTTGCGAGGAACGTGTGCCATACACGTTGCCAGTTTACATCGTCTGGAAGACAACAATGGCGGCATAAATTAACTCCACGGATCATGCACACATTAATGAACACTTCATTGAGTTGTTTGGACCTGGGGGATAGAGACAATGGACAATGTAGGAGGACCCACATATTATTTTATTTAATTTTAGGACACCATAGTTACACCATGGTCATCTTACATATTAAGTCATTCAAACAGTGAATAGTCAGTCATAACTACATCACACACCTTTAACCACTACATAAATGTGACATAACAGCTCCATAGAGAATTACATGCTCTATTTTTATGTATACTTCATTTAAATAACCAGGAAGGTCATAATGACATAGACATTTAAGAGCTTGAATGTACAGGGGTTAATGGCCAGCCTGTTCTACTGAATGTACAGGGGTTATTGGCGAGCCTATTTTACTGAATGTACAGGGGTTAATGGCCAGCCTGTTTTACTGAACGTACAGGGGTTATTGGCCAGCCTGTTTTACTGAACGTACAGGGGTTAATGGCCAGCCTGTTTTACTGAACGTACAGGGGTTAATGGCCAGCCTGTTTTACTGAACGTACAGGGGTTAATGGCCAGCCTGTTTTACTGAACGTACAGGGGTTAATGGCCAGCCTGTTTTACTGAACGTACAGGGGTTAATGGCCAGCCTGTTTTACTGAACGTACAGGGGTTAATGGCCAGCCTGTTTTACTGAACGTACAGGGGGTAATGGACAGCCTGTTCTACTGAATGTACAGGGGTTAATGGCCAGCCTGTTTTACTGAACGTACAGGGGTTAATGGCCAGCCTGTTCTACTGAACGTACAGGGGTTAATGGCCAGCCTGTTTTACTGAACGTACAGGGGTTAATGGCCAGCCTGTTTTACTGAACGTACAGGGGTTAATGGCCAGCCTGTTTTACTGAACGTACAGGGGTTAATGGCCAGCCTGTTCTACTGAACGTACAGGGGTCAATGGCCAGCCTGTTCTACTGAATGTACAGGGGTTAATGGCCAGCCTGTTTTACTGAACGTACAGGGGTTAATGGCCAGCCTGTTCTACTGAACGTACAGGGGTTGTTGGCCAGCCTGTTTTACTGAATGTACAGGGGTTATTGGCCAGCCTGTTTTACTGAACGTACAGGGGTTATTGGCCAGCCTGTTTTACTGAACGTACAGGGGTTATTGGCCAGCCTGTTTTACTGAACGTACAGGGGTTAATGGCCAGCCTGTTCTACTGAATGTACAGGGGTTATTGGCCAGCCTGTTTTACTGAACGTACAGGGGTTAATGGCCAGCCTGTTCTACTGAATGTACAGGGGTTAATGGCCAGGAGAGGGCATTATCGGGCTTGCCAGCAGAGACTGGAAACACATTGTGTGACCAAGACGAAAGGTCTGTTAAGTTTATCCTTCCTCAAAGTCTTTGGGTGTGCCGGCTTTTGCTCCAACCCTATTCCAACACCTGATTGAGTAAGTGATTAGTAGAAGCAGGTGTGTTTTAGCAGGGTTGGAGTGAAAGCCTGCACACCCAGTAGCTCTCCAGGAGGAGCAGTCGACCACCCCTGCCGTACAGAAATTATCCTGTAAGAAACAACAATAAAACCCATTTCAGAACTTTGTTACACCATTTATTTAATACATGATAATAACTCTTGGCAGCATTTATATTCCCCATGATTAAAACATATGGTAAAATAAAATGTATATATTATAACCCAGATAAATTTGTACATTAACTTCACATTATTTCTCTCCTTACATGTTCCCAAATGATATTTCAACTGAACAATTTCTTAAAAAACTTTTTGGGATAATAAAAGGCCACTCTAAAATGTGCAGTTTTGTCACACAACACAAATCCACCGATGTCTCAAGTTTTCAGGGAGCGTCCAGTTGGCATGCTGACTGCAGGAATGTCCACCAGAGCTGTTGCCAAAGAACTGAATGTTAATTTCTCTAGAGAATTTGGTAGTACGTCCAACCGGCCTCACAACCGCAGATCATGTTTAACCACGCCAGCCCAGTACATCAACATCCGGCTTCTTTACCTGCGGGATCGTCTGAGACCAGTCAACTGGACAGCTGATGAAACTGAGGAGTATTTCTGTCTGTAATAAAGCCCTTTTGTGGGGAAAACTCATTCTGATTGGTTGGGCCTGGCTCCCAAGTGGGTGGGCCTATACCCTCCCAGGCCTACCCATGGCTGCGCCCCTGCCCAGTCATATGAAATCCATAGATTAGGGCCTAATTAATTAACTTAAATTGACTGATTTCCTTATATGAACTATAACTCAGTAAAATCATTGAAATCGTTGCATTTATATTTTTGTTCAGTATATGTATTATGAGTGCAATAAAAACTGTAATGGCATATAGGTGGCCCATCAACATCTATGAGACATTTCCTTTAAATATATATATATTATGTTGCGTATGGAGACATCAGCATTGAGTAGAGTAATTGAGATACAGTTAAATTCAATTCCATCTTATTGCAACCTCCTGGGGACAAAGGTTATTAAGCTTCAAGCCTCTATAAATTCTAATACATCTCCAAGTCTATGTCTTGATGTCCAGTTAGAGTCCAATTCATTACACAACAGTCCGGAATATAGAAATGCTATATGCACAACACACGCATTCTCCCTAATTACACTGAGAAAGAAAAGTTGTTGCCGCAAATAAAAGGCCAAATGAGAATCAAATAGCAAAACGTACGAGTCAGCATAACTTTGGTCCTTCAAGCTGAAATCTCTAACCGTGAAATATTACAGCTTTCTTTTTAAATATAAAAGAGCAGCAAACAATGTGTAAACATTTATCTTTGAACATGCGTGACTCATCTATGGCAATTCAATTAGATTTAAAACTACAATAGACTTAACGTGGACTCTCCTTCCTCCTCCTTTTCCTACATTTTAGTCATTAAGCAAGAGGTACTCTTATCTAGAGCAAGTTATTAAAAGTTGATGCTAATAAGGAGGTTAAACAACAAAATAAAACATTGTAAGTAGATCCATGTCAATGGCAAATGTTAATGCCAATTTCCTTACCCAAATAAAATAAAAAGTGCAAAATCCCAACATCAAGGCACATAATGGAGTGCAGTAGTAGGAAGTCCAATGATTACAGCAGTACTGGTACATTACATGGCATAGTGCTATAAGACAACACACCATCACAAGTGATTAAGTTAGAGGGGAGGGTTGGGTCAGAATTGGCCCCTACAGTGACTTCAGAAAGTATTCACACCCCCTACTTTTTCCACATTTTGTTGTGTTACAGCCTGGTTTTAAAATGGATTAGATTTAGATTTTGTGTCACTGGCCTACACACTAGTGTATGTCAAAGTGGAATTCTGTTTCTTTAAATGTTTACAAATTAATTTACAAATGAATTAAAAATCAAAAGCTGAAATGTCTTCAGTCAATAAGTATTCAACCCCTTTGTTATGGCAAGCCTAAATAAGTTCAGGAGTAAAAATGGGCTTAACAAGGGACATAAGACGCATGGACTCATTGTGTGTAATAAGTGGTTAACATTATAAAAAATAATTAATTGACTACCTCATCTCTGTAGCCCACACATACAATTATCTGTAGGGTCCCTCAGTCAAGCAGTACATTTCAAACACAGATTCAACCACAAAGACCAGGGAGGTTTACCAATGCCTCACAAAGAAGGGCACCTATTGGTAGATGGGTAAAAAGAACAAAAAAAAAGAATACAGACATTGAGCATGATGAAGTTATTAATTACACTTTGGATGGTATATCAATACACCCAGTCACTAAAAAGATACAGGTGTCCTTCCTTAATCAGTTGCTGGAGATGAACGAAACCGCTCAGGGATTTCACCAAGAGGCCAATGGTAACATTAAAAACAGTTACAGAGTTTAATGGCTGTGATGGGAGAAAACTGAGGATGGATCAACAACATTGTAGTTACTCCACAATACTAATCTAATTGACAGAGTGAAAAGAAGGAAGCCTGCTCAGAATGAAAAATATTCCAAAACATGCATCTGGTTTGAACAAGGCACTAAAGTAACAGTGCAAAACATTTGGCAAAGCAATTCACTTTTTGTCCTGAACACAAAGTGTTATGTTTGGGGCAAATCCAATACAACGCATTACCGAGAACCAGTATCCATATGTTCAAGCATAATGGTGGCTGCATCATGTTATGGGTATGCTTGTAATGGTTAAGGACTGGGAGGTTTTTCAATGTAAAAAATAAATGGGATGGAGCTAAGCAAAGGAAAAATCCTAGAGGAAAGCCTGGTTCAGTCGGCTTTCCACCAGACACTGGGAAATGAATTCACCTTTCAGCAGGACAATAATCTAAAACACAAGCCAGAATCTACTCTGGAGTTGCTTACCAAGAAGACAGTGAATGTTCCTGAGTGGCTGAGTTACAGTTTTGACTTAAATCTGCAGGAAAATCTATGGCAAGACCTGAAAATGGTTGTCAAGCAATGATCAATAACTAATTTGACAGAGCTTAAAGAATTTTGAAAATAATCAAAAATGGGCAAATGTTGCAGAATCAAGGTGTGGAAAGCTCTAAGAGACTTACCCAGAAAGACTCACAGCTGTAATCAATGCCAAAGGTGATTCAAACATGTATTGACTCAGGGGGTTGAATACTTATCTAAGCAAGATATTACGGTTTTATTTTTATTTTCTATTATATCTCTATTTTTATTTTTTACAAATGGTATAATTTTCCCCCCACTTTGACAGAGTATTTTGTGTAGATCGTTGACAAAAAAAAAGACAATTAAATCAATTTGAATCCCACTTTGTAACACGACAAAATGTGGAAAAAGTCAAGGGGTGTGATACTTTCTGAAGGCACTGTACATGGAGAACAGCAGGGGACTCAGCACTGAGCCCTGTGAGACATAGTGAGGATACAGATCCTCACAAAAGGTGCTTTTTAGACGCCAAAGTAGGTTGGTGATTCTGTAAGCAACGGTTGATGTAGTTTTAACAAAGATTGTTTTTAAATACATCTATGGTTCAAGACAGTTGTTGGTAGAACTCCTATTGGTGATGTGCGATGATTGACAGATACTTCAAGTGTAAACGAAAAACATGTACTTTGCATTAATGCAACATTAACATTCCCCTTATCCTATATATGATGCATCCTATATAATGAAGAAAGTATGAAGTATAAAACATACAAATCAACACAATACCAACCAGGAAATTAAAATTGAAGACAATATTGTTATAAAAAAGAAAGAATTCAGTGTCCACTACCATTTACGAACAATCAGAGAAACTACAAATATGACAGACAATTGAGAGCAGCTGTCCTCACAATTAACATGAAAACAATTCAACATCAATCGATGTCTAGATACTAACATAAAGTGTTCTGAGACTCCATTAACCTAATGAGTCCCACCGTAATGCCGGGGCGTTTTGGACTTCTAGCCCCTTTTAAAACATAGTGGGTTTGAGCGACAGACTTCTGGGTTTCACCATTGGATGAATCTATTTCTTCTGCATCCGTAGATACCATTAGTCTGTGTGATTAACAGAGGCTGACTAGAGCTGTGTTGTGAGACAAGGGCGGATCCCGAGGGGGCTCGGACCGGTTCTTTTTACAAAAATGAGTCCGAATGGTTTGAGCTATAAAAACTATTAAAAGCTGCCTATGAAAAGCCGAAACTCTTACGAACACGCACGTGTAAAATGTTTTGCTTTGTGACGCCCACATGCTACACAAGAGTCGTTAGAAGCTAAGGGGTTCTTCAACATAGAAGACCATAGGAAATCCCAGGACATAGTGCCTATACTACTGTAACAAGCTCATAGTTGCTATCAAACTCCAAAGAGTTGTCACTGACGAGTTGGATATTCATTTCCCAGTGAGCAAACAATTTCTGTACTTCCAGCGTTCATATAAATTCATTTTTATCAGATTTTTGCTTTTTATCAATGAATCTTATGAATGCAACTATTTATGTCAAATTGTTTTGTGTTCTACTTATAGCCCTGATAACATAAGGGGTCTCGGGACTGATAGGGTTAATTAAGTCACACTAGGTTCAGAAAACTCAAAGTTAGTATCATACATTCAAATGATCAAAAGTAATCGACTCAACAGTCGTGAAAACATGTACATAAAAACAAAATAAAACTTGACTTGAAAAATAAAGTGGAATGTGTACAAAAAAATACAGAGGTACAGTATATCAGTGCATATTTAGTAGTAGTAGGAGGAGGATTTATGAACAATGTTACAACCAAGTGTACAACAGCAGATAAATATAAATACAACTATTTGGTATACCCTGAAATTAATGTTGATACAGTTCATTGTGACATTTTTAGTCTTAGTCATTGGTAAGGTTAAATCATTTGACTTTAGGCAGTATGGAGGTTTGAAAAAGTAACAAGCAACATTTTTTTTTAAATGGATGAACAACGACTCTGTGATGTTTGTCTAATTGATGGTAATGAAAGTTTATTTTTATTTTATCTTTATTTTAGTGGGAGATAAAGACATGGTTACCACTGTTGTGATGGTTGGTTGTTACAGCCCTGTAGCTCGATACGCAAGTAGCTATCTATCAACCAATTTTGTAAGGTACAGTGTGTGAATAGTGCACAAATTTGTACTTTTTTATTTATTTATTTGTACTATATAATAAATAAAATATATACCATTTAGCAGACACCTAATCCAAAGCGACTAACAGTCATGCTTGCATACATTTTACGTACGGGGGGTCCCGGGAATTGTACCCATTATCCTGGCATTGCAAGTGCCATGCTCTGCCAACTGAACTACAGAAACAAACAGTGCAACTCAGTTGTGACGGCTAAGAAATTCAACTACCAACTTTGACAGTAAGATATTTGGGTAACACTTTACTTGAACCCTGTCATAAGGCCCGCATAATACTATCATAAGGCCTGCGTAACTGCCATAAGGCCTGCGTAACTGCCATAAGGCCTGCGGAACTGCCATAAGGCCTGCGGAACTGCCATAAGGCCTGCGGAACTGCCATTAGGCCTGCGGAACAGTCATAAGGCCTGCGGAACAGTCATAAGGCCTGCGGAACAGTCATAAGGCCTGCATAACAGTCATAAGGCCTGCGTAACACTGTCATAAGGCTGACATTATAGATATTATTAGACGTCATGCTAGTTTATGACAAAATTATGCATGACAGACAGTCATGCTGCAAGCGAAGGTCTCCTTCATTGCCGGTCTCTACCATATATCTGTGGCATGGGCACAACGTTGGGTTTTAGAAGTGGGGGGGACATCATTATATATATTTTTTTTAATCAAGTCTGATAAACACTCCAAAACAACCGACCCGACCGCTCGGAGGCATCCGCACGGTCCTAAAGCCCACCGTTGCCTCGTTTTGTATCACATTCCAATTATAAAATGGGGGGGGGCAAAAATGCAACTTCAGAATGTGTCTGGGGGTGGTATGCCCGTCCCCCCCTCCGTCCCCCGTCCCCAGTGGAAGTTGCACCCCTGATCTGTGGTACACTAAAACTTGTGTTTCAGTGTATAATATATTAATAATAGAAGTTAATATAACTTTATTTAGCCAGGTGAGTAAATTCTACTTCAAACCATTCATAAAAAGGTTTATGGAGAAAATATCAAAGATGCGACACATAATGAGTTTCATGGCAACTTTAAGTTTACCTTCTGTACAAGACATTATAACATTGTTCAAATCAGGTGTTAATAGTGGCATTTCGTTTTGGTAGGAGCATCATAACACATTTTTTTGTTTTTTTAAATATGGCTAAAAAAGTCAAGCAAAGGAACTCTTTAACAATATCATTATGGAATGCAGTTCAATCATGGAACTACTCTTTCTTATAGCAATCCACAAACCAATTTGCCCACCACTTGATATCCAACTTCTAACCAAAATAATTACTTGTATAGCCTTCTGTAAAAGGCAAGTATACAAACCACTTGGGAGACGGACTAAAAATGTCATTTTTTTTATCTTGAAAACAACAGCCCACAGCCCACCAGACAACAGCAGAAACACTGTTGATTTATGACACATGAATGGACCATAAGTCCCAAGAAGAAGGCACAAATTATATATTTTTTAATTGGCTCTCTATTGGCTATTGAGTTAGAGTTAGCATTTTGTGTCGTTTGAAGGTCTACATGGACCTACAATCAACTTGTAGTTCTTTGTCATTTCCCTTTTGTCAAAGTTCCCTTTAAAAAGCAATTTCCCCTTAAAGTGGTTCCCTCAATGTGACAACAGAGCACAATGGAGCCCCTAGTAAGTATAAGGGAGGCATTAGGTTGCACTTAGTAAAATGTCTCTCGACTGTCGCAGAAGTTTGTGACCCAGTTCAAGCACTTTCAATGTGATTCCTATAGGAAAAGACGAAAAGGTATCCACTGGCCAACCAATACTACCAACCAGCTTAGATGGCACAAAACAGAGAGGTGAAGGCAGGTGGGGGGCGCTGAGAGTGTGCACAGTATATTCTCTGTCAGAGATGGCAGCCTACCGTCTGGACTGAAGTGGGACAGAGCTCCACTTATCTACACATGACTGCGGAAGTGGTGGGGAAAGGTCAGTGGTTGCCTGCTCCTCAACGGGATGAACCACAGGATTTTCCAGGTAGTGCCAAACACCTCGGCCAGAGTCCGCTGCCAGGATTTCTTTGACCAACCACCAGACCCGCCTCTGTGAAAGAGAAAATAATGTTCACAAGCGTGTGCACAGATCTCAAGGCTGAATGGGCCCAAAATGGAAAAACAGAGGTGCCAACACTGAACCTTGTGGAACACCAAATTCTCAACTTAATGGTACTGCAATGACCTGTCAACTAGCTGGACAAATTGTTTCCAATCAGATAAGTAAAATCGGAACCTGAAGAGGCTGTCCACAGAGCCAGGCAAATTATTTTCTTGTCCCTTGTATCAAAGGCAGCACAAAGGAACAACCCCATGCTACTTACATTTCATTTGAGAAGTGAGCCATTTTCTCAATGGTGGTGGTGTCCTGTTAGACGGTAACACAAGAGGAACATAGTTTAAATATTGATAGATTTCACATCTTTGAGTAGGGTGGCTAAGAGCATTGGGCCAGTGACCAAAAGGTTGCTGATTCAAATCCCAGAGCCGACTAGGTGAAAAATCTACCGATGTGCCCTTGAACAAGGAACTGAACCCTAATTGCTCCTGTAAGTCGTTCTGGATAAGAGCGTCCGCTAAATTACTAAAATGTAAAATGTAGTTTGCATGATCACAGGCTGTCCTGGAATATATATTTGCATGTGTACTAATTAGCCAGGAAAATCTCTTCAAATGGACGCCTTACACACAAAGCGTGACAGATAACACACCACATGCTAATTAGGAGACATTAATGCACCCGCCCACCCGTGCTGTGAGGCCCAGGTTTCCAAATTAAGTTGTTTTCTGAAAAGGACATTTCTACATGTTTAATCAACAAGAAAATAGCCTAAGTAGCACATGACTATCCATAGTTATTGTCAATTGTTAACATGCTGTTATCACCTTAACGTATTCCTGAAAGGTTGTTTTTCTCTGTGAACAACAAACAGCTGATCAACATCCTGCAATTCCCTTCCTTACCATATGATTTGTTGTCTGAAAATAACCTATGGCTTCTGGTGGCATGCACCCATACATTGAGACCTGGACATGTAGGGATTTGGCCAATCACCAAATCTGTTACTAAGCTTGTTCATGGGTCTGTGCAACAAGACAAGTACAAAACTAACTACGCCTTCCAGGCCCCAATCCCTTAATGTCATCAGGTAGAAAAAGTTTGTGTGGCTACGAGAAGGACCCACGTTTACCCAGAGGGACGGTAATAGAAATAACGACTTAGCAGTCCAGATAAGACGGTTTTACGCAGCTGGGCTCACATGTAAGCTGTTAAGTCTATTACACCTTGGTGCTGGAGCATTACATCCTGTCAATCCACTCACAGAGGTTAAAGGTGAGGGCTCATCTGGTAAGGAGTCATGACAGTCAAGGGCACGGTCAAGTTCACAAACACATCCTAATATTCCCACTACTCCAGTAACAATAGCTAAGAATATGGATTGAGTAGCATACCCAGGGAATGGAATTGAGGCAGATTGGCATACATCAGAATTAGAAAGGAACTGGGTTGCATGAAATGGGCAGTATAAACAGTGCATAACATGTTACTTTGATACATAACAAATACGTTGATATTTACTTGACTACAATTTCCTGACCACAATCTCTAACAAGAGACAGTAGGAAGAGTAGCTGCTGCTTCTGCAAAAGCTAATGGAGATCCAAATAAACAGGAGAGAGATTTGACTCACTGTCAGGACGCCAGCCATCTGAGTATAGAAGAGGTTGCTCATGCCTCCGAACATCACCAGACCCATGATCGCAGACACTCGTATCAGGGCGAGCTCATGACGTGCCATGAATGCCTCCTGTGAGAGTACAACCAGGAGAGGCCAAAGTCAACTTCACAGCACCATGTACATACTCCCGTACTCCTTTCACACATTCAGCATACCGCCTATCTACACCTCCTACTCTGAATGTAAAGACCTGGGCTTACAAACCTTGGAGTCCCATCTCTGCAGATTCTTTGCTCAGAAGCTTGCAAAATCCCAGGAAAACAGCACATTCTCAGACGAGGCCATTTCTGTTGCAGATCTACCCAATCCAATCAAACGGGACCTTCCCTACTCTCACTGACACATATTACTACAGCCCTATGCCTGCCCTACTTTGTGAGACTGCTCAATGCTGCTTAACTGTGAAAAAGGTTTCATGAAATCTGAAATACCAGTAACTTAAAAAATATCTTTGTTTTATTTATTTGCCTACGTAGGCCTATGTATGCTGCAATTCAGCTTGTAGCTGCAAATGTGTTCATGTACATCTCTATTAAAATGTTCATCAAGGCATAGAAGGGAGAGTGGTTTTAGGGGTGTGGCAGGCAGATATCTGTAAGAGCTTGATTACACACTTTCCAAGGAAATATGGACAAATCTTGAATTGAATTAGAAAGTAATCCAAATCATTGATGACGAAAGTCTTCCTTGTGATTGCTATTACAAAAAAAAAAAAAAATGGTGAAACCAAGCTGTCCAGTAATGTTCATTCTAGTTTAGCGTTAAAGGCCTCACTTTTCATTCTTGACTTTACCTGGTCCAATGTGGTCAAGGGCTGGAAGTAATAGAACTGGCAGAAGTCCAGAGCCAGGGTGAACAAACTGAGGACCTGCGTGTAAAAACAGAGCTGCAAGAAGAGCCAGTGATTGTCCTCCCCTACACAATTATTGATCCTGCCAGGAGACAAGAGGGAGAAAAATACATTTTACAGGACTGCTCAAATGCCTAGGTTACAAGCTTGGCAAATATCAAGCACATTTACCCATGAAGATAAACAGATAAACAGGCCTAAACCATTCAATGAACTGTCAATCAATTTTTAAAATATGTGGCAATCCTGGGGGGTGCTGCTAGAGAAGAGGTGCAGTTGTCCCCCTCTCTTGGCCAGTTCAGTGAAAGACACCCTGACAATATCACCGTCAGCTCTTTTAATGCAACAGAAAATTCTAAATGTCCCCCCAGAACGAGCTGTCTTGTTTAGCTGAATGTCCTATGGGAGTGATAGAAGTTTCTGAAGCCTTACCATGGACAGTGGTGGTCCATTCTACGTACACAATGGCCACAACGACTACAGTGGTGGGACCTTTTTGGTCTCTTCATGTTGCACTTGGTACACATTTCCCAGTGCTCTCGCTCTGAAACAAAGTAACCATGTCAAAATCTATACTTTTGCCATGACCCAGGCAACAAACTTTATATCAGTGGACCTTATCCCGAGTGTACAAAACATTAAGGACACCTTCCTAATATTGAGTTGTACCCCCCGTCCCCAGATGTCATTTGGGTGGTGGGCCATTCTTGAGACACACAGGAAACTGTTCAGCGTGAAAAACCCAGCAGCTTTGCAGTTCTAGACATAACGTTCGTGCACCTACTACCATACCCCGTTCAAAGACCCTTAAACCATTTGTCTTGCCCATTCACCCTTTTAATGGCACACACACACACACACACACCACACACACACACACACACACACACACACACACACGTCTCAATTGTCTTAAGCCTTTAAAATCCTTCTTTAACCCGTCTCCTCCCCTTCATCTACACTGATTGAGGAGGACATCAATAAGGGATCATAGACAGACCAGGTGAAAGCTGTGTCATGAACAGATAAGGTGTCCTTAATGTTTTGTACTCAGTATACATTATATATCAGTATTTGTGACAGAGGCTGTGGAATGTCAAATTACCTGAGTGAGGGATGTGGGGGTCGGGTGGGAGTCGGCCAGGGTCGGCTGTAGAAGCTCTAAAAAGTGCAGCCATACAGAGGGCTGATACTAAGTAGTAACCTAGGAGGAGAGGTACAGGATGACTATAGCAGTCAAAGTCAATGATGAAGCAGACCTAACTAAACACCTGGTCTATGGGATTAATACTCACTGACAACCAAGGCCCAAGGGATATTCCCCTCGTAGAAATGGGGCAGTAGCACCAACTTGGGGACAAAGAAGGAGTTGTAGAGCCAGATGGCGAACACCATACTGATGCAGAACCAGCCCATGGGGTCCATCACAAAGTGCAGCCGAAGCTTCATGGCTCCTGTCACTTTGGGACACAGACGGACAATGTGACATAACCTCCCTGGGAAAAAAGATAGCTAAATTAGAGCTTATGATCAGAGTTAATCAATAGGTTAGGTTGCACCTGTTAAGGCTGTTCTCAATAACCATTGAGTTTACAGTCAATTTTATCTCACTTTCTCATACACTTCTTCTGATTTTCATCTGAGGTGTGTACATGCGCTATTAAGATAGGGTACACCCCAAACAACACGTCTCATTAGATACACACACCCACAACTACACAAGTTAAACATTCTGATTGTACCTTACACACTGACACTTTAGTAGCCAGCAACATATTTTCTGAAAGTAGATAATGTCAAGCAGACAGGTAGATACTAGAATGTGGAAACATTAAACATGTTGGGCTATCTACTGTACCTTGCTAGCTAATTATTCTGACAGGTAGCTAACGCGTTAGCTAGCTAACTAGCTGGGCTTGGTCTTCCTAGAAATGTAACTTGATTTGTAAATAACTAACGTCAGACCTGGTGATAACTAGTTAGCATAGCAGTAACAGCTCAAAATGTAGATATTACTTTAGTTACTTCACCTACCTATCAAGCTGGGGATGTGTATTGCTAAACTTCAGAGGGATACCCACTTACGATCGCTCTTTTTCCATGAGCACAACAGTTCAGTTCTTTAGTGGCTACTTCCGTGGAGGTGCAGCAACACTGTGATGAATGATATGCCTTCAAAGATATGAGTTCTGCTGCCACCTATTGGACTTGCGTTCGAACTTTTTGTAGATGTATTTTTTGCCAGCCCCAAAAACATTATTCTGTTATTTGTATTCGTACATTTTTTATTCAATCGTCAAAAGCAGAAAAAAATATATAATTTCAAAAACTAAATGTAATTGACCCATCATGCAATCTGAGGTCAAGGTTCGTTTTGCATTGCTACTTCCGCCTTACTTGCCGGCCGCTTTCTTGTTGTCAAGAAACGTCACTTCTCAGCTCAGAAATTACATTGTGATATTGGGGATAAAATGGCATCACCTAACTCATATAAGCTAAGCTGCTCTATACCTGGTCATGAAATGGATGTGAGAGGTCTTTCAGCTGCTTTTTTCCCTGACGGAGCCTTTGTGTCTGTTTCCCGAGACCGAACCGGACGAGTCTGGGTACCAAACGCAAGGTACCGCGAGCTAGCTTAGCTCAACAGACAATAATGTGGTTCTCACCATTTTAATGTCGTAAAGATAATCAGTTAGGAACCCTAGCCTCACACATCGATGCCCCTCTCAATTCACCATAAGCGTTACGTAAAGGCAAACCAAGTATCTGCTATTGCAACAATGCTAGCTAGCAAAATTGGCGTTGTCATTCTCTCAGCAAGTATTATGCAGTGCTTTTTCCACATCGGACAGTCCCCCATTCATATCACGCCAACTGTAGGTGACACAAGGTTTCTCAAACTTGAAGGACGAGATTTATCGCTAGACCTTATGGCTATTGTTAGCTACCTAGTTAGCTAACGTTAACGTTTCCTTTATAGCTAGCTACGCTTTTCTATAGCTAATCAATCATTAGAAATAGCCAGAGCCTGTTCAGAATTTGACACCGCCCGGGTCTGTGTTTTAAATGTAATACAATTTAATTTCATATAACATATGTTTTGTCTCTCTTCAGCCCAGACAGGGGGTTCACAGAAATGCATTGCATGACAGGTCATCAAAATTTTGTATCCTGTGTATGCATCATCGCTCCAAGTGACACATATCCTCGGGGACTCATAGCCACTGGTGGAAATGACCACAACATATGTGTTTTTACACTGGACCAACCACAACCATTGTTCACCCTCAAGGGACACAAAAACACAGGTAGAGTTGATAAACAGTTGATGCGTTATTGGCAACACCTAATTGAACGTGATTACTTTACTTCAAATACCAACTTGGTCTGATGACACTTTCGTTGTGAATAACTAGAAACTATCCATGATATGTATGTCCACAGTGTGCACTCTGTCCTCTGGAAAGTTTGGAACCCTACTGAGTGGCTCATGGGACACCACAGCAAAAGTCTGGCTCAACGAGAAGTGCATGATGACCTTACAGGTAAAGTGTATGAGACATATTCAGTAGGGCTCAATTTAGCAAAAACGTTTTGCGACATAAAACGAAAATCTGTGTTCTTATTGGATAAGTTTCGCAGCATTTTCTCTGTACTGAACACAACCCAGGTGAGTGAATATGGCTAGTTGGGCTCTTTTTTATTCCAGGGGCACACAGCAGCAGTGTGGGCAGTGGTCATATTACCTGAACAAGGCCTCATGCTGTCAGGATCAGCTGACAAGACCATCAAGCTGTGGAAGGCTGGGCGTTGTGAGAAGACATTTACAGGTGAGAGATTGATGCACCCACAAACCACCGTTCCCTCCATAAATACTGTGGAAGTACTGAGGCCAGACATCACTGAATGCGTTCGTCTGTCCCAGGTCACGAGGACTGTGTCAGGGGGCTAGCGGTGGTCAGCGACATGGAGTTCTTCTCCTGCAGCAACGACACCAGTATCAGGAGATGGCTGGTGACTGGGGAATGTGTGCAGGTATACTACAGCCATACCAACTACATCTACAGCCTGGCCGTCTTCCCCAACGGACAAGGTACAGTATGGACGACTGATCCCAGACAATCTACCTGTGCCCTGTTTGTAGAACCACTATGGCCTAGGAAAGTGTGACAGTCTGTATGTAGAACCACTATGCCCGAGGAAAGTGTGACAGTCTGTTTGTAGAACCACTATGGCCTAGGAAAGTGTGACAGTCTGTTTGTAGAACCACTATGGCTGAGGAAAGTGTGACAGTCTGTTTGTAGAACCACTATGGCCTAGGAAAGTGTGACAGTCTGTATGTAGAACCACTATGCCCGAGGAAAGTGTGACAGTCTGTTTGTAGAACCACTATGGCCTAGGAAAGTGTGACAGTATGTATGTAGAACCACTATGGCCTAGGAAAGTGTGACAGTCTGTATGTAGAACCACTATGGCCTAGGAAAGTGTGACAGTCTGTATGTAGAACCACTATGCCTGAGGAAAGTGTGACAGTCTGTTTGTAGAACCACTATGCCCGAGGAAAGTGTGACAGTCTGTTTGTGCTTCAAATCAAATTTTATTTGTCAAATTTTATTTGGCGAATACAACCTTACAGTGAAATGCTTACTTACAAGCCGTTACCCAACAATGCAGTTTTAAGAAAAATAAGTGTTAAGTAAAAAATAGATAAGTTAAGTTGACATTTGTTAGGGCCTTCCTCTGACACCGCCGGGTATAGAGGTCCAGGATGGCAGGAAGCTTGGCCCCAGTGATGTACTGGGCCGTACGCACTCCCCTCTGTAGTGCCTTGCTGTCAGAGGCTGAGCAGTTGACATACAAGGCAGTGATGAAACCAATCAGAATGCTCTCGGTGCAGCTGTAGAACATTTTGAGGATCTGGGGACACATACCAAATCTTTTCAGTCTCCTGAGGGGGAATAGGCTTTGTCGTGCCCTCTTCACGACTGTCTTGGTGTGTTTGGACCATGATAGTTTGTTGGTGATGTGGACAACAAGGAACTTGAAGCTCTCAACCTGCTCCACTACAGCCCTGTTGATGAGAATGGGGGCATGCTCTGTCCTCCTTTTCCTGTAGTCCACAATCATCTCCATTGTCTTGATCACGTTGATGGAGAGGTTGTTGTCCTGGCACCACATGGCCAGGTCTCTGACCTCCTCCCTATAGACTGTCTCATCGTTGTTGGTGAACTTGATTGTGAACTTGATTGTGTCGTCGGCAAACTTGATGATGGTGTTGGAGTCGTGCCTGGCCATGCGGTCATGGGTGAACAGGGAGTACAGGAGGGCACTGAGCACGCACAACTGAGGGGCCCCCGTGTTGAGGATCAGTGTGGCAGATGTGTTTTTTTGTTTTTTTCCTTAAGGGGTGTGTTTTTACCTACCCTCACCACCTGGGGGCGGCCCGTTAGGAAGTTCAGGATCCAGTTGCAGAGGGAGGTGTTTAGTGTCATGGTCCTTAGCTTAGTGATGAGCTTTGAGGGCACTATGGTGTTGAACGCTGAGCTGTAGTCAATGAATAACATTCTCACGTAGGTGTTCTTTTTGTCCAGGTGGGAAAGGGCAGTGTGGAGTGCTATAGAGATTGCATCATTTGTGGATCTGTTGGGGCGGTATGCAAATTGGAGTGGGTCTAGGGTTTCTGGGATAATGGTGTTGTTGTGAGCCATGACCAGCTTTTCAAAGCACTTCATGGCTACAGACGTGAGTGCTACGGGTTGGTAGTCATTCAGGCAGGTTATCTTAGTGTTCTTGGGCACAGGGACTATGGTGGTGTGCTTGAAACATGTTGCGGATGCTCGGAGTACACGTCCTGGTAATCCGTCTGGCCCTGCAGCCTGGTGAATGTTGACCTGTTTTTAAAGGTCTTACTCACATCGACTACGGAGAGCGTAATCACACAGTCGTCCGGAACAGCTGATGCTCTCATGCATGCTGCAGTGTTGCTTGCCTCGAAGCGGGCATAGAAGTAATTTAGCTCGTCTGGCTCGTGTCACTGGGCAGCTCGCGGCTGTGCTTCCCTTTGTAGTCTGTAATAGTTTGCAAACCCTGCCACATCCGACGAGCGTCTGAGCCGGTGTAGTACGATTCAATCTTAGTCTTGTATTGATGCTTTGCCTGTTTGATGGTTCGTCTGAGGGCATAGTGGGATTTCTTATAAGCGTCCGGGTTAGAGTTCCGCTCCTTGAAAGCGGCAGCTCTACCCTTTAGCTCAGTGTGGATGTTGCCTGTAATCCATGGCTTCTGGTTGGGGTATGTACTTACGGTCCCTGTGGGGACGACGTCATCGATGCACTTATTGATGAAGCCAGTGACTTATGTGGTGTACTGCCATCGGAAGAATCTTGGAACATATTCCAGTCTGTGCTAGCAAAACAGTCCTGTAGCTTAGCATCTGTGCCATCTGACCACTTCTTTATTGACCGAGTCACTGGTGCTTCCTGCTTTAGTTTTTGCTTGTAAGCAGGAATCAGTAGGATAGAATTATGGTCAAATTTGCCAAATGGAGGGCTAGGGTGAGCTTTGTACGCGTCTCTGTGTGTGGAGTGTTTGCTTATGGCCTTATACAGCTCATTGAGTGCAGATTTAGTGCCAGCACTCTTTTGGTAAATGGTGTGATCTACAGCTTATCATGAGATACTCTACCTCAGGCGAGCAAAACCTTGAGACTTCCTTAATTTTAGATTTTGTGCACCAGCTGTTGTTTACAAATATACACAGACCGCCACCCCTTGTCTTACCAGAGGCAGTTGTCCTATCTTGCCGATTTAGCATAAATCCCGGCAGCTGTATTTTATCCATGTTGTCGTTCAGCCACGACTTGGTGAAACATAAGATATTACCGTTTTTAATGTCCCATTGGCAGGATATTCGTGATCGTAGTTCGGCTATTTTGTTATCCAATGATTGTACGTTGGCTAATAGGACTGATGGTAGAGGCAGATTACCCACTTGCCGTCAGATCCTCACAAGGCACCCCAACTTATGTTCCCGATATCTCCGTCTCTATTTCTCATGTGAATGACAGGGATGTCATAAGAGACGGTGGCAGAAACATTATGTACAAAATAAGTTACATATAATGCGAAAAAACACGCACAATTGGTTGAGCGCCCGTTAAACGGCAGCCATCTCCCCCGGCACCATTATGTTTTCATAATAGAAAAGATTACTCCTGCACACACGATATTGCCTCTGCACATTTACTTTGTTGAAGTTTCCGTCAGACATTTTTTCAAGACAATCTGTTGGTGCTCTCCTCCCCTCTCAGATTTTGTGAGCACAGGAGAGGACCGGACCTTGAGGATATGGAAGCAGGGCGAGTGCCAACAGACCATCCGTCTCCCAGCCCAGTCAGTGTGGTGCTGCTGTATCCTGCCCAACGGGGATATAGCTGTGGGAGCCAGGTAAACCCCAAACCCCACTGTTAATCCACTGTCCAACCATTTCTATCTCACTGTCAAAGGACATGAGACATAGCAGTATAATACATGAAAAAACAACTGCATCACCTCTATCAGAGATAGATATACAGTACCAGTCAAAAGTTTGGACACACCTACTCATTCCAGGGTTTTTCTTTATTTTTACAATTTTCTACTTTGTAGAACAGTAGTGAAGACATCAAAACTATGAAATAACACATGTGGAATCATGTCATAACCAAAAAAGTGTTAAACAAAAATGTATATTTGAGTTTCTTCAAAGTAGCCACCCTGTGCCTTGATGACAGCTTTGCACACTCTTGGCATTCTCTCAACCAGCTTCATGAGGTAGTCACCTGGAATGCATTTCAATTAACAGGTGTGCCTTGTTAAAAGTTCATTTGTGGAATTTCTTTCCTTAATGCGTTTGAGCCAATCAGTTGTGTTGTGACAAGGTAGTGGTGGTATACAGAAGATAGCCCTATTTGGTAAAATACCAAGTCTATATTATGGCAAGAACAGCTCATATAAGCAAAGAGAAATGACAGTCCATCATTACTTTAATTAAGACATGAAGGTCAGTCAATATGGAAAATTCAAGTGTAGTCGCAAATACCATCGAGCGCTATGATGAAACTGGCTCTCATGAGGACCGCCACAGGAAAGGAAGACCCAGAGATAACTCTGCCGCAGAGGATAAGTTCATTAGAGTTACCAGCTTCAGAAATTGCAGCCCAAATAAATGCTTCAGAGTTCAACAGACACATCTCGACATCAACTGTTCAGAGGAGGCTGCGTGAATCAGACCTTCATGGTCGAATTGCTGCAAAGAAACCACTACTAAAGGACACCAATAATAAGAAGAGACTTGCTTGGGCCAAGAAACATGAGCAATGGACATTAGACCAGTGGAATTCTGTCCTTTGGTCTGGAGTCCAAATGTTTTGTGTCTTTGTGAGACGCAGTGTAGGTAAACGAATTATCACAGCATGTGTAGTTCCCACCGTGCACCATGGAGGAGGAGGTGTGGGGGTGCTTGGCTGGTGACACTGTGATTTATTTAGAATTCAAGGCACACTTAGCCAACATGGCTACCACAGCATTCTGCAGCGATATGCCATCCCATCTGGTTTGCGCTTAGTGCGACTATAATTTGTTTTTCAACAGGACAATGACCCAATACACCTCCAGGCTGTGTAAGGGCTATTTTACCAAGAAGGAGAGTGATGGAGTGCTGCATCAGATGACCTGGCCACCGCAATCACCTGGCCTCAACCCAATTGAGATGGTTTGGGATGAGTTGGACCGCAGAGTGAAGGAAAAGCAGCCAACCAGTGCTCAGCATATGTGGGAACTCCTTCAAGACTGTTGGAAAAGCATTCCAGGTGAAGCTGGTTGAGAGAATGCCAAGAGTGTGAAATGCTGTCATCAAGGCAAACGGTGACTACTTTGAATAATCTCAAATATATTTTGATTTGTTGAAAACTTTTTGGCTTACTACATAATTCCATATTTGTTTTTTCATAGTTTTCATGTCTTAACTATTATTCTACAATGTAGAAAATAGTAAAAGTAAAGACCCTTGAATGAGTAGGTGTCCAAACTTTTGACTGGTACTGTATATATTTATATACGCACACACACACATACATATACGTATATACAGTGCCTTTGGAAAGTATTCAGACCCCTTGACTTTTCCCACGTTTTGTTACGTTACAGCCTTATTCTAAAATTGATTACATAAAACATTTTCCTCATCAATCTACACACAATACCCCATAATGACATAGCAAAAACAGGTTTTTAGAAATGCCTTATTTACATAAGTATTCAGACCCTTTGCTTTGAGACTCAGAATTGAGCTCTGGTGCATCCTGTTTCCATTGATCATCTTTGAGATGTTTCTGTATCTTGATTGGATTCCACCTGTTGTAAATTAAATTGATTGGACATGATTTGGAAAGGCACACACCTGTCTATATAAGGTACCACAGTTGACAATGCGTGTCAGAACAAAAACCAAGCCATGAGGTCGAAGGAATTGTCCATTGAGCTCTGAGACAGGAATGTGTCGAGGCACAGATCTGGGAAAGGGTACCAAAACATTTCTGCAGCATTTAAGGTCACCACAAACAGTGGCCTCATCCTTCTTAATGGAAGAAGTTTGGAACCACCAAGACTCTTCCTAGAGCTGGCCTCCCGGCCAAACTGAGAATTCAGGGGAGAAGGGCCTTGGTCAGGGAGGTGATCAAGAACCCGATGGTCACTCTGACAGAGCTCCAGAGTTCCTCTGTGGAGATGGGAGAACCTTCCAGAAGGACAAACATCTCTGCAGCATCCCACCAATCAGGCCTTTATGGTAGAGTTGCCAGGCGGAAGCTACTCCTCAGTAAAAGGCACATGACAGCCAGCTTGGAGTTTGCCAAAAGGTACCTAAAGGACTCTCAGACCATGAGAAACAAGATTCTCTTGTCTGATGAAACCAAGATTGAACACTTTGGCCTGAATGCCAAGCGTCACGTCTGGAGGAAACCTGGCACCATCCCTACGGTGAAGCATGGTGGTGGCAGCATCATGCTGTGTGGATGTTTTTCAGCGGCAGGGCCTGGAAGAGACTTGTCAGAGTCGAACGAAAGATGAACTGAGCAAAGTACAGAGATCCTTGATGAAAACCTGCTCCAGGTTCACATCCCAAAAGGACAACGACCCTAAGCACAGAGCCAAGATGACGCGTCAGTGGCTTCGGGACAAGTCTCAATGTCCTTGAGTGGCCCAGCCAGAGCACGGACTTGAACCCAATCTAAAATCTCTGGAGAGACCTGAAAATAGCTGTGCAGCAACGCTCCCCATCCAACCTGACAGAGCTTGAGAGGATTTGCAGAGAAGAATGGGAGAAACTCCCCAAATACAGGTGTGCCAAGCTTGTAGAGACATACCCAAGAAGACTCAGGGCTGTAATCACTGCCAAAGGGGTTTCAACAAAGTACAGAGTGAAGGGTCTGAATACTTATGTCAATGTGATATTTCCGTTTTTTTCCCCATATATAAATTACCCAACGTTTCTAAAAACTTGTTTTTGCTTTGTCATTATGGGGTATTGTGTGTAGATTGATGAGGGGGGGAAAGTATTGAATCCATTTTAGAATAAGGCTGTAACGTTACAAAATGTGGAAAAAGTCAAGGGGTCTGAATACTTTCTGAATGCACTGTATATTATTATTAATTAGTCAGTGAGTAGTTCAAAGTAAATTAAGAGAAACAGTTAGATGGAAAGAGTGAGGAGAGCAATGTTGCTGCTATTACCTTGCTTTTGTGTCACCGATGTGTGTTATTCGCCTCACACACAGTGACGGCCTCATCAGAGTGTTCACTGAGGTGGAAGACCGCATGGCCAGCCCTCAGGACCTCCAAGCTTTCGAGGATGAGCTCTCCAAGACCACCATCGACCCCAAGACCGGGGACCTGGGGGACATCAAGATGGAGGATCTTCCAGGAAGGGATCACCTTGATGAGCCTGGTAATTATATTACGTACATATTCCATTATATTAATCCATTTCATTACACTATATGTGTATTGATATCTATATATTCAATTAACAGAAAAACTATTAGGACATTACATGCCCAACATCACTGTTTGGCTGTTATTGTTTTTTACATCTACAGCCCCTGATCACTGACATCTTTCATGAATGATAAACGTATTTTACCAATCACCAATCTTTAGTAGAACCTGAAACTATAAACCACAGAAGCACATAAAAAGTGGAGTAATTCAGAAACCTTGTTGTATTGGAGTGTGTAAAGTATACACACTCATTAAGATGTGTCTGTCTCCCAGGGAATCGGGACGGACAGACGCGGCTGATCAAAGAGGGCCAGAAGGTGGAGGCGTACCAGTGGAGCGTGGCCGACAGCCGCTGGATGAAGATAGGAGATGTGGTGGGAGGGTCCAACCAGCAGACCTCCAAGAAAGTCAACTATGAGGGGAAGGTGCGGTCACTAAATTTTGTCTGCCGGGGATTGTCAAGCAAATAACTGTCGGTCTCACGGTAATTGACCATTAATTAACATGAACACATTTAGCATCTCCTGGCTTCCCCACTGATGCAGACCTTTGGAACACCTACATTTTTAAAAGTCTAATAAATCCATTTAATATAGCCTACACCTTCACAATAAATCCATTATATATTTTAGACCAGTCTAAAGAAGCATGATATGGAGAAATTGTAGTCTTTCAGAAGAATAGAATAGCATACTGTGAGTTGTTCTTATGTTAGGTCCTGATCTGGCTATGCCATATGGCTGTGGGCTACACTAGTTCATTTAGGAGACAAGATTTGCTTTCAATTCCGTGGCATTTGTTTATATTATTTTATAGTATGAAGAATGCAATTGAACCAAGTTGAATAAAATAGAAAGGATATTTTCTCCGAACAATTTGAGGGAGTGCAAACATGCAGCTATTCTGTGTTGAGTGGTTAACAAGGAAATAGGTACTCCTATATGCTTCATTTAGAGTTGTTAATGTGACTTTAGTTGTTCTAAAAATGTTGGGCTATATGTTTCGATTTTTAATACATTCTAAGGCTGCATGATGCGACACTGATGATTTGAAAAAAAGTAGTTTGAAAGGTATGAGTTCTGCTTTGTTTTTTTGCGCAGGCTGTACACACTTCATCAGTCTCTCATTCAGAATTTGAAATGCACTTGATAATGCCTCAAATTTCATGGCAGCGTCCCCTTTGTGTGGCCGTAATGCACCCTAAAAAAATCTGCGCTTTTTGTGGCCAATGGCCGTTGTGCCCTTGGCCTGGAGTGCTGTGTTGTTCCCTTCTCCCTGAGTGCTCCGTGCCCCGAAGCACCTCTCACTCATATGGCTCTCCATCACATGATCGGGTTTTTCTCACAGGCTACAAGTGAAGATAGACACATCGGGGACGCAACTGCACACGTCCTTATACAATTCTGAGGTGCATATTGAAGATATTGGAAGAACTGTCCACTTTTACTTTTCGTCAGCCAACAAGATGAGTAGGCCTAACGAACAGCAAAAGCACTAGTCTATCTAAATGCACTGTCCCCCATAGTACATAAGTTGACATTCTATTCTGTGCGAGAAATAAATATTCCAAACATAGTCTGGGACAGTTGTGAGATGTGATAGATCCCAAATTAATACAACCACTAGCATCCCAAAAAATATTTACGCAATGTGTCTAACACAACAGATCAGAACGTTTAGCTTTAAATGTTGATCAAACTATTAGGCAATTTGTTCACATTATAAGCACAGCAATGCGCACATGGCAGTAGGCTAAAAGTGCGAATGTTCCATTAGCGGGAAAACACCATTATCAAAAGTGACCACACATGCGATTATGCATGTAATGCTTTTATTATAGAGGTGCATTTTTATGGTGAAAATGATCTTCCCCAAACTTGAAACTCACTCGATGCTTATGAATGCCAGTTAGGCACTACACCCCTTGTAAAGCAGATTAATGTGCTTAATTTTAAAAAGTTATTTGGCCACTTTAGTTGTGATACTAACCTTATCAAAACATATAGGTCTATGGGCTAGGCTACATGAGGTGTGCGACTATGATTAGAAAAAGTCACCAAAAAATGCATTGTTTCTTACCTTAAGCTGGGCATCATTCACAAGTGATAATTTATCATTCACAAGTGATAGGCTAATATTGTCACCCATCAGACTATTCTTGATTTAGTCTTGTCATTACATATACTAAATAAAATATGTGTGAAATTTGTTTTGATTTAGAATGTACCTTTATCATGCACCTGTCTCGAAACATGGGCAGCGGAAAACAATACATGTCATCTATGCACTTAAATAGTGAATGGAGGACGCTTTTCCCATGGTTCATTTTCATGCCAGCCAGGTAGACTATGCTCCTGTTGTTAAGAGAAGCAATGTGCTTAATATTAGGAAAGTTGAGAAATAAATATAGTAGGCCTAGCCTATAGAAAGCTGATGGGATCCTCCTCTTTTTAATAGGGGCCATCACTCTGTTTTTGCACTCAATTGCGTGGCCTATAGAAATATTGCGTTACATGAGCTTCTCATGAAGTGTTTGATTAGATTTTCGATTACATTTGCATTGATGTCAGAGTGACTAGAGGAACAATAGAGTGCTGAGTACCAGGCAGTTAGCAAGTTTGGTAATGACCATTAGCAGCATTATAGCTTGGAGAAGCCTAATTACCGTGACGAAATGGTCACTTGGAATTTGACTTCCTTCATGACTTGTGACCGACGGAATGGCGGTAATAAGGTCACCGCAACAGCCATAGGTGCACCCCAACGTTAGGTCAATGATGATAACAATAGATGGACATACGGATAGAGAGAGACTATTGTCCTCAGAGGAAAATTGTGTGCTCACTACAAGACGACTCTGGTGAACAAAGTACAGACGCACGGCAAATGATCCACAACAAGAGCATTTGATCTTCACTGAGGCGAGCTGTCAGACAGTGAATCACTCAACCCATCTTCCGAATGATTTCCCAGGAGTACGACTTTGTCTTCACCATCGACATCAACGAGGGTGGCCCGTCCATGAAGCTGCCCTACAACGTGACGGACGACCCCTGGCTGACGGCTCACAACTTCCTGCAGAAGAACGAGCTCAGCCCCATGTTCCTGGACCAGGTGGCCAACTTCATCATCGAGAACACCAAAGGACACACCTTGGGAGCCGCCCCGCCCAGCGCTGCCGACCCATTCACCGGTAAAGCCACTGGATCAACGAGCGCCATAGGCTACACTTAGGGCAATGTTTTCTTCTAAAGAAAACATGCAGTGGACCAAGTTCCCATAATGTTTGAAATAGACCGGCCTAGCCCAGTAGTATCAATCCATTCACTGGTGAAGCCATTGAGCCATCTTCACTCTATAGGCTACACCTGGGGCAGCATATTTCTCTTCGAAGGGCAATTCCACTGTAACAGAGTGACTCAGAATTTTCACTTTCAAATGTATGTCAAACAAAAACCAGTGATTGCAAAGTTAAACAAACCACACAAGTCTTTGCACAAGAACGACTTTCTAAAAAGGTTCACTGAAAATTTCACAAACGCATTGACTTGAAGAACAGTGCAGATGCAATGTCCGGTTACAGAATGACGGCACCGGCAGCACAAACCGTCGTTCCGTCATCTGCACTCTTCTTAATGTGTTTTTGTAAAATGTTCTTTGGGAATTGTTAAGTCATCCTTGTGCAAAGAGTTGTATGGTTTGTTTAAATTTGCAATCATTGTTTTTTTGTTTGACATCCATTTTAAAGTGAAAAATCTCTTACAGTGGAATTTCCTCTAACAAACATTGTGCAACGTTACCGTAAACAATTGGAATAGATGGGATCACAGCAAGTAAATACAAAATGTGTTTGGAATACCAGACTAACTGTATATTTACCCTGCTTTTGTCATGTTCACCATCAGGCTCAGGCCGATACATCCCTGTAGCTGCCGACAATAGAGCAGGTTTTGGGGCTGACCCCTTCACAGGTAAATAAAAACAATTGTCCTTTTCTTGTAGATTTCAGTTTGTTGAGAACATGCTGTTCTAATGCATTATATGCCATTTTCATTCTATGGCTATGCTAATACATTATTACGGCGCTTTCCTCAGGCACTGGGCGGTACATCCCAGGATCGGGGACTCCCACAGGGGCGCCGGTGGGCGTGGCAGACCCCTTCACAGGTAACAGTCACTATAGCAATGCCTCGGGTTCAATCAAAGGTTGCATTGACACACAATCCTGTTTTTTTTTTTTTTTTTCACTCATAATAAAAGACAACCCAATAACACTGCTAAAGCAGATGAAATCTAGTCTCTTGTATTTTGTTTGTTTGAGGTGTAACATTTGCCTGTCCTCTTCCCAGGTGGGGGTGCCTACTCCTCAGCTGCCTCGAGGCAGACCTCCACCAACATCTACTTCCCCAAAACGGACGGGGTGACCTTCGAGCAGGCCAACGCCACACAGATAATGGGTAACTAAGCACTGACCAAAACATGATCCCTTCATATTTTATTCTATATTTTCCTACTAGCAGAAATCATCTCTGTCTATTTATTCAGCGTACAAAACTGATCAACCAGCACTGTGGCTGAACTGAAATAATGTGCATAGCTCTATGAAAACCTCACTACAGAAAATACATACCGGATATTACAGTGTCCTAACATACTCAATTGCCTCTCTCTATGTTAACGTTGCTCTTTGCCCTTCCACCACCAGCCAAGCTGAGGGAGCTGAACGGTGGGGCCCCTGGGGAATACAGGCTGTCTGAGGAGGTGCTGGGGAGCCTGGAGAAGCTGCTGGTATCTGTATGTGACCCCTGTGCCTCAGAGCAGCCCACCACCGAGCAGATCAGCCTTCTCTGGAAGACCTCTCACTGGCCAGAAGGTAGGCTAACAAACATGGGTTTTGTATTTATTAAGGATCCCCATTTAGTTACTGCCAAGGCAGCAGCTACTCTTCAAATCAAAGTTTATTTGTCACTTGCGCTGAATACAGGTGTAGACCTTACAGTGAACTGCTTACTTACAGGCTCTAACCAACAGTGCAAAAAAGGTATTAGGTGAACAATAGGTAAGTAAAGAAATAAAACAACAGTAAAAAGACAGGCTATATACAGAAGCGAGGCTATAAAAGTAGGGAGGTTACATACAGACACCGGTTAGTCAGGCTGATTGAGGTAGTATGTACATGTAGATATGGTTAAAGTAACTATGCATATATGATGAACAGAGAGTAGCTGTAGCGTAAAAGAGGGGCTGGTGGGTGGCGGGACACAATGCAGATAGCCCGGTTAGCAAATGTGCGGGAGCACTGGTTGGTCGGCCCAATTGAGGTAGTATGTACATGAATGTATAGTTAAAGTGACTATGCGTATATGATAAACAGAGAGTAGCAGCAGCGTAAAAAGAGGGGTTGGGGGGCACAATGCAAATAGTCCAGGTAGCCATTTGATTACCTGTTCAGGAGTCTTATGGCTTGGGGGTAAAAACTGTTGAGAAGCCTTTTTGTCCTAGACTTGGCACTTCGGTACCGCTTGCCATGTGGTAGTACAGAGAACAGTCTATGACTGGGGTGGCTGGGGTCTCTGACAATTTTTAGGGCCTTCCTCTGACACCGCCTGGTGTAGAGGTCCTGGATGGCAGGAAGCTTTGCCCCAGTGATGTACTGGGCCGTACGCACTACCCAAAGTAGTGCCTTGCGGTCAGAGGCCGAGCAATTGCCATACCAGGCAGTGATGCAACCAGTCAGGATGCTCTCGATGTTGCACGTGCCCTCTTCACGACTGTCTTGGTGTGTTTGGACCATTCTAGTTTGTTGTTGATGTGGACACCAAGGATCATGAAGCTCTCAACCTGCTCCACTACAGCCCCGTCGATGAGAATGGGGGCGTGCTCGGTCCTCCTTTTCCTGTAGTCCACAATCATCTCCTTAGTCTTGGTTACGTTGAGGGATAGGTTGTTGTCCTGGCACCACACTGCCTGGTCTCTGACCTCCTTCCTATAGGCTGTCTCGTCGTTGTCGGTGATCAGGCCTACCACTGTTGTGTCGTCTGCAAACTTAATGATGGTGTTGGAGTCGTGCCTGTTCATGTAATGTAATGCCTGGGGTCCAGCAACATTAAGGCAGTTATATACAATTTAAAATATTACATGACATTACATTTCATAACACTTTTCACAACACGTTGTGTTCTCTCAGGCAACTACTCTACTATCACATATCTACAATACAAAATCCATGTGTGTGGAATGCCTGTTTTACCTACATGTACATATTACCTCGACTAACCGGTGCCCCGCACATTGACTCTGTACCGGTACCCCCTGTATATAGCCTCACTACTGTTATTTTACTGCTGCTCTTTAATTATTTGTTACTTTTATTTTCTATTTTTTACTTTTCTATTTTTTACTTAACACATTTTTCTTAACTTCTTAAGGCATTGTTGGTTAAGTAAGCATTTCACTATTCGGCGCATGTGACAAATAACATTAGATTTGTTTCATCGAGTGTGTGTGTGTGTGTGTGTCCTGTTCCATAAGGTGTATTTTTATCTGTTCTTTAAATCTGATTCTACTGCTTGCATCAGTTACCTGGTGTGGGATAGAGTTCCATGTAGTCATGGCACTATGTAGTACTGTGCACCTCCCATAGTCTGTTCTGGACTTGGGGACTGTGAAGAGACCTCTGGTGGCATGTCTTGTGGGGTATGCATGGGTGTTCGAGCTGTTTGCTAGTAGTTTAAACCAGCACCTCGGTGCATTCAACATATCAACACTTCTTAAAAAACAAGAAGTGATGAAGTCAATCTCTCCTCCACTTTGAGCCAAAAGAGATTACATGCATATTATTAATGTTAGCTCTCCATGTACATTTAAGGGCCAGCCGTGCTGCCCTGTTCTGAACCAACTGTAATTTTCAGAGGTGCCTCTTTGTGATACCTGACCACACGACTGAACAGCAGTCCAGGTTCTCCCCATCTTAGCTACTGTTGTATCAATATGTTTTGACCATGACAGTTTACAATCCAGGGTTACTTCAAGCCGTTTAGTCCCCGCAACTTGCTCAATTTCCACATAATTTATTATAAAATTTAGTTGAGGTTCAGGGTTTTGTGAATGATTGTGTCCCAAATACAATGTTTTTAGTTTTTGTAATATTTAGGAATAACTTATTCCTTGTCACCCATTCTGAAACTAACTGCAGATCTTTGTTAACTGATGCAGTGATATCACTCTCTGTAGGAGCTGACGTGTATCGTGTTGAGTCATCCGCGTACATAGACACTCTGGCTTTAGTCAGTCAGTGGCATGTTATTAGTAAAGATTGAAAAAAGTAAGAGGCCTAGACAGCTGCCCTGGGAAATTCCTGATTGTACCTGGATTATGTTGTAGAGGCGTCCATTAAAGAACACCCTCTGTGTTCTGTTAGACAGGTAACTCTTTGTCCACAATAAAGCAGGGGTGTAAAGTCATAACACATACGTTTTTCCAGCAGCAGACTATGATCGATAATGTCAAAAGCCGCACTGAAGTCTAACAAAACAGCTCCCACAAACCTTTATCATCAATTTCTCTCAGCCAATCATCAGTCATTTGTGTAAGTGCCGTGCTTATTGAATGTCCTTCCCTATAAGCGTGCTGAAAGTCTGTTGTCAATTTGTTTACAGTAAAATAGCATGGTATCTGGTCAAAACAATTTTTTTCAAATGTTTCCAAAGGGTTGGTAACAGGCTGATTGGTCGGCTATTTGAGCCTGTAAAGGGGGCTCTACTATTCTTGGGTAGCGGAATTACTTTTGCTTCTCCAAGCCTGAGGGCACAAATTGTTTTACTATAGCCTTGGGCAGTTCTGATAAGCATTTTATTGTTTGACTTCAGTTTCAGTGTTTTCAAGAATTAAAAGCCCCATCAGCCTTTTCAAGCATGTGAAACTATTGCACATTCCAGTATTTAAACATATGATGATGTCCCTTGTGAGCCTACTATCACTTCATTGACCTGTGATCACCTCTTCTCTCTCCAGACATCGTCTTCCCCGTCCTGGACATCCTGAGGCTGGCGGTGCGCCACCCACAGGTCAACGAGAGCTTGTGTGGCGGCGACGCGGACGATGGCGTTGCGCTCTGCAACCACCTGCTGAGCCTGATGAAGCCGCAGGCCCGGCCAGCCAATCAAATGCTGGCGCTGCGGACGCTCTGCAACTGCTTTAGTGGCTGGCGTGGCCGAGCCCTCCTATTGGCCCAACGGGAGGCTGTCCTGTCGCGCGCTGCCGACCTGTGCTCCGTGTGCAACAAAAACATTCACATCGCCCTGGCCACTCTCGTCCTCAACTACGCCGGCTCCCTCCACGGCCAGCCTGACCTGGAAGCCAAGGCCCAGTGTCTATCGGTGGCCAGCGCGGCGCTGGAGTCGGTGCAGGACAAGGAGGCAGTGTTTAGGCTCCTAGTGGCCCTGGGGACCACAGTGGCCTCCGACCAGACGGCCCAGGATCTGGCCAAGTCCCTGGGGGTCACGTCACAGATCGCCAAGTACACCTCCGTCACTGACCCGGCCAAGGTTGGCGAGTGCTGCCAGCTGGTTTTAAAAGAACTGCAGTGATCTGATCTCATTTCCTGTGTTTTAAGCCGCACCAGTATCCCCTTTCCCCTTACATTATTACTAGTCTCTGTTCAAGTGATTTCTGACTGGTGGACTGTTGGATTGCATGTGCTGCAATAAAAAGATGTACAAATTGAATATTTCATTCAGCCTTTATTAATGATGGAGTTGGTGAGAAAGTAGAATTTAAATAGAAATGGCTGCATTTACACATGTAGCCCAATCCTGATCTTTTGACCAATCAGATCTGCTCTGAAAAAGATCAAATGTGAAAAGATCTGACGTGATTGGTCAATAGACCAATTAGTGGGAAACATATCCGAATTGGGCTGTGATCAGGCTAGTTTATCACCCATCTGCTACATTACCTGAGTTGGACACGGTTGAATTATTAGATGAATACTAAAAGGTCATTGATCTTAAAGGAATAGTTCACTGAAATTACAAAATGACACATTTGGTTTTCTTACCCTGTCCATAGACTGCTTACAGGGAAAGGAAAGCAATATGGAATTTGGGTGAACTATCCCTTTAAGTTTAGAAAGTCATGGAACATCAAGCAAAAGCAAGTTTTCACCTGGCATCGTGATCCGAGCCTCAGAAATGCATCAATAGCAGATCAGATCACAGGTGAAAGCATGCAATGAACGTCCACTCTGCAACAATGAAGTAAGTGACATGTTGTCCCCAGTGCCACCCTCTTGGTGAACTATTTACCCAGCATCTCAGATCCTCATTGTAAATACTGTAACTGTAAACAGTGGAATCTCAACTATGACGCTGCATGGGATGGCAGCTGTCTTACGGGCTCCTAACCAATTCTGCTATGTTTGTTTTGAGCTGGTCTTAACTTTTTTTGTGCATAATGTTTCTGCCATCATTTGCTATGACTGGAAACCGCTTCTGGACATCAGAACAGCGATCACTACCCTCTATTTGGACGAAAACGTCTACTTAAATGAGTTGGCAGCGCTGGACGTTCTGCTTACTCTAGACCAGGCCCTAGTCCCCGGGAATCGAAAGAGGAAGCGGCGGAGAAACGGAGGCAGGCGAGCCGGCACCATGACAAGACTTCGTCGGTGAGTAAATAGACCGCCATTGCCCTCTGTCCTACTAGCAAACGTGCAGTCACTGGAGAACAAACGATGACTATCCTATCAACGGGAGTTGTGGATGAACGAGGACATGGATATAAAGTACCAGTCAAAAGTTTGGACACTTCCTCATTGAAGGGTTTTTCTTTATTTTTACTATTTTCTACATTGTAGAATAATAGTGAAGACATCCAGACTATGAAATAACACATATGGAATCATGTACTAACCAAAGTGTTAAACAAATCAAAATATATTTTATATTTAGAAACATTGACTAATGTGCACTGTCCCTGTAAAAATAAAATAAACTCAAACTCAATTTTAGATTCTTCAAAGTAGCCACCCTTTGCCTTGATGACAGCTTTGCACACTCTTGGCATTCTCTCAACCAGCTTCATGCGATAGTCACCTGGAATGCATTTCAATTAACAGGTGTGCCTTGTAAAAAGTTAATTTGTGGAATTTCTTTCCTTCTTAATACGTTTGAGCCAATCAGTTGTTTAGTGGCAAGGTAGGGGTGGTATACAGAAGATAGCCCAATTTGGTAAAAAACCAAGTCCATATTATGGCAAGAACAGCTCAAATAAGCAAAAAGAAACGACAGTCCATAATTACTTTAAGACATGAAGGTTTCTTCCAAGTGCAGTCGCAAAAACCATCAAACGCTATGATGAAACTGTCTCTTATGAGGACCGCCACAGGAAAGGAAGTGGCGGTCCAAATTTGGAATATGTTCCAGGATTCATCCAATAACATTCATTTTACCACATCAGTCACAGGCTTCATTAAGTGCATCGACAATGTCATCCCCACAATTACCGCACATACCCCAACCAGAAGCCATGAATTACAGGCAACATGCACACTGAGCTAGAGGCTAGAGCTGCCGCTTTAAAGGAGCGGGACACTAATCCGGCCGCTTATAAGAAATCCCGCTATGACCTCCGAAGAGCCATCAAACAGGCAAAGTGTCAAAACAGGACTAGGATCTAATCTTACTATGCCGGCTCTGATACACGACGGATGTGGCAGGGCTTGCAAACGATCACAGATTACAAAGGGAAGACCAGCCGTGAGATGCCCAGCGACACGAGCCTACCAGACGAGCTAAATGCCTTCTATGCTCGCTTCGAGGCAAGCAACACTAAACCATGCATTGGACCACCAGCTTTTCCGGACGACCTATATACTAGGCGGTGTCAGAGGAAGGGCCAAAAAATTGTCAAAGACTCCAGTCACCCAAGTCATAGACTCTTCTCTCTGCAACTGCATGGCAAGCAGTACCGGAGCTCCAAGTCTAGGAGCAAAAGGCTCCTTAACAGCTTCTACCCCCAAGCCATAAGACTGCTGAACAATTAATCAAATGGCCACCCAGACTATTTACATTATTATCTATGCATAGTCACTTTACAAATTACCTCCACTAACCTGTACCCCCGCACATTCACTCAGTACAGGTAACCCCTGTATGTAGCCTCATTGTTGTGTAATTTTATTGTTACTTTTTGATTTGGAATTTTTTTACTTTAGTTTATTTAGTAAATATTTTCTTAACTCTAAGGGCTTGTGAGTAAGCAGTTCACGGTAAGGTCTATCTGTTGTATTCAGCGCACGTGACAAATAACATTTTGATTAAAAATGTTGATTTGCATCACCGCTTGGTACAACAATTGGAACGCACCCGACTGCAAGGCACTACAGAGGGTGGTAAGTACGGCCCAGTACACAACTGGGGCCGAGCTCCCTGCAATCCCTGCCACACAGGACTTATTTGTGTTCCACCTGCTAGACGGGAATTATGCTCCCCCTCACAGCAAGTCCACATATCCCTCCAGGACATGGATAAAGGTTTGTGGACAGGCAGACTACCAAATGGTACTTGTTATGACATGAGTTCATTGTCAATGCTATAGCCACAAAAACCAGCCGCGGCGAGCGTGTGGTTCTGACAACAGATGTCCTGCTGGTGACAGATGGTACAGACAAACCTGAGGAGCTGCTGTACATGGTCACGGTCCCACCCCGGCAACAGCCACATGGAGTACATCAAACACCCCGTGGTGGCCATCAGCACCTTCAGCCAGATGGACATCGCTGCCAACCTGGTGAGCTACATCCACAACAACAGAGCCACTGCACCGCTGGAGACACTACAGTAATGGCAACACCTCTTCCAATCTATACAATTCCTCTCTTAGGGGTCAATTCTAAGTTGATTTATGCACACCTAAATATCCTGTGAAATCACTGTTTGTATTACATTTACAGTGTTCATTAAGCGGCAAAAAATTGTTATACCTGCTTTTCAAATTATACAGTTGTGGCAAAAGATTTTGAGAATGACACAAATATTAATTTTCACAAAGTCTGCTGCCTCAGTTTGTATGATGGCAATTTTCATGTACTCCAGAATGTTATGAAGAGTGATCAGAATAATTACAATTAATTGCAAACTCTTTGCCATGCAAATTAACTGAATCCCCCAAAAACATTTCCACTGCATTTCAGCCCTGCCACAAAAGGACCAGCTGACATCATGTCAGTGATTCTCTCGTTAACACAGGTGTGAGTGTTGACGAGGACAAGGCTGGAGATCACTCTGTCATGCTGATTGAGTTCGAATAACAGACTGGAAGCTTCAAACGAGGGTGGTGCTTGGAATCATTGTTCTTCCTCTGTCAAACATGGTTACCTGCAAGGAAACACGTGCCGTCATCATTGCTTTGCACAAAAAGGGCTTCACAGGCAAGGATATTGCTGCCCGTAAGATTGCACCTAAATCAACCATTTATCGGATCATCAAGAACTTCAAGGAGAGCGGTTCAATTGTTGTGAAGAAGGCTTCAGGGTGCCCAAGAAAGTCCAGCAAGCGCCAGGACCGTCTCCTAAAGTTGATTCAGCTGCAGGATCGGGGCACCACCAGTACAGAGCTTGCTCAGGAATGGCAGCAGGCAGGTGTGAGTGCATCTGCACGCACAGTGAGGCGAAGACTTTTGGAGGATGGCCTGGTGTCAAGAAGGGCAGCAAAGAAGCCACTTCTCTCAACAACAAAAAAACATCAGGGACAGACTGATATTCTGCAAAAGGTACAGGGATTGGACTGCTGAGGACTGGGGTAAAGTCATTTTCTCTGATGAATCACCTTTCCGATTGTTTGGGGCATCCGGAAAAAAGCTTGTCCGGAGAAGACAAGGTGAGCGCTACCATCAGTCCTGCGTCATACCAACAGTAAAGCATCCTGAGACCATTCATGTGTGGGGTTGCTTCTCAGCCAAGGGAGTGGGCTCACTCACAATTTTGCCTAAGAACACAGCCATGAATAAAGAATGTTACCAACACATCCTCTGAGAGCAACTTCTCCCAACCATCCAGGAACAGTTTTGTGATGAACAATGCCTTTTCCAGTGTGATGGAGCACCTTGCCATAAGGAAAAAGTGATAACTAAGTGGCTCGGGGAACAAAACATCAATATTTTGGGTCCATGGCCAGGAAACTCCCCAGACCTTAATCCCATTGAGAATTTGTGGTCAATCCTCAAGAGGCGGGTGGACAAACAAAAACCCACAAATTCTGACAAACTCCAAGCATTGATTATGCAAGAATGGGCTGCCATCAGTCAAGATGTGGCCCAGAAGTTAATTGACAGCATGCCAGGGCGGATTGCAGAGGTCTTGAAAAAGAAGGGTCAACACTGCAAATATTGACTCTTTGCATCAACTTCATGTAATTGTCAATAAAAGCCTTTGACACTTATGAAATGCTTGTAATTATACTTCAGTATTCCATAGTAACGTCTGACAAAAATATCTAAAGAAACTGAAGCAGCAAACTTTGACATAAATATACATTTTCACATTCTCAAAACTTTTGGCCACGACTGTACAATGTAAAATATTATCAAATGCATTGAACAATGCAAGCTAGGTGCAATAATACCCTAGGTTCACACCCACAACCTTACCTAATATACAGGTATATTTAGTATCTATTGTTTATGAATGATAAGGTTCTTTAACGGCTTTGTAGTCAGCAGCGGCAAGGCCACCCATAACAGCACCCTGGAGATCTCTGTGGAGACCCCCGGCCGCGTCCTGCCCTTGCCGCCCTGTCTGACTCCGACACCTCGCCCAGTGACCTCCTGTTCTTCCTGGCACAGCCTGCTCTGAGGCGGCGTCCCGTTCACTGCCGGGAGTAACTTCACCCAGTGGGACCTGCAGGAGCTGGAGGTGACTTACAGGCATGGGGGTGGCCCCTCACAGGTGGGCCGCTTTGCATTCACAGCTTCAAATATTACCCACAGGGGCCTCCTGCATACTCATCTGCATACACACCTCTGCCCAGATATTTAGCTAGAGGGGTCGATTCATACAGGTATAAATCAGCACAGCAACTTCTTCATTAGTAATGGAATCAAAATAATAAGTAGGTTTTGATGGTACCTATTGAACATGTTCCAGATGGATCCGTTGGGCAGCTCGGACCCTGAGGTAGTGCAGCTACTGTCTCTGGAAAGCTGAAGTTCTGTCTGACGGTCGCTATGATGGTCGCTATGGGATCTACTTCTCGTCCCGGGAGCTGAGAGCGCAGGACTCCTGCACCAAGGATGAAGACCTCACCTTCCACAGACCACCATACTTCGGTTACCTGGACAGCACTATCACAGGTGTGGCCCCATATCCAGGGGCTTGAGGTCCTTTTCCCTCAGTTGAATATTTGATTTTACTCATAATTCATCCAAATGCATTGAATTTGGCCATCAGTGCCACTTCAAAAAAAGACCGATACCATAGCCCATAAACGGGTTAATTGTGTTTGCTCTTCAGTAAACTTTGCACTGTGCTTTTGCAGGCAGCTTTGCCCAGCAACAAAGGGAGGGACCAGAGCAAGAGGACTATTGTGTATATCATAGACCCAGCAACGGAAGCTCGGTCAGATAGCCTGGAGTTCAGAGTGTCTGATCCTCTAGGAAACACTGGACCCTCCCACATGTAAGACGCTGCTCCGTGCACCACACAAATAATATTAATATGGTCAGTTAGGGGAGGAGAACCAATGGTCACATACATACTATATGACAATGCCAATTTCTATGACAGTATATGAAGATTTGGTAAATGGTCCTCAACGACTGTATTAGTCTCTTTATGTAACATATGTACTGTGTTCTTGTAATGAAAGAAGATACCATCACACTGAACCTACTTGGAAAGACGATGCACAATCCTTGGTTGGTGTGTAAAACAATTTTTTGTCCCTCATGGCTCCCTGCTGCAGACTGGAATTGAAGTGGCCTCGCGTGGAGCTGGCTGTGTACCAGGCATGTACTGAGTACCAGGCATATGAGAACCAGGGCGCTGTCTCACTGAACATCCTACGGAAAGGCAACGTGGCAGAGTCCTCGTACATCACCATCAAGGTTTCTGATCTATCCCTTTTAAAACAGTCTGTGATTCTTATACCAAGTCCTGTCATCTAGGGAATCGAGTGATATCGAGTAATAGATGGCACATTAAATGAATTATAGTGAGATGAATGTCACTTTTGGAATCTCCTTTTCTTAATATCTTAGGTGAGAGAAGTCACAGCAACAGCTGGAGAGGATTCCATTCTGAGCCCTTCCAGCCTAATCCAGTTTGATCCTGGTGTGTATGGCTTTGTCGTGGGATGTTGAACTACCGTGATAGATTAGATTGGAAACTAAAACCTCTGCTCTTTATGAAGGCGTGTCCTAAAGGAGCTGGCAGATGGAGACTACCCAAGACCAACTGTAGGTGGCGTAGGAGACATTTGAATTGACTGGTGTCCCCTGAGGAGGCCGTACTGGGCAGCACCTCCAGGGCTCAGGAAAAGGTGAGACTTTTGGTTAGAAGTACAGTCATGCTGGCGTAACAATGTGTTTGTCTAAATTTGTATTTTTTTTATCGCATTTTCTTTTGTTACATAATATGTATTTACATCAAGAAACATGATCTACCATGATAAATTCTCTCCAACTACTCCCTTGAGCCTGCTTGTTGTGTCCGTATCCTACAGAAGTATTGACATTTTTTTAATTTAACCTTTATTTAACTAGGCAAGTCAGTTAATAACAAATTCTTATTTACAATGACTGCCTACCCAAGCCCTCCCCTAACCCGGAAGACGCTGGGCCAATTGGGTGTCGCCTTATGGGACTCCCAATCACAGCTGGTTGTGATATAGACCGGGATCGAACCAGGGTCTGTAGTGACGCATCTAGCATGGCGATGCAGTGCTTTAGACCGCTGCGCCACTCGGGAGCCCAGAGCTCAGGCCGGCTCCTATGCTGCAACGGGGTCTCCTGGAAGCCTTGGGCTCCCACTAATGAGGTAATCAACCTGAGATGGATAGTGCCTGAAACAGAATAGCAAATAATGTACCCCCATTAGTGGAGGCTGGTGGGAGGAGCGGGCTCACTGTAATGGCTGGAATGGAATCAATGGAACGATATCAAACATATGGAAACCACATTTGACTACATTCCATTTACTGTACTCAATTTCAGCCGTTACAATGAGCCTGTCCTCCTATATCCCCTCCCACCAGCCTCCATTGACCCCTGTAATTCACCCAATTGTGATGTGAATATCATATGTAGACTATTTCAGGGTTGAGTATGGGTTACCCGGGAATCATATCTCAACATTCTGAGCTTCCTGGACTAAGCTTGATATGTGTCAGGGAAACCGACCCTGTATGTCAGTTGTTTCATGTTTCAGTAACCTCATTGGTTGGCCATTCCTCCTCACCAACACAGATGGTCAGTGCACAGATGTGTTGTAAGGGCTGGACGTATCACAACGTTTACTGCCACTTCCATAATCCGTAGCACTGAGCGCAGGGCGACATGGAGCGCTGTCATCAGGGAATGTGCCTTTCTGTTGTAGGAAACTAAAGTTTCTTATTTTTCCTGTGGTTTAGGTCACCAAGCCAATCTGGTGGGCATTTTCTCCAAGGCTGATATGGACTGGCTGTTGGACTTAAGTGGACGGAAACCATTCTGGATAGGTCAAATAAGTATCCTGTTCCATCTCCATTGGCTGAAAAGTGACTCAACATGCATGCGTGTGCGTGCGTCTACCTCACCTCACTCACTGTCCTCTCCATATCTCAGGACTGAACAACAGTGAGAGTAGGGGCGCTGAGGGTGGGTGAGTGGAGAGCCCGGCTACACCAACTGGAGGAAGAGCCCGGCCAGAGGCAAGAGCACCAGGAGGTGTGTTCTGGTGTTGAGGAGGACCAGTCGGCAGATCAGAGACTAAGACGGGCAGGGGACATCGCTACGTCAAGACGTGAGCCAAGAGGGATCTCTACGTTGGATTCAAGATATGAAACAGAACTATGTTTCTTTCCACTGCTATTGCAACAGGAAATGGAGCTGACCGTCAAGACAAGCTGCATTCATACAGCTAATCAACAGATGACCTAAAGGTACCCAAATAAGTTAATATGGTACTACAGCAATAGATTAATGAAGAGGTCAGCTTCAATTAAAGAGTTAAAGTAGTAGTAGTGCATTAAACATCAGTTGCAAACTCAAGTCAGCAAACATGTCACAGATGCACCGCTGAAGCTCTCAACGTCATATACACTCAGACCCCCCCTGTAGACATGAAGGGATGCACCTGGTCAGCAAAGCTGTGGTACGCAACAGCCTGTACTGTTGACACCAGGCAGGATGGGTCCATGGACTCACGCTGCTTACGCCAAATCCTGACTCTGCCATCAGCAACCGGGATTCATCGGACGAGGTGGTGTTTAACCACTCCTCAATTGTCCACTGGAGCCGCCGCTTCTTGTTTTTAGCTGATAGGAGTGGAACTCGGTGTGGACGTCTGCTGCAATAGCCCATCCATGACAAGGATCGACGAGTTGTGCGTTCTGCACCGTTATTTGTCTGTTTGTGGCCTGCCTGTTAGCTTGCACGATTCTTGCCTTTCTCCTTTGACCTCTCTCATCAATCAGCCGTTTTCGCCCACAGGACTACCACTGACTGGATGTTTTTTATTTGCAGTTACATTGATGCATTACATTGATATTTGCGCCTGTTATTGTACAGGATGTAATTGTGTTGTGTGCAATTCTTATAAAATGTTATTCAAAATCCAGTGTCTTCATTGCATTTCTTTAAATACATTTTAAGAATAGGCTACAGAATGCTAATAATGCACAATTATTTTGACAACAGTGCTGCATTTGAGTTATGTAGAAGTTCAAGTTTATTAGAGGCGAAAGAACCGCACACCTGTTTAGGCGAGGTGCTGGCTAGCGGAGAACATACTTTGATGAAGACAGCTTGTCTGTCGAAACGTGGTTATTCAATTATTGCAGCTCTCCTTTTCTTTTGGAGAACATTCCTGTCATAAATGAATGTGTATTAAATTTGACAAACGTAGTCTTACTCTGCCCCTGAGCCATTTCATAACAGGATTGTTGATAACATTATGCAATCACTGAAAATACATGATAGGGGACAGCAATATGGTGGATATGTCCAGTTATTTGCGGAAAGAAAAACAGGAAGGACGAAGACTACCACTAGCCCCGGTGTGGCCTTGTAGCAGACTCCTGCTAACCGTGGGGGAAAAATACATTTTATCCATACCACAAACAAGTACCTTCTGAAAAGAATCTCAAAGTAGGACTTCATTCTTATTGATAAACTATTTGGTCCATTAAACCCCAAGTGCTTAGAGAAAATATGAGTTCTCGCTTCAGCTAAGAAATTTCATGCCGTTTGGAATTCATGATTATATTAATTTGATTTACTAGCCTCCCTGTCACACCGGCAACTGGGAATTAAGTCCAGCCACTCACCAATAGGGTTGCACAATTCTGGTAACTTCCCAGAAACCCTGGTTGGAGGATTCTAACAGGGATTTCTGGAAACGTACTAAAATGTTGCAACCCTACTCACCAACAGTAGTAAGTACTCACTGACAAAATCATATAAGTCCTGTTGCCAACATCAACAGGTTAAGAAAGAAAAGTGGATTTATGAAACAGAGACAAGACTGAAATTAGTGATCTAGTAGAAACATACCTTAGTGCAGAGGCAGCATTTAAAAGAAACGAGGCACACGCACAATATACTGTTCCTCTCATGAAAGGCGAGGGTCAACTTTACCATTTAAGGCAACTAAACTTAGGTACTCTAATTGCATTCTAATAAACTATGCTGGTCTCTTTTTCATAATACAAAGACAACACCCTTGTTGTCAGGAGTCGAAGCCAACCTATTACAGTGTCTGGGGTTAACACCTTATTCCCTATATAGTGCACACATTGGTCACAAGTAGTGCACTATGAAGGGAATAGGGCTCCATTTCAGAAGCAGCCTATGTCTGCTCCACCACAGCAGCAGTTTGTAAAATGAAATAATAAGACATGAAATCAACAGATGACTGAATGGCAGCTTTGAACCAATGATGGTAACAACTGGACAAGACAGCCAACCAGGGCAGACTAGGTTTGTGTGCATGGACGGTGGGAGGGATGAGGGTGGGTGAACCACTGGTTTGGCAACAAAGAGGTAGGGTGGTTACTGTACTGTCGTCACATCATACGAGACCTGGGTTAGAAATATTTGTTTTCTTTCTAACACTTTAGCTGGGCTTGATTAAGAAAGCAAAGACCATTTGAACCCAGGTGTACATCATACCAGTGTTAAATGTGCTGTGGGGTACTTCTGACTCATTCCATCATTCCAACCTGCAATGGATCAAGTATAGAACCAATTAATGCACTAAAACCACAAGATTATGTAAACCAAATGTTAAAATCGAACAGAAACAGAGAGGGGGACTCAGCACGTTCTGTATCTCCATCTACACAGAGGATTTTCGTGTTCAGCATGACTTGGTCCCGACGGCGTGCTCTCTAGTTCTCAGACATCTTGCGGATCATGTAGTTCAGGATGCCTCCGTTGTGGAAGTACGTCAGCTCCACGTCCGTGTCAAACCTCATCCTCACCTGGAATGTTTTGCCCGTGTCGAGCTGTGACGGAAGGGAAAAAGAGAGCGGTAGGATATTAGGATTAACTGCTGTTGATGCCGTATGCTCCAGGAGTAAGCTACCCAGCTAAGTATACTTTTATTTAACACTACAAAATAGTAAAATATGAGCACATTACTATATACAAAGTATTGCCACAGAATCACAATATACAGTACAGAAAGTGAACAGAAACTACTAAGTTCCATTTGGTAGCTGTGTCATGAAAAGGATCTAGAAACTCCTGCAAAATTGACCATATGAATGATCGGTAACCCTTCCTCAGTCCAGTATTTCCCATTCCATCACCAGGCAGACCAACCTTAATGTCAACAATCATCCTGGGTGTGAGTGGCTCAGGGATGACCACGGTGTAGCGCTCGCGTCCTGTCAGTCCCAGGCTGTCTGCTGTGTCCCCAGCCAGGTACTCCAGAGGAATCACCCCCATGCCCACCAGGTTACTGCGGTGGATTCGCTCATAGCTCTCTGCCAGCACCGCCTTGATTCCCTGGAAGAGGGGCACAGAAGAGGGGTATCAGGGAGGTATCCCTGCAGCCCACCCTCTGAGAAACTCTTAATTATACATGACTGCCATGGCATCATCCAAGTGGGTGCTTCATTTTGGTAGTAGCGAAGGAGTAGCTAGCAACCTACTTACTACAGAGTCCATGGACTGCAATGCCATAGCTAAAACTTCATCTGACTAAGTTATACTACGGAGAAGCCAGAAACAGTGAGACACCTTGATGAGACCGCGCTTCCTGCCTGCCTCTGGACTTTCTCTCCCAGCTTGACCACCTCCCTCAGATGACCACTCAAGCCATGAACTTTCTAATGACTGTCCATCTCATGATGGTTTTCTAAATTACTTGTATTTTGTGTGCGCTTTGAGATTCCTTGAAAAGTGCTATACAAGTTGAATAAATTATTATTATTATTCAAGAGTCTTGCATCATCTAATTGTGTCTTTTCTTTACTGTCTTTCTCATGGTGCCACCTGGTGTTTATGGCTTCTGTGTACATTGTCCCTACTTTGAATTGTATGTTTGTTCAATAAAGTGAAATAACAAATCCACCAGAATCTTATCTTGGCTAATGGAAAGTATCATACAGGCAATGACATTCAAATCCCTTTTTTCCCCCCATACATTCTTCTAATCTACAACATCATACATTATCAAAAGGTAATGTAAAAAAAGATAACGTAATAATGTATAACAGATCACAAAACACAGTTATGATAAGAGGAGAGACAGACCAGGAGGAAGGGACCTTTAGCGGCCCAGTCTCTCGAGCTGCCGGATCCGTACTCCTTCCCAGCCAGGATCATGAGGGGGAGGCCAGCCTGCTGGTAGCGCTCAGCAGCATCAAACACATCCAGCTGTAGAGAAACAGACAAGCCAAGAATACACCGAATATATACACATCGATTCATGTGGACAACTAGAGTACATATAACAGCCATACAATAAGGAAACTGCAATATGCGGTCAAAATATAAGAACAAACTCTAAACATTTATTGTAAGTTATTACATAAGCTAAAAAAAAATGTTACTCATCTGATAATGTAATAACTTTTTACATAATCTGGTGGCTAATATTATCCAGAGATTTTTTACATTATAAGAGATTATTACAGAGATTATTATTGATAATTATTACAGGGCCTTACTGTTTCATCAGAAGGTAAGTGCAGGGTGCGCGGAGCCTGCTTGTTCAGGAACTTGTTGAAGAGACGGATGTTGGCGAACGTGCCCCGGGCCATCACAGCATCGTTGCCACGCCGAGATCCGTACGAGTTGAAGTCACGTGGGTTTAAACTGCCAGGGCAAAGGATAAGAGATAAAGATTAAACCTTTGACCCTTCATATAACTTCACTCTATCATAAACATACTAAAAAAAGCCAGCGTTAAATTTCACACCATCGTGCGGACCAGAAACGTATACTCTGCTGGTTGGGATATTTTCATTCCGCATGGTCCTTTCCAGCACGGTTCCAGCCATGGGGGGTGTATTACCAGGCAAGTGCAGTACAGCTCAGTACAGTAGTATAAAAAATACTATTAGTAATGTGAAATAGTGACTGCCTCCCAATCGCTCACCCTCTGCTGGTCAGGTATCGTGCTGCAGGACTGGTTCGGGCGATGTTCCCAGCAGGAGAGATGTGGTCCGTGGTCACAGAGTCACCGAAGTTCAGCAGCACGTAAGCATTAGTTATGGACTTGGGGGTCTGTAGTTCCTTGGTCTGAATAAATCACCGAAAGGTTAAGGGGATAGTTCCCCCTGAATTGCATGAATGACAATGTCTTTATAATATTAGCAGTTGGTAAAAGTGTCTAGTTGTGGATTGCAGTCTCTCCTTGTCCATAGACTACTTGGAAACAAATATATAAATATGTACTTTCTCTGAACTATCCCTTTAACGAAACCTGAAAGCCGATGGGAAAAAACTCAGACATTACAGTGACAGCATTAGGTTAGTGTGTTGTACCAGTCCATCGAAGAAGGGTGGAGACTTGATGTAGGTGGACTTGGGGTCCCAGGTGTACAGCTTGTCTGAGGGGGCGTTGAGAGCGTTCCAGCGTTCATTCACTTTCTGACAGGGCGGAGCAAGGTAGAACAGTCCCATATCAAAACTACAAAGACAACAGCTCTTTACACTAATGTACTAAACAATACCTTGAAAAGGTAACCTATTGACACACATTTCTACACTTTATGGCCTTCTAGAGGCTGAAATGTTGAGGCATTACTTAACCCCCCCACTAATCAACTTGTCTACACAATCAAACCAGGGGAAAAAATCATAGAAAATTAATATCCAAAGAGTTGAGTTTACCTCAATCTTCTCATAAACCTCTTTGAACATAGCAGGAATGACAAACTGTCTCTCCACAGCCTGGATCTCCTCCCGTGTGGGCCAGATGTCCCTGAGGAAAACCTCCTTCCCTTCGTTGTTCAGAGCTACACCATGAAACCAGAGGTGGCGAGAGAGAAACAACAGAAACCAGTATCAGCACCGACAGCCCAATCTGCTGAAACGTCTTGAGAGCTCCAGGAACAGTGTATGTGTGAACCAGTGAAGGCTGGTGTCACTTTAAAATTGGAGGATTTGGCTCATTGTAATGGGTGGAATTGAATGAATGGAACAGTACCACTAGATTAATTTAATTCCACCCATTACAGCCTCCACTGGTGTGAATGCTATATAGAAAAACTACAGAACCATTGCCAATTCACGGCGTTGGTTTGAGGACACTCACCAATGGGCTCTGTATCAAAGTCAATTCTCACGGTTCCGGCAATAGCGTAGGCAATGACCAGCGGGGGAGAGGCCAGGTAATTGGCTCGTGTGTTGGGGTGGACACGCCCCTCAAAGTTCCTGTTACCTGATAGGATCCCAGCGGCTACCAGATCTCCCTGAAGGTAGAGGAATGTGTGAGGAGCTGTAGCCATTGACCATGCAGGGTCGTGTTCATTAGGCACCCAAAAGAAGAAAATGGACTGAAACGGGGGGGGGGGGGGGGGGGGATTCCATGGACCCCCCCCCCCCCCCCAAAAAAAACATTATGTTTTCCATTGCATGCCCTAATATTAGAATATTAAAAGTTAGTAGTTACCTGAGTAATGGCCTCCACCACAGGCTCTGGGAGGGGCCCACTGTTGCCTATACATGTCATGCAGCCATAACCCACCACTTCAAACCTGACGGGGGAAAAATAACATTATATATCGACAAAAAGGAAATTATAAACTGGGTGGTTCGAGACCTGAATGCTGATTGGCTGAAAGCCATCGTATATCATGGGTATGATATAAAACATTTTTTATCATGTTGGTAAGCAGTTTATAATAGCAATAAGGCACCTCAGCAGTTTGTGGTATATGGCCAATATACCACAGCGTTGCGCATAAGAACAGCCCTTAGCCGTGGTCTACTGGCCATATACCACACCACCTCGGGCCTTACTGCTTAAATACGTCACACACCATCATCCTGAAATGGAGGATAAAGAACCTAGGAAAGACTTGAGATGAACCCCTCCTTCTCCAGACAATTAGTCTTCAGGAATGAGTGCCTTACCCAAGCTGGAAGAGGTAGTCCATGACGCCACTCTCCTTTAGGTAGTAGGTGACCACTCCGCTGCCGGGCGACAGGCTGGTCTTGATGTAGGGCTTCATGCTCAGACCAGCCTCGATGGCCTTCTTCGCCAGGAGACCTGAAAAGCAACGCAGAGCCAATTCAACCTTATTGACTGAGCAACTTCCCAGATATTAGTCAAATTACAGCCGCTGATAGCTGGTGTGTGTTCATTGGGGCACGTAACGGAAAACTTTGCAAATGTTTTTGCAGCAGAAAAGAAAAAAAGAACATTTATTTTTGGAGTCCAGGTAGTCCCTCTGTTTCCGTCAATTTCGTCTGCTTGGTGTCTAACGAACACAACCCAGAAAGCGCAGGGTATGAGGTATGGAGCGAGGAATACGTACCAGCCCCCAGCATTACAGAGGGGTTGCTGGTGTTGGTACAGCTGGTGATGGCAGCAATGACCACTGAGCCGTGGGAGAGGCTGTACTCCTTGTCATTGTATTGGAATGGAACCTTCACGTGGTGAAGCTCCGGAGTCACCTGGAAACCCTTGAAGCCTTGCTGCAATGGCACACGTCCACGGAGTTAGAAAAGCTAGTGGGCTCACCTATATATGACCTATAGGTTTTCTAACTCTGTGCACACCTCATACACACATGCAAATATAAAAAAAGGGAAGGATTTGAGATAACAGGATGCTATTAGCATGTAGATACCAAAAAAGTCAGTGTTAAGCAGGTGTCGTCATTACCTTAGCTGCCAGGCAGGCCTCAAAGTCAGTCTTCATGTCCGACACAGCCACCCTGTCCTGAGGCCTCTTGGGACCACTGCAGCACGGAACCACAGTGCTCAGGTCCAGCTCATGCACCTTCATAGGATGGAGAGAGGAGGCGGCACAGAGGGAAAATCACAATGAGACCGAAAACAAAAGGAGGAGATTAAAAAGGGAGACTTGCCAATCATTTTACAAATACATTCCAGTCATCCACTTGTCAAATCATTTTCAAAACTGAATGACTTCCAAAAGTCACCATAGCTAGTCTAGCATGCCTGACAATCTTTAATCAAATACATCCAGAAACTACAAGTCCAAATTTCTAAATGGCTAAAAGTGTTTGAGAAGGATCCACTGTGGAATAGAGTACCTGGGTGAAGTCAGGGTCCTGGGAGGAGTTGCTGTAGTCTCTGAACATGGCTACTGCTTTCAGATACCTGGTGATGTAATCCAGTTTCTCAGCATCTCTCCCTGGGCAGAGTGAGCAGGGGAAAGAGGAAAGAAAATGAAGAATCCAGACATGAAGTAAATTAGACTTTGCCAGTTACATCTACAGTTCCCTCAGGTTTTTAATACTACTATTATCAGCCCCGTTTTCCATTTAAAATGTATTCAGAAAGGTTTTTGCAGTTACAAAAGGAGAAATTACTCCGCTAAGTAGGTGGTGTAACATTCAAAGGCTGTTTGAAAGTTTGCAATTTAAAAAAAGAGGCCAATATAATATCTGTATTGCTTTCCATCGGAATCAGAAACGCCCATTCTAAGTGGTGCTCATGTGCATTGGTGTGGATATCTCACCTGTCTGCTCCAAGTACTGAAGACTGATGTGGTCTACAGGGAAAAAAGCTGCAGTGGCGCCGTACTCCGGGCACATGTTGGCGATGGTGGCTCGATCGGCTATGGACAGCTGTGCCACACCTGGCCCAAAGAACTCCACAAACTTCCCCACGACGCCGACCTGGCGCAGGTGCTGTGGGCACAGAGGGAGAGAATGGGACACTCAGACAAACAGTGTTTCTATGTGACATACACTGGTGAAATGAAATTGCTGCCACTGTTTATCTACAACTAATCTCAGTCAATACAACTTTATTTATCCCCTTATCAAATCAACACAATTCTCCAAACCAATAGCATTGATAGGGCTACTTTGTTAAATCAGTTCATGCCTTGAGCTACATTGATTAGACAGATTTGTCTAAAAGAGATGTCCATCGATAAAACAGTGGCAGTCGTGCAACCGCGTAACCAGTTACCTTAGTGACGGTGAGGACGATGTCGGTTGAGGTGATGAACTTATTGGGGGTGCCCTGTAGCCTGTAGCCGATGACTTCGGGGAGCACCATGCTGATTGGCTGGCCCAGCATGACGGCCTCCGCCTCGATTCCGCCCACACCTACAACAAACATGTCCGACAGGATTCATTCCAGCTCTGGGCACATTCCAGTAGCATGGCTAGATAGCTCATATTTTCTCAACTACATTTTGGGGTTTGGTTTATTGGTAGCTAAGTACTGTCCACTTGGGAAAAAAAAAAAAAACAACTCCAGTAATTTGTAACTGCAGTAATATTGTAATTTGGGTGAACTATCCCTGTAACACCATTAGCAATGATTTGAGTCAATCCCATTTATCTTTTTAACAGTGTACATAATCCAATCTAGTAATTACCCCAGCCCAGCACGCCCAGGCCGTCGATCATGGTGGTGTGGGAGTCGGTGCCCACCAGGCTGTCGGGGTAGTAGTAGCCGTCCTGGTCAAACACCACCCTGGCCAGGTACTCCAGGTTGACCTGGTGCACTATCCCCGAACCGGGGGGAATGATACGCATGTTCTGGAATGCTTTGGAGCCCCACTGTGGAACGGGAGGGGGATAAAGATCAATAGTTTAGGGAGGCTTGTGGGTTTTATACATGATATTGCTATGATTAAAAGAGGGCCATGTGTGTTATAAATTGTGTGGCCCTTTATGAAAGGCTTATGAATTAAACTACAGGTTTTGAATGGTGGACAAAGGGTTTGGATACCTTTAAGAACTCAAATCGCTCTCTGTTTCTGTCAAACTCCAAGTCCTGGTTTTTCTGGAGGCTGTCAGACCTGGGAAAAGAAAAATGTCAATTGACTCAATCTGAATTTCTTTTAAAAACACATCCGTCGTAATCTGTTCTCATAAAAGTAAAACATCTAGGAAAGGAGTTGAGGAGTATTTCAGCAATCAAGATATGTAACTTTCAGAATACAGAATCTGGCCCGCTGGATGAGTTTTGCATCATATGGGGCCTGATTTCTGTATTTTGAAAGTTACAGTACATATCTTGAAAACTTTATTGCTGACATACTAAACATTTTGGAACTATATCAACAATTGACTACTGAAGCAAATACCAAAATAAAACTCTAGCCAAAAGCTTTCTTTTAAGTTCCAGGTGAAAATTACACAAATGTCATAATGTACATCTCCTAATATGTTTACTTGAGAGTAGAATGAGCACAAAATTACAAATCTGTAAGAAACAGTGTATCAGCGTTGGGAATTTGGAATATTTTGCTTTATAGGTTTACACCTCTCGGGACAAAATAGCAGTTAACATTTGCAACAATGTCAGCTTGGAGACTCAGCATGGTCACAATGAAGAAGTCATTATTTCAGCGTAATGCAACATTATGAAGACTGGTGGTCAACAGAAATGTCGAAATCTACAGGCTCCACTAAGTCTCTTAAGAGCAAAGTCCAACAAACAAGCTCACCCTACAGAACATTCCATTCTGTGCTTACACATCAGCCTGTGTTTCCTTCATAAATATGTAGTGAAAGGTATAATAATTTCTCCAGCAATTAGCCTGTGTAGCAGTATTTCACTGAAATGACCAGTATTCATAAACTTCTAATTCACAACAATTCCTCCTTAATGGAAATGCACTTAATTATGATGTTCAGCCCTACTTTAATTGACCCCCCCACACACAAATCTGACCCCCCAGACTTACTTCCTGTTGAAGTCCACCTGGATGGAATGATCAATGACAAGGTCCGCTGGACATACTGGGTTGATCTTCTCTGGATCTCCCCCCAGCTTCTTCACAGCGTCGCGCATCGCAGCAAAGTCCACTACCGCAGGCACTCCACTGCAAGGGGAAAGAGAGACAGGACACAAGTTAAAATATAAATCCATTCACTATTCAAAGCAACCCCTTTAAAAAGGGAAAGAAAAGCCACCTCAATTTGGATACCTGCCCATCAGCTTTTCCCAGTTTACAATACAGATATTGCCACAGCATATTTTACCATTAAAGATTTCTCATGAGCACACCTGCAGAATTGATACACCATGTGGTCTAACTCACGTGAAATCCTGCAGGATGACCCTGGCAGGTCTGAACGGCACCTCTACGCTTTGAGTCTGGGTCCGCTTCCAGTTCAGGATGCTCTCCACGTCTGACCGCTTCACCAGGAACCCATCACAGTTCCTCACAGCCGACTCAAGCAGCACACGGATGGAGAATGGCAGGCGGTCTGTAGGAGGAGGGAAGCATTTCATATCAAACATCAGGGTTGAAGTTCAAAAAGAGTGACAGTGCAATTAACTGAAATGTAATTCATGAATCAGAATAAATCTAGTTTGAGCATTTACTCAAATTAACTAAATGTCAGTACATTTCCTGAATTTAGCCTAGTACACCAACCATGCTCACCAACAATTGCCAAAGGGGTTATGGTACTTTGAGATCCTACCATATCTGGGGTCTCCAAGCTTTGAGAGGTTGTAGAACTTGTGGTCGGGGTTGTTTGGGTCCAGGGCCTCAACTATGTGGGCAAAAGGATTACTCATGGCTGTAGACGTTCTCCCTCTCTCACACATACACCTGGGGTTACCTGGAGGAAACAATTCAAGGTTCAGCGTCAAAAACTAAAACAGTGGCAACTTCTTAGGGATTGACATAAGGGTTGCCATATTGCCCAGGACAAGTGACCTGAGCAGTCGCGAAAGTTGAGCCTGCTCTGTGGTTGCCCCATTGCATAGGGAATTTGTCATTTTTATTTTTTAACTTATAACAACCAAATGCAAAGAACTCCAGTATTCTGGAATTTTCTTGTTCCTCCCCTGTGTGTATGTAGGTGAAAATCGCTACTTACTGCTTTTTATCTTTTTACGGGAGAACCTGTTAGGTCAAGGATGTTTCAGCACGGACGGACAGGGAAGTACGATTCCGGCTAAATGCTGGGTATAACAGACCTGTGAATTAGCCTAGTACGGTGTTCCAAAATACAATAGTTCTGGAATACTACTATCCTCTGCTGCGTATTAAATTAGGCTAATCACTCAATAAGTGGAAAGAACTTGAGCATTGTTCAAACTGTGCTTTGAACTAATTCACTACCAATCCCTATCTAACATCCTTTTTATACTCCGGAAAATGCAACCAAATAGCCTACAAATCGGGCTTGATAGGAATAGGCTAGAAGTATTAGCATAAGCCTATTGCCTAAAAATGAAGATTCTCTGCCAAGATTGAACAGACAGTGAAATCCGCAAACAACATCAGCCTCTATGAATGTGCAATCAGATGTCAAACAGTGTTTGTGATGTAAGGGTACCCAAGGTTAATACGTGTCCCCATATTTATCTGTGTCAAAGGGGACCTCTGATAAGAAATTGCATATTTATAGCACCCTTGTGACTTTGAGGACAAATGGAATTGAAGGGAACGTTAAAAAACAGTCAACTCATGATGACCTAAGAAAGCCTTGTGCCGCAATGTACTCTCGCAACTTTCCAAGTACTGCCCTGTTACAGTATCCATTAACAAATACCCAGATTTTGAAATATAACTACATTCTCCATTGTGCAGAACTCCCGGGGCATACATTTTCTCAAGTAAGCGTATGTTAAATGTTCGTGTAAATGTTGACGCTGTTGACTAAATGGTTAGCCCAAGATATATCCTAGTAGTGTCTGGAACCTGTCATTTGTATTATATTAGAATGGGAAATAGAATGAGATTCTATTATGGGTTGGATTTTACAGGGGGATGTTAGGCCTGTTATTTGTTACACGATATCTAAGACAGTCATACTAGACTGGGAAGTTGATAAAGCTAGCTTTGAGGCAATCAGAAAATAGTATCCGACTAAACTCAACTCAACAACCCATTGGGACCAAGACTGGGTCCTGAACTGACAGTCTCCCACACCAGACACTGCTAACAACAACAGGCTTTGTGCGGTTCTGGTGTTAAACATGATAATAGAGAGAGCGAGAGAGACATTTAGGTATCTCTAACAGCGGCTAACTATAACTATACCTACGCCTGGCTAAACTAGTTAGTTACTGTAGCTCGTTAGTTGACTTAGCTAACTGGCTAGCGTATCTTGCTAGCTTTGAATAGCAAGCAACGTCACCGGTTACTAACCAGTTTGCTGAGTCACAGCACTTGCCCTTAATAACTTAAATACAGTAAATTTACTTTGAAAGCATGGTGAAGATTACAAATAATTGCAAAAAACAGTCACACATACCACTTCTTCTCTTTACAGTTGAAGCGAAGCTAATGTTGTTGTTTTTTTTGTTCTGGTAGCTAGCTAGTCGGACCCAATGACGTATATAAACCCTGAATTGCTAACGCTATGTACTGGCCATTGAAAGGCTTTGAAGGCACGGGTCGGTCATATGACACTCCCTAGTAGGAGCAGTCCGCCATAGGAATTAATGAATGGAATTCTACAGTATTTCAATTAAATATTTAAAGGACAAAATTACATGTATTTAAGTATTTTTTGATGTTGTAGTGGGGACAGGAACATTAGTACTCTCTAAAAAATACTTGAAGGAAAATGTTTTATATATTTGTAATATTTTTAAAAAAATGTTTAGCTTACATAATATCATTTAAAAGTATGTATTAAAGTGTCTGTAATAGAATAAACGTGTCAAAAATTAATGTAGACATTAATAAATGCATTTCTAGGAAGAGTACCAAGTTGGCTTCAATACAGCACCCCTTGATTGTCATCCAGGGTTTAATCCAGGGTTTATGTGCATCATTGGTTGGACCACCTCAGCAAGTGCTTCTGTTCACGTGATTTAAAAATATATATTATTATTTAACCTTTATTTAACTAGTCAAGTCAGTTAAGAACAAATTCTTATTTACAATGACAGCCTACCAAAATGCAAAAGGTCTCCTGCGGGGACAGGGGCTGGGGTTCAAAATAAAAATATAGGACAAAACACACATCAAGACAAGTGAGACACCACAACACTACATAACGAGACCTAAGACAACAACATAGCATGGCAGCACACATGACAGCACAACATGGTAGCAACACCACATGACAACAACATGGTAGCAACACAACATGGCAGCAGCACAACATGGTAGGTGCACAAAACATGGTACAAAAATGATTGGGCACAGACAACAGTGCAAAGGCAAGAAGGTAGAGACAACAATACGTCACGTGAAGCAGCCACAACTGTCAGTAAGAGTGTCCATGATTGAGTCTTTGAATGAAGAGATCAAGATACAAATGTCTAGTTTGAGTGTTTTTTGCAGCTTGTTCCAGTGATATTGTGAAATAAGCAGAATCAGCAAGATTAGGGGTCCAAGCCAATGATGTATATAAACCATGCATGCTAATGCTATGCGTTGGCCATTGAGAGGCTTTGAAGCCACCGGTTGGCCATATTGGCACTCCCCAGTAGGCGCAGTCCTCTATAGGAATGAATGGAATTCTACAGTATTTCAATTAAATGTATTTAAGTATGTTGATGCTGTAGTTGAGAGAGTAACATTAGTAATCTCTAAAAATGATACTTTAAGGAAAATATATATATACATTTTTATATTGTTTAGCTCACATAATATAATGCAAAAATATGCATTATGGTGTTTGTAATATAATAAATGTGGCAAAAACGAATGTAGCCATTAATATATGCATTTCTATATTTTCCAAAATATTTTTTACAACGGTGGGGGAGTTGGCTTCAACACAGCTCGCCCCTACAGTCATCTAGTGTATATATGAATCATTGGTCCAAAGCTCCAAAACCTAAGTCCACTTTGATAAGTCCTAGCAGTGAGGGAGTGAGTGACTGACGTTTTTTTTTTCTTCTTCTGAATGGTTCATAATATGGTTGATAGCATCTTCTTCAAATAATATTGATAGGCAGGTGTTTTTTCTGACCTATCGCTGCTTAGAATCCAATACATGTGAATGTGTAAACAAGCCTAGGCCCTACTGATTCTTCATTAATGTGTGTAAAAAAAAGGCCATCCTGCTCCCCTCCTCTCTACCTACATTTCCCTTACAGTCCCTTCAGTTTCCCTTGAGTGCCGTTAGTTTGGCTGTTTAGCCTACCTTAGTTATCCATCACCCATCATAGCCCTGCCATTCCTAACCAATCAGAGCACATGGAAAGGCGCATCTGGACACTGCACCCGCCCACTCAGGTCAGTGTTATCGTTGTCCGAAGAAAGAAGACACACATTTCTGAGGACTATTTGTATTGTGGACAGTAACAAGAATACCTGAAAGTGGTGGGTGCATCAAATTCATTCAGAGTACTATTCAAGATTCCAAGATTCACTCCCAGTCAAGATTCATGTTATATGACGAAAGAGGAAAAGGAAATAAATCCCTAAAAAGAGAAGCATCAGCATTGTTCTGACTGGACATCCTGTGGAGGGTCAGAACCCAAATCACAGTCAGCATAATTGTACTAGTGAGTGAGGGCATTCACAGCCAACCGCTCAGACGGGTGAGGGCATACCAGCAAACCGTTTTTATAATGTGCATTAAAAGGTTATAGGTCACCTTTATAGCTTGATAGCTATTGTCTGACATAATTTGTTACCTACACAATACACAATAGATTGTATCATATCACTCGGTAGGTCTAACAACCATTTAAAAACACAACAGAACAGTGCTGTGTATCACTTCATCTTTAATGCCACAAGATAAAGATTTAAACTAACTTTTTCAAATAGATAATTGGACACTCTGTAGGAGGAAACAATCCATTTCTCAACCATGCTTGTCATGTTAATTCCACGTTGTCACTCACTCTCTGAGTTAGGACTTTTCAATGGTCATATTAACAGATCGGTCAGTACACTGGTAATTTGATATCTCATAGGCCTAAATAAGCTATTTTCTTGCCAAAGGGACATATGTAACATACAAGTAATGACAAAATGACGTTTGAGTGTGACATGGAATTATTTACTTTTGCAAAACATCTTCATTCACCATTGAAATGGAATATCTTCCCTTCATTTCTTTAATGATGAGGGAAATTCCCCATGTCCATAGAAAATCATAACAAAAGGTATCCCATTTTCATTTTAACAAATGACATGTTGATAATATATTTACAACTGGTGCTAAATCAAATCAAATTAATTTATATAGCCCTTCTTACATCAGCTGATATCACAAAGTGCTGTACAGAAACCCAGCCTAAAACCCCAAACAGCAAGCAATGCAGGTGTAGAAGCACGCTAGCTTGCTTGAACTAATCATCTATCGCTAGAATGAATGATTTGCTCATCTTGATACGTCTTCAGATCAGTTATATAGGTAGCGGTATTAAGGAGGGTTCAACGATGGAGCTCCTTCCTCCTTTTGCTGCCTTCCCTGGTCCTCTGCATCCTATAGGTCTTCTCAGCCTGTGCCCTCTCTTTCCCCAGAACCTCAGTGTCATCCAGGATCGTCAGGCTTGGGATCTGACTGATCACATACTGCCTGTGTGGGCCAGAGGAGGAACAGGTTGGTCATTTCAGTGCTTTGAATGACATCATTGTGTTGCAGTTTGAGCTTAAATTACATCAGTACTGGAATAATGTCAGAACACGCTGATGAGGGGCAGGAAGACAAATATGGTATATAGGCTAATATTTGACAGCACTGAAAATTATTCGACAGTGTGTCACGTTGTACATTAGCTTACGACTGATTCATGATTTTTGGGGCCTCCCGAGTGGCGCAGCGGTCTAAGGCACTGCATCTCAGTGCTAGAGGCGTCACTACAGACCCTGGTTCGATCCCGGGTGGTATCGCAACCGGCCTGGATCGGGCTCTGCACAATTGGCCCAGTGTTGTCCGGGTTAGGGGAGGGTTTGGCTGGGGTAGGCCGTCATTGTAAATAAGAATTTGTTCTTAACTTACTTGCCTAGTTAAATAAAGGTTACATTTTTTTTCAATGAAGCTGTCATGGATTGGGGACAAAATACATTACAGCAAGATGTCTATCATACAACATCTGATTCCTTCAGGCACCGACTCTGTAACTTATTTAGAGTTATAGAATCATATCCTGCTCCTATTACCGTGTCACAATACATCATTGTCATCTCGTTTTTTTTAAATACACAGGTGCAGCTTTACTGTATCAGCTGTGTTCACTCTAGCTCACCTGTAGTCTATGTACTGGGGCAGACTCCCTCCATTGAAGTAGCTGGGTGCTGCCTCGTTGTTCATCATGCTGAGGATCCTAAATGAAGTAGAAATTTCCAGAGGTCGAACAACGACACTTAAAGTGGTCTTTGTGGTATGGTGTCATGTTTTTTGTACATTGTATTACCATGCCATTACCATGCTCCACAATGTTGCACCATACTGAACCCCAAAGAAGTTGGCTTTAACAGAAACAAAATGACACCCAAGCAAACACACACGCACACACACACACACACACACACACACACACACACACACACACACACACACACACACACACACACACACACACACACACAATGCCCTCAGTAAAAGCCATTCTTACTTGATGTTGGGAAACTTGCTGCGGATCTCCTCCACGAAGATGGGTAGGTTGCTGATCTTGTTCTTGTTGATCCACACGGTGGTGACACTAGGCATGTAGGGGAACTTGACGTGGGACGAGTAGCTGTTGCAGTCCAGGATCAGAGTGCTGAGCTGCTCCAGTTCACCCAGGAGAGCTGGGCTCCGTTGGCAGCGGAGTGAAGGAGAGATTGTTTGTGTGAATGTGCGGCGTGTACATAGGATTGAGGAGAAATGGAATTGGAATTTCAGCATGCTTCCTGACTGGCATTTATGTTGAATTGACCCCAACCCTGTTGCACGTTTCGTATTTCTTTGTGTCAGAGAGAAATGTGTTTGTGTTGCTTGTGTATGTATGTGTCTTCAACAGTGTGGTTTTCCATCTCTGGTGAGTGTATGTACATGACTACAAGTGTGTGTGTGTGTGTGTGTGTGTGTGTGTGTGTGTGTGTGTGTGTGTGTGTGTGTGTGTGTGTGTGTGTGTGTGTGTGTGTGTGTGTGTGTATGACGACTGCGTGTAATATGTGTGTATGTGTGTATATACTGTCTGTGTACAGGGCTCATAACAGAAGGATACTCCTCCAGCAGGTTGTAGCTGAGGTCCAACACTTCCAGGGTGTTTTGCTGGGCTAGTATGACTTCGTAGGGGATCTCTAGCAAGCCCTGGTAGGCAAAGGAGAGACTCCGAAGCCCCAGCACTGGGCCTGGCTGACCGGGCTGGCTATACTGGCCTGGTGCAGCAGGCGGCCCCTCTGTCTCCATGGCTAAGAAGCCGAGCCTCTGAACACCTCACTCCTCGGTGTCAACTAGCCAGATTACCAGGGTATTCAGATACATTGCGCCGTAATCCCTGAAATCCACCCACAAATCAAAACAACAAGGGCATAATGGTTTAGTTATTGAGAGTACTTACTATCAAAAACCCTTTTCTAGGAGTTAAACATAAACAAGCCAAAATGCTCATTCCGTACCCAAACGTTTTCTGAATAGTACAGGTCATACAGTGAGGGAAAAAAGTATTTGATCCCCTGCTGATTTTGTACATTTGCCCACTGACAAAGAAATGATCAGTCTATAATTTTAATGGTAGGTTTATTTGAACAGTGAGAGACAGAATAACAACAAAAAAATCCAGAAAAACGCATGTCAAAAATGTTACAAATTGATTTGCATTTTAATTAGGGAAATAAGTATTTGACCCCCTCTCAATCAGAAAGATTTCTGGTTCCCAGGTGTCTTTTATACAGGTAACGAGCTGAGATTAGGAGCACACTCTTAAAGGGAGTGCTCCTAATCTCAGTTTGTTACCTGTATAAAAGACACCTGTCCACAGAAGCCATCAATCAATCAGATTCCAAACTCTCCACCATGGCCAAGACCAAAGAGCTCTCCAAGGATGTCAGGGACAAGATTGTAGACCTGCGCAAGGCTGGAATGGGCTACAAGACCATCGCCAAGCAGCTTGGTGAGAAGGTGACAACAGTTGGTGCAATTATTCGCAAATGGAAGAAACACAAAAGAACTGTCAATATCCCTCGGCCTGGGGCTCCATGCAAGATCTCAACTCGTGGAGTTGCAATGATCATGAGAACGGTGAGGAATCAGCCCAGAACTACACGGGAGGATCTTGTCAATGATCTCAAGGCAGCTGGGACCATAGTCACCAAGAAAACAATTGGTAACACACTACGCCGTGAAGGACTGAAATCCTGCAGCGCCCGCAAGGTCTCCCTGCCCGTCTGAAGTTTGCCAATGAACATTTGAATGATTCAGAGGACAACTGGGTAAAAGTGTTGTGGTCAGATGAGACCAAAATGGAGCTCTTTGGCATCAACTCAACTCACCGTGTTTGGAGGAGGAGGAATGCTGCCTATGACCCCAAGAACACCATCTCCACCGTCAAACATGGAGGTGGAAACATTATTCTTTGGGGGTGTTTTTCTGCTAAGGGGACAGGACAACTTCACCACATCAAAGGGACGATGGACGGAGCCATGTACCGTCAAATCTTGGGTGAGAACCCCCTTCCCTCAGCCAGGGCATTGAAAATGGGTCGTGGATGGGTATTCCAGCATGACAATGACCCAAAACACACGGCCAAGACAACAAAGGAGTGGCTCAAGAAGAAGCACATTAAGGTCCTGGAGTGGCCTAGCCAGTCTCCAGACCTTAATCCCATAGAAAATCTGTGGAGGGAGCTGAAGGTTCGAGTTACCAAACGTCACCCTCGAAACCTTAATGACTTGGAGAAGATCTGCAAAGAGGAGTGGGACAAAATCCCTCCTGAGATGTGTGCAAACCTGGTGGCCAACTACACGAAACGTCTGACCTCTGTGATTGCCAACAAGGGTTTTGCAACCAAGTACTAAGTCATGTTTTGCAGAGGGGTCAAATACTTATTTCCCTCATTAAAATGCAAATCATTTTATAACATTTTTGACGTGTTTTTCTGGATTTTTTTGTTGTTATTCTGTCTCTCACTGTTCAAATAAACCTACCATTAAAATTATAGACTGATCATTTCTTTGTCAGTGGGCAAACATACAAAATCAGCAGGGGATAAAATACTTTTTTCCCTCACTGTATAACTGACTGACAAAAGAGTTATTACCCAGGCAAACCTGGGTTAAAATACTATTTGAAATCTTTCAAATACTTTCAGCGTTTGCTTCAGCCTGCCTGGAGTGCAATGTGGTTGGGGTTTGCACTTTTGGGAGATTTCTATTGGTTCCATTGCAACAGGCAAGCTCAATCAAGTACAGCTAAAGTATTTGAAATTATTTCAATTAGTATTTAGTCCCTGATCAGCAGGATTGAATGTAAAGCAGCAGCTGCAGTAGCCCTTAAGGACAATCATTGAATACCTAAACAATTTCCCCTACTTTTTCACCTTTGAGATGTGTTGGTACATCTTGAACTTTGGAATGTTGACATGAGCGAAGAACATCATCGGTCAAAAAACTACACTAACAGAATCCAAACATGTTCTGGCTAGAGGAATACAATACAGTAGTTTACCATCACCGAGGTGATTCAGTTTTCATTCAGTTCACCTTTATAATAATGACCTTTATTTGTAGCATACAGTAGGTCAACAGCAGTGCCTGTTCTCATGTGCTATTGTAGTCATTTCATCCTTAGATCCAGGCTGAGGTATTGGAGGTCAAAAAACACTATGAATGATCCACTGTGTTAGTTAGAAAACCAGACCAAATGCCTGTGCATGTAATTTACTCAGCGGCAGGTAGCCTAGTGATTAAGAGCCTTGTGCCAGTAACTGAGAAAAATCGCTGGTTTGAATACCCAAGCCAACTAGGTGAAAAATCTGTCAATGTGCCCTTGAGCAAGGCACTTAACCCTAATTTCTCCTGTAAATCGCTCTGGATAAGAGTGTCTGGTAAATGTTTTGTGCATTTAATGTCAACTGAAGGTAATCAAGGCAGATCCGTCTGGTGCTACAAACATCTATAACTCCTGCCATCGAAAACATGTAAAAAAAACTATGCTTGTATGGTCAGCAACTCTTAAAAAAACAGTCTACATCGCTCAAGGATAATACAAAGAAAGCAGAGCTGTCTCTTAAACTTGTCAGAGATACATAGGACCATTAATATTAAACAGGTCAACTTAAACAGCATTCAAAAACAAGACATACAGCGCATTATAAACATATCTATATACAAATAATCATTCATTTGACCCAACTCACCAAGATGTGTAGTGAGGTGGTTTTCAGGCAGTTCTACCAGCTGAGATGCAGTCTGCTCACTGCACATAAAAGGCACACATTCATCGGACGGCTCTGGATCACAAGATCTAGATAATCACATTGGCCATTAACCCCCTCCTCTCCACAGGTTCTCCCAAAGGCTAAAACCCAGGCCACGTTGCTGATAGAAATAGTAATGAATAGAGCGGACGTGATTCCTTGTTCCACCTGTCAGAGAGGCGTTTTCGTTCTACATAATTTATTTCTATCTGATATTTCCACAACGTACAGTTATTTCCAAACAAAGTAAAAATCCTTCATATAGTTATTCCTCAAGGGACAAAGCACTCCATTGACAAAGGGTTTAGTAAATGTTGAACAGTTTTATTACACAAAATAAAATGGAAATGTAAAAAGTCATGAGAAATTCTTCCATCTTTGTTTACAAACACACATTATATTAACCTACAAAATGATTAATCTGTTATAATAGGAAAATAAAAGGCACTTTCTGAAAAGTAACATATTTTCACCACATTGGCACTGGCATGTGTTTGGCCACTGCCATAACGCCTATGATGGCTGTTGTCAGGGAGAGTACTTCATGTCCCATACTAAACATGATAATACTGATTTTATTTATTCTCTTCTCAGAATGGCCTACCTTGCAAAATACTTTTGGAGCACAAATTCTTGCATAAACTCTTCTTCAGTGAACATTTAACTAGGTGCATGCAATTTATCACAGTAACCAGACAACACTGAGATGAAATACTTTAGAATACTATAGATACTGCACATTTCCCTTGAAAAAAGAAATTTAACATTTAACAGTAATAATACTGGCTAAAATAACACTGAAAATGTAATGGTTATGTTACCTATATATGCGTGCACACACACACACACACACACACACACACACACACACACACACACACACACACACACACACACACACACACACACACACACACACACACACACACACACACACACACACTAATAAGATAGGCCAGGGTTTCCCAAACTCGGTACTGGGGCCCACCCTGGGTGCATGTTTTGGTTTTTGCCTTAGTACTACACAGCTGATTTAAATAATCAGAGCTTGATGATGAGTTGGTTATTTGAATCAGATGTGTAGCGCTAGGTCAAAAAAACTAAACGTGCACCGGGGGGCCCAGGACCGAGTTTGGGAAACCCTGATATTGGATATATGTTTACAATACACTGAGTATCCTAACATTAGGAACACCTTTCTAATATTGAGTTGCACCCTCCCTTTTGCCAGGAGAACAGCCTCAACTCATCGGGGCGTGGACTCTACAAGGTGTTGAAAGCGTTCCACAGGAATGCTGGCCCATGTTGACTCCAATGATTCCCACAGTTGTGTCAAGTTGGCTGGATGTCCTTTGGGCGGTGGACCATTGTTGGTACACATGGGAAACTGTTGAGGGTGAAAAACACAGCATCGTTGTAGTTCTTGACACAAAGCGGTGCGCCTGGCACCTACTACCATACCCCGTTCAACGGCACTTAAATCTTTTGTCTTGCCCATTCATCCTCTGAATGGTACACATACACAATACATGTCTCAATTGTCTCAAGGCTTAAAAATCCTTCTTTAACCTGTCTCCTCCCCTTCATCTACACTGATTGAAGTGGATTTAACAAGTGACATCAATAAGGGATCATAGCTTTCACCTGGTCAGTCTATGTCATGGAAAGGGCAGGTGTTCTTAATGTTTTGTACACTCTGCGTATAAGTCAAATAGGTAAGTATAACAATGCCATGGATAAAACTATAAAATCACTGAATCCAGAGACATTGAACAATTCAGTCAATAGGGATCAATACAATCCTGTCTTCATTTTTTGACAAACTGTGGTGTGCATGGGGAGTTGATAGTGAATTGTGAAAATGGATCATCTGGAGCTAGCAGCACTGATACTAATGCTAGCTGACTTATGTGACAAAACTGGATACGGAGTGAGAGAGAGAGAGACTGCAACTATTAGGGTAAGGTTACCCTTACCTATGTAGTTCTTCCCTCTAGATTATCATTGAGTTTTATATAGCTAGGAAATGATCAGGACACTTGATCCCAAGATATTCCTATCATTGAACACTGTTAAAAAGAAAAAAATAGCGATCTCTCCAAAGATCCATTATCAGAATTCTTAGAAATCTTATTTTAAAGAAATGTGGCACTGAAAGCTTTCCACAACCCTGTGAGTTTTGCAGATCTTGTTTTTAAAAAATTATTCTAAGTATGCTAGTTCATCGGTAAGACTTACAGTACACTGGTTATGTCACTTTGACAGAGTGCTTCTTCTGGACACACAGAAGAGTGACATAGGGCACCCCAATGAAGGCCCACTTTTCACTGGGCCAGAACTTGACCACGGGGCCCTGCTCTGGGGCCTCAGAGGCTGCGTCGAAGTAGGCAAAGCACACGCACCCAAGGTAGGAAGCCAGGCAGATGAGTATGTGCCTACGGAAACAGAGAGGGGTTCATCAGGGGTTAATCACACAAGTGGGGGCGGATAAAATCATGTGGCAGGCAGAAAACGTTTAAGACCCCTGGCATGACACTTTCCATGTAATAGTACTAAAATTGGACATACCATGCACAGTGCAAATAGGGGAAGTTGACAGAGGACCACATATCACAGAAGATCCTGTCACTGATCCAGCAGAGCAGTGCCAGTGTCCACCACATCCCAGTGAGCAGACCCAGCTTAAACACACGCAGGTTCTCACACCTACAGACAACAGACGCACATTTACAGAGCGTTTCAGAATTTAAATGTTGATTGCAGGCTTGTCCAAACTATGTCCAGCTATTCGTTTTTTTAACTGGCCCACTGCACAATTTCTGACATAAAATTGAATGAAGTGACAATGCTGAATTTGCCCTGACCTCTTGATCTCGGTTATGAGCAAGGCTGTGCAGGGGATGCCCAGGCTCATTAGAGAGATGGCGTTGATGGCAGGTTTGACGAACGCCAGCCCTGTGGTGATTCCTGAGAGGATCCCAATGACCACTTTGAACCTTATCCTGGGGGAGAGAAAAAGTTGAGCTGTCACTCAACATACATAAATAGATCAGAATGGGAATAATCAAACACCCCTTATTTGTTAACTCACTTCACTTGAATGTATGCCGTTTTGCAAGCATGACTGTGTGTATCAACGGCGGTCGGTACCGTTTAAAGATTAACTGAAGTTAAGGTAATTTTGATAACCAAATGTGATAAAGAAGCATGTTCCTACCCTTAAAACTGCTGAAAACTCATATTTATGTAACAAAAATTTAAATTGCCTCATCTGACTACTGTGTGCCGCCATCTTGATAACGTGTCATCAATGACATCACTTGAATGGTTCGTCTGACAGGCAGCCCAGATTACAATGCATGTTAGTAGCCTCATTGAGAATGTTTTCACTTTAACAATAATAAAAAAGAAATGAAAAGAAGTGCCTTTTTAGAAGGCTATCCTGTTCGAGACTAGCAAGGTAACATGGCATGAACAATAAATGTACAAAAAAAAGATATACTGTGCAAGGTGAGCTAGCTATCCAGATAGTTGAGTTGCTGTGGTTTTGGTCTATCATTGATTCATATTTTGCTAGCTAGCTGAACAGCTTGCTACAGAGCATGATTTTACTATGGGCATTGGCAGCATCATTTGGCAAGTCACAACTAGCTGCAATTGATTTAATAGGAGTGGACACTTAACAACCCTAGATGTCTGTAGCTAATGCTTTCAGAACAGACACCTAGCTAGCTTGCATTGACTGAATACTCATTTTTATAACCCAGCCTCTCCTAGGTTTGGCACATCTGAAGTCCCTCACTGCAAACCATATTGAATACCATTTAATGCATAGTGCACACGATCTGCCTGCAATAGTGACTTTATTATTGTGGGCATTACCATGCATTTAGCTTACTAACCTTGTTTGCTGTAAGCTAACTGGCTAACACAGTACGATCCGATGCCCATGTCAATACTACTGTAATGTTTAACACAGCTAGACCTTGATCAAGTGGGCAAGTGGGTTGTTGACTGGACTATACAGGCTTATTGGAAGCTAGCTACCTGCTTTGTTATTGAGGACATCATGCATTTAGCTAGCTCGCTAATGTTGGGTAACAGTAGATCTGACCAAAAAAGGACCAAAAAATTGACAGCTGCACCATACAGGTTGCAAAATAGTTGGGAGGAGAATTTCGATGTACCGATTCCATGGCACATGGTTTGTGAACTGATACATAAAATGACTCCGGATTCAAAACATAAGAGTTTTTCAATTTAAATTACACAAAATACTTGCAACCAATAGAACGTAATATATATACACAACTATCCCAGCTCTGCAGATTTAGCTGCTAAGAGACAGAATCATTAGATCACTTGTTTTTGTACTGCCCATACGTAGCTTGTTTTTGGTCACAGGTTCAGGAATAGCTGAAAAAATTCAATATTGTCTTGGAGCCAACTCTGCAAATAGCACTGCTGGGTGATTTGATAAGTCATAGTCAATCAATCAATAATATGATAATACTCTTAGCAAAGGTGTTTATCTTACATTTACAATCTGTAGAAACTATGAGAATAGGTTGAGAACTTTTGAAACATCACAGCACAGTGGAAATATATATGGCAGTTAGAAATCAAAACTGGATGGTCTTCAGAGATAGATGGGAGGGGTTGAGGGTAGCTGAAGGCTGGGCCTAAAAAACAAACAAAAGATAACTCATGTAAAATCTACTGTCCGTAAAATGTATGCAGTAGGTATAAGCTGGAAGTAGGAGCCTAAGTATTGTTGTCCATTAGTTTACTCCAATTAGGTGAGGGGTGGTAGGGTTAGGGGAAAATAATAAAGAAGGAAAATACAGTGCATTTGGAAAGTATTCAGACCCCTAGACTTTTTCAACATTTTGTTATGTTAAGCCTTATTCTAAAATGGATGAAATTGTTTTTCCCCCTCATCAAGCTACAAACAATACCCCATAATGACCAAGCAACAACTGTTTTCTATACATTTTGGAAAATGTATAAACATTTAAAAAACTGGAAATATCTCATTTACATACTGTAAGTATTCAGACCCTTTACTCAGTACTTTGTTGAAGCACCTTTGGCAGCGATTACAGCCTGGAGTCTTCTTGGGTATGACTCTACAAGCTTGGCATACCTGTATTTGGGGAGTCTCCCATTCTTCTCTACAGATCCTCTCAAGCTCTGTCAGGTTGGATGGGGAGCATCGCTGTACAGCTATTTTCATGTCTCTCCAGAGATGTTTGATCGGGTTCAAGTCCGGGCTCTGGCTGGGTCACTCAATGACATTCAGAGACTTGTCCCGAAGCCACTCCTGCGTTGTCTTGGCTGTGTGCTTAAGGTCGTTGTCCAGTTGGAAGGTGAACCTTTGCCCCAGGCTGAGGTTCTGAGCGCTCTCAAGCAGGTTTTCTTCAAGGATCTCTCTGTACTTTGCTCTGTTCATCTTTCCCTCGATCCGGACTAGTCTCCCAGTCCCTGCCACTGAAAAATATCCCCATAGCATGATGCTGCCACCACCATGCTTTACAGTAGGGATGGTGCCGGGTTTCCTCCAGATGTGATGCTTGGCATTCAGGCCAAAGAGTTCAATCTTGGTTTCAGCAGACCAGAGAATCTTGTTTCTCATGGTCAGAGTCCTTTATTTTGGCAAACTCCAAGTAGGCTGTCATGTGCCTTTTACTGAAGTGGCTTCTGTCTGGCCACTCTACCAAAAGCCTGATTGGTAGAGTGCTAGAGAGATGGCTCCCGAGTGGCGCAGCGGTCTAAGGCACTGGATCTCAGTGCAAGGGGCATCACTACAGACACCCTGGTTCGTTTCCAGGCTGTATCACAACCGGCTGTTATTGGTAGTCCCATAGGGCGGTGCACAATTGGCCCAGCGTCGTCCGGGTTTGGCCAGTGTAGGCCTTCATTGTAAATAAGAATTTGTTCTTAACTGAGTTAAATAAAGGTTAAATAAAATAAAGATGGTTGTCAATCCTACACAATCCTGTCTCGGAGCTCTACGGACAATTCCTTCGACCTCATGGCTTGGTCTTTGCTCTGACATGCACTGTCAACTGTGGGACCTTATATAGACAGGAGTGTGCCTTTCCAAATCATGTCCAACGTATGTCTGACTACGTACATCTCTGACTCACAGACACACATGATTGTTGTGTCGTCATTTCCGGTCACAACTTGTAGACTTGTTTACGTGCTGCTGTGCGGTTTGTTGCTAACGTTTCTTTGTTACCTGCCAACTTTACGGTTTTTACTTTTTAATTACCGTCTTATATTTTTTATTTTCCCATCGCCCTACTTTTTTCATTCAACTTTTTCACCCTGGACGCTTTATCCGGACATGGTTCTACACAACCTCCACAAGCCAAAGCTAAGTAGTAACATTAACATTATGCCTTCTAATTGCAGTTGCTATACTCATAAAATACAGGAGAACGATCACCTTATGGCGAGGATAGCCGTGCTGGAAGCCCAGCTTCAGACGCAATCGTTAGGCAAGTGTAATTTAAGTTTAGGAAAGGATGAAACTGCATCTGTGCCACTCATGACGTTGGCCGTTGGTGATGTTTATGACCCCCCATAGATACCTTTCCCCTTTTCTCTCTCTACTCTACAGAGTGGCTCTAGGAAAGCTCTTTGTTAACATAGAGAGAGTCTGGTGACATCAAAAGGTGGGGAACGGAATCATATTTCGGTAATTCAACCAGTTGAAAATATGCGTTGGTATTTAATGAATATGATGTCAGATCAGTTGGCGTCTGAGACATTACTGATGATAGGACGACATAAACAGTATCTTGGAAAGTCTACACATTCTAGTTATCAGATTCACATGGAATTGTTGTGCAATTTAAATGTTTAAATATGAAACTATTTGTGAAAATATTAAATGTAATTTTAGCTTCTAAATGAGAGAATTGGTTTTCATAAGTGAACTAGGCTCAACTCAGTGGCCCCGCCCATGTGATCAGACATTGGTTGTAAACTATGAAACATGCCCCTATCTCCTACCACTATATAAGCCCCTGTACGAAAATGTAACTTTGTGTTCCGAGGACAGGAGGACGACGGTCCTTACGTTAATAGGGCTAAGATAATAACCTAACGAAATTAGCATCGTGTTCAACGTGAAGGTGACGATCGACATGCCGAAGATGAATTTGACTATACCAGCCAGAATATAGCATGAGCTTAAAAGTATGGCAACTTGGTATGAACTTTGAACTCTTATTCACTCCAGAAGTGATACCTCCTAGCCGTTGAGTTAGCAGCAGCTGCTGTAAACGTGGGCTAGGAAAGGACGGATGACGTATCCAGTCTAACACACAACGACGATACTAATACGTATCCAGTTTACCACCAGAGACATTCTTCAGAGCACAAGAGATCCCTGCTGGGTAACCCGGCCTTCCATCTACGACCAACCTATTGAAGCGCAGCTCAGAGTAAATATTCCTTGAATTTTCCTTTTCCAAATATAGAATGCATAAGATTCTGTATTTACGATAGCATAGCTTCTCCCTTTGTTACTCAGTCTTCCCGCGCTTTCATTCAAGCCCAACCCCCTCTCTTTGTGTAACCAGCCGTCATAACGGTTCCGTCCACCGGGGACGTTTTCTTGTATGACATAATTAGTATTCAATGTATGATTCATTCTGTGTATATGTAATTCTGTGTGATTATTTAGGTATTTAGTAAATAAATAAACCAAATTTTGTATTGCTGATTCAACTTGGTAGCCAGGGTTCGTGAAGATTCGTGAAGAATTTACAACTTTCAGATGAGACTGAATAAGGTGACGATCAAATATTGACTGCTATTGAGGTAAAAGATTACCAGGTCTTTAAGAGTTTATTCGGAAGATAACAGCTCTATAAACATTCTTTCGTGGTGCCCCGACTTTCTAGTTAATTACATTTACATGATTAGTTTCATCAGGTAATATTAATTACAGTAGAAAAGATTTTATAGAATAGCATGGCATATCACTTAATCCGGCATAGCAAAGACACAACACCACCAATAAGTACAGATAGTGGTAAAAATCCCCTCGCAACATAGCTTCAGTGTGTAAATCAGCTAGAAAGATGTGTCACATCGAGAAATTGTCTCTGGCCCCTTCCCAGTTAGGGGGAGTGATGAGCTCTACAGCAGTCTCACAACTCAATCGCTGGTTGAAAACTGTTTCCTGCCCCTGCCAAAATATAGAATTTGTAGATAATTGGCCCTCTTTCTGGGAATCACCCACAAACAGGACCAAGCCTGGCCTGCTGAGGAGTGACGGACTCCATCCTAGTTGGAGGGGTGCTCTCATCTTATCTATGAACATAGAGGAGTTAGAGCCCAGTCTATCTCCAAAATGAAAAGGGTGCAGGCCAGGCAGCAAGCTGTTAGCCAGCCTGCCAGCTTAGTGGAGTCTGCCACTAGCATAGTCAGTGTAGTCAGCTCAGCTATCCCCATTGAGACCGTGTCTGTGCTTCGATCTAGGTTCGGCAAACCTAAACATGACGGTGTTCGCCTCAGCAATCTCACTGGAATAAAGACGTCCTCCATTCCTGTCATTATTGAAAGAGATTGTGATATCTCACATCTCAAAATAGGGCTACTTAATGTTAGATCCCTCACTTCCAAGGCAGTTATAGTCAATGAACTAATCACTGATCATAATCTTGATGTGGTTGGCCTGACTGAAACATGGCTTAAGCCTGATGAGTTTCCTATGTTAAATGAGGCCTCTCCTCCTGGTTACTCTAGTGACCATGGCCCAGATTCACAAAACCACAAAATAAATGTATTCTTAACTGCAATTTTTTCCTTAACTATAGATTTATGAAGAAAGTTAATCTTGGAAATGTTGTTAAGCTATTTAGTTTGTTTCTCCTTTAACAAAAGTTAAGAAATTAGATTCTTGAAAATAGCGTTTTAAGATTTGTTCTTAATTCCAAGATAGCTAAATCCTTCTCTTAAACTCAGACATTGAGAGAATAAGCGCATGAAAGCAATTGAACATCTGACAGTTTCAGTATGATTATTTTAAACCAAAGAACATGTTTTAGATCAGTAATCTCAGTAGGAAATAGCTAACATGATTGTCAGTTGCCTAGCAACAAACCTTTTAAGAAGATTCGAACAAGATATTTGACAAGTTTGTAGGAAAATCATGAAATCTTAAGATATTGTGGAGGAATTGCTCTTTCAAACTATCTTATCAACTTCTTTTTTTTTTCTTAAGACTCTTCTTAAGTTTTTGGGTAAGAAGTGTTTTGTGAATCTGGGTCCATATCCCCCGCACATCCCGCAAAGGCGGAGGTGTTGCTAACATTTACGATAACAAATTTCAATTTACAAAAAAAAAGAAGTACTGTGTCTTCGTCTTTTGAGCTTCTAGTCATGAAATCTATGCAGCCTACTCACTTTTTATAGCTACTGTTTACAGGTCTCCTGGGCCGTATACAATGTTCCTCATGGAGTTCCCTGAATTCCTGTCGGACCTTGTAGTCATGGCAGATAATATTCACATTTTTGGTGACTTTAATATTTACATGGAAAAGTCCACAGACCCACTCCAAAAGGCTTTTGGAGCCATCATCGACTCAGTGGGTTTTGTCCAACATGTCTCCGGACCTACTCACTGCCACAGTCATACTCTGGACCTAGTTTTGTCACGTGGAATAAATATTGTGGATCTTAATGTTTTTCCTCATAACCCTGGACTATCGGACCACCATTTTATTACGTTTGCAATCGCAACAAATAATCTGCTCAGACCCCAACCAAAGATCATCAAAAACCGTGCTATAAATTCTCGAACAACCCAAAGATTCCTAGATGGCCTTCCAGACTCCCTCCACCTACCCAAGGACATCGGAGTACAAAAATCGGTTAACCACCTAACTGAGGAACTAAATTGAATCTTGCGTAATACCCGAGATGCAGTTGCACCCCTAAAAACAAAAGTAATTTGTCATAAGAAACTAGCTCCCTGGTATACAGAAAATACCGAGCCCTGAAGCAAGCTTCCAGAAAATTGGAACGGAAATGGCGCTCCACCAAACTGGAAGTCTTCCAACTAGCTTGGAAAGACAGTACCGTGCAGTATCGAAGAGCCCGCACTGCTGCTCAATCATCCTATTTTTCCAACTTAATTGAGGAGAATAAGAACAGTCCCAAATTTATTTTTGATACTGTCGCAAAGCTAACTAAAAAGCAGCATTCCCCAAGAGAGGATGGCTTTCACTTCAGCAGTGATAAATTCATGAACTTCTTTGACGAAAAGATCATGATCATTAGAAAGCAAATTACGGACTCCTCTTTAAATCTGTGTATTTCGTCAAAGCTCAGTTGTCCTGAGTCTGCACAACACTGCCAGGGCCTATGATCAAGGGAAACACTCAAGTTTTTTAATCCTATTTCTCTTGACACATTGATGAAAATACTCTTAGCCTCTAAACCGTCAAGCTGCATACTGGACCCTGTTCCAACTAAACTACTGAAAGAGCTGCTTCTTGTGCTTGGCCCTCCTATGTTGAATATAATAAACGGCTACCTATCCACCGGATGTGTACCAAACTCACTAAAAGTGGCAGTAATAAAGCCTCTCCTGAAAAAGCCAAACCTTGACCCAGAAAATATTTAAAAAACCGAATCGGCCTATATCGAATCTCCCATTCCTCTCAAAAAAAAAAAAAAAAGCTGTTGCGCAGCAACTCACTGCCTTCCTGAAGACAAACAATGTATACGAAACGCTTAAGTCTGGTTTTAGACCCCATCATAGCACTGAGACTGCACTCGTGAAGGTGGTAAATGACCTTTTAATGGCATCAGACCAAAGCTCTGCATCTGTCCTTGTGCTCCTAGACCTTAGTGCTGCTTTTGATACCATCGATCACCACATTCTTTTGGAGTGATTGGAAACCCAACTTGGTCTACATGGACAAGTTCTGGCCTGGTTTAGATCTTATCTGTCAGAAAGATATCAGTTTGTCTCTGTGGATGGTTTGTCTTCTGACAAATCAACTGTAAATTTCGGTGTTCCTCAAGGTTCCGTTTTAGTTCCACCACTGTTTCACTATATATTTTACCTCCTGGTGATGTCATTCGGAAACACAATGTTAACATTCACTGCTATGCGGACGATACACAGCTGTACATTTCGATGAAACATGGTGAAGCCCCAAAATTGCCCTCCCTGGAAGCCTGTGTTTCAGACATAAGGAAGTGGATTGCGGCAAATGTTTTACTTTTAACCTCGAACAAAACAGAGATGCTAGTTCTAGGTCCCAAGAAACAAAGAGATCTATTGGATCTGACAATTCATCTTGATGGTTGTACAGTCATCTCAAATAAAACTGGACCTCGGCGTTATTCTGGACCCTGATCTCTTTTGACGAACATATCAAGAATATTTCAAGGACAGTCTTTTTCCATCTTTGTGACAATGTGACACAAAAATCAGAAACCTTCTGTCCAAAAATGATGCAGAAAAATTAATCCATGCTTTTGTCACTTCTAGATTAGACTACTGCAATACTCTACTTTCCGGCTACCCGGATAAAGCACTAAATAAACTTCAGTTAGTGCTAAACACAGCTGCTAGAATCTTGACTAGAACCAAAAGATTTGATCATATTACTCCAGTGCTAGCCTCTCTACACTAGCTTCCTGTTAAGGCTAGGGCTGATTTCAAGGTTTTACTGCTAACCTACAAAGCATTACATGGGCTTGCTCCTACCCATCTTTCCGATTTGGTCCTGCCGTACATACCTACACATACGCTACGGTCACAAGACGCAGGCCTCCTTACTGTCCCTAGAATTTTTAAGCAAACAGATGGAGTCAGGGCTTTCTCCTATAGAGCTCAATTTTTATGGAATGGTCTGCCTATCCATGTGAGAGACGCAGACTCGGTCTCGACCTTTAAGTCTACTGAAGACTCATCTCTTCAGTAGGTCCTATGATTGAGTGTAGTCTGGCCCAGGGGTGTGAAGGTGAATGGAAAGGCACTGGAGCGACAAACCGCCCTTGCAGTCTCTGCCTGGCCGGTTCCCCTCTCTCCACTGGGGGGGCTGAGTCACTGGCTTACTGGTGCTCTTCCATGCGTGACTTGATTGGGTTGAGTCACTGACGTGATCTTCCTGTTCGGGTTGGCGCCCCCCTTGGGTTCGTGCCATGGGGGAGGTCTTCGTCGGCTACACTTGGCCTTGTCTCAGGGTAGTAAGTTGGTGGTTGAAGATATCCCTCTAGTGGTGTGGGGGCTGTGCTTTGGCAAAGTGGGTGGGGTTATATCCTGCCTGTTTGGCCCTGTCTGGCCACAGTGTCTCCCGACCGCTCCTCTCTCAGCCTCCAGTATTTATGCTGCAATAGTTTATGTGTCAGGGGGCTAGGGTCAGTCTGTTATATCTGGAGTATTTCTCCTGTCTCATCTGGTGTCCTGTGTGAATGTATGTATGCTCCCTCTAATTCTCTCTCTCTTCCTCTTGGAGGACCTGAGCCCTAGGACCATGCCTCAGGACTACCTGGCCTGACGACTCCTTGCTGTCCCCAGTCCACCTGGTCATGCTGCTGCTCCAGTTTCAACTGTTCTGCCTGCGGCTATGGAACCCTGACCGTTTCACTGGACGTGCTGTCCTGTTGCACCCTCTACAACCACTGTGATTATTATTATCTGACCCTGCTGGTCATCTATGAACATTTGAACATCTTGGCCATGTGCTGTTATAATCTCCACCCGACACAGCCAGAAGAGGACTGGCCACCCCTCAGAGCCTGGTTCCTCTCTAGGTTTCTTCCTAGGTTCTGGCCTTTCTAGGGAGTTTTTCCTAGCCACCGTGCTTCTACATCTGCATTGCTTGCTGTTTGGGGTTTTAGGCTGGGTTTCTGTACAGCACTTTGTGACATCGGCTAATGTAAAAAGGGCTTTATAAATACATTTGATTGATTGATCAATTGAATTTACCAGAGGTGGACTCAAATCAAGTTGTAGAAACATCTCAAGGATGATCAATGGAAACAGGATGCACCTGAGCTCAATTTCAAGTCTCATAGCAAAGGGTCTGAATACTTATGTAAATAAGGTACTGTCTCCTCTCACCTTTTTCCTTCGCTTGTGAACTTCAGTGCACAACACCAACAGCTGTCTGTTGTGAAGAAGAAAAAGAAAAAAAACTCTCCAAGCCAAACCTTCCTACCATGACCGCTAACCGCTACACAGCCTACATCGTTGTCACCATATTAGCTAACGTCATAGTCAACCTAGCTACTAGAACTAACACGTTAGTAAACCCACAATCCAATATGTGTACAAACACACAGTACAGTGTACAGCAAGTATTTTAGCAGTTACGCCGGCGGGCCCCAGTGGCAATAAATTAATAAAACCGAAAGCTTACCTTGACTTGGAAGAGTTGAAGTGTTGGATAGCCTTAGCCAGCTAGCTAACATAAATAGCATTCCTCTCTTTTTGAGTCAGGTTGTTGAGTAGGCTAAATTAGCTGCATTAGCTAGCTTAATAAGTGAAAGGTAAACTAAAAATAACTTTAAAAAATACAACAAAATATAGATAGCTCTTTCTCTCTACTGCTTCTCCTTAATTTTTTGCAGAAATTAAATGTTCAAAACTGTTCCACTACTGTGTTTGTCTTTAAGTCCACTACTCACCACACGTTATGCACCTGCAGTGCTAGCTGTAGCTTATGCTTTCAGTACTAGATTCATTCTCTGATACCTTGATTGGATGGCTAACATGTCAGTTAACATTGGAGGACATCCTCCGGAAGTTATCATAATTACTGTGGTAGTCTATGGAAGGGGACCTTCTAGGTTTTGTATTGAAGTCAATGCACCCAGAGGACGACAGAAAATAGCTGTCCTTTGCTACATCGTAGTGCTACCCTAGAAAGCTTCTGTAGACCTTCATCGCTAACCCCAGTTATTTGGTGACATGTGAACATATTTACTATAGTTTTATCTAAAAAGGATCACTTTTTTAATGTTTCACTGTTTATATTTTTATGAAATTCACTGAGTAGGATGGTCCTCCCCTTCCTCCTCTGAGGATCCTCCACCGGTGTGTATGTGTGTGTGTCACTTGCCTGTTTCTGCGGAAGCTCTTGGGCAGGTATCTCTTTGGGAACCACATGCCGATGGCACACATGAGCACCCACAGGATGGCCAGCTCATCCAGCATCTGGCCCAGGAAGCTAAGGGTGGCATGGAAGTAAGTGGATCCAATGCCTGGGAGAAGAGACAATGTTTACAGAGAGTACAATGTGAGTAGAATACACAATCTGCCATCTATAGGCTTAGGCTAGATGCTGAGGAGATCGTCTATCTAGACATCCTGGTTGCCTCCCACAATGTTCCGGCTTAGGGTTGGGTTTTTCCAGACTACTGAGGAGAGGCAACTCTTGTGTAGGATTTGGGAGTGACACCAAAATATGCATACCTGCTGAACCAGAATCTGGCTTTACAGGAGATGTTGATATGGCAATACTCCTTTAAGCCCAGGAAGCAGCCATTCAACTTGCCATTCACCAGCTTTTCAAGCATTAAAATGACTAAATAAGTTTGTTACTCACCAAATATGGAGGTGCCTGGAGGCAATTTTTCTGTTGCTTGTAAATTATTTATTTAGACTTTTTTTGGAAGTACATACAGGCCGTGAAGGCAGTAAATGACGATAGTTGCTCATATAAACGTTGGTGAGTAACGCAGGTATTTTGACATTATAACGATTAAAAAGTTTATGAATGGCTAGACGATTAAACAACTCCACGATTTACAATGGAGTTGAGCAGCGACTAGTGTGGCCAGACTGGAGATCCGACGTCAAATAGCATTTGGTTTTTATAAAAACAATTGATTTCAGCATCCATGGAATAGCCAGCAATTACACACATGACATTGTTATGTGTAATTGCGGGCTATTCTTTAGGCGCTGAAATCAATAGGTTTTCTTTTTTTTAAAACATAATTTTATGTGACGTCGGACCTCCAGTCTGCAAACATTAGTTTCCACTCAACTCCATCATAAATCGTGGAGTTGAGTCAGCTAGTGAATGGCATGTTGAATGGCTGCTTCCTGTGCTTAAAGGAGATTCGCCATATCAACGTCTCCTGTAAAGCCAAATTCTGGTTCACATCCCTGTTAAGTTCTGCGAGTGTCATTTAAAAAAGTTAGAGCAGTAGACTTACCAACCACAACCAGCAAAGCCCAGATCAGATAAATCCCACTGTTGAAATGTGTAGCATATTGTCGAAACAGACACATCAAAATAGGTGGCAAAATAAAAAACAGTATGTTGCTGATCTGCAAAGAACAAAATATAGGGGAGGAAATGTATTATGAGCAGATGAACATATCTCTAACATTAGACATGACATTAGGCCTAAAGCCCCACCCAAAATAAGTTAAAATGTGATCAACCAGTGACATCTTTACCGTATTGTAGAACTCCGCAATTCCAGGGTAAATAAGATAATTTCCTTCACACCAATCCACTTCGGAGCTACCTTGACTCCAGAATACAAGATTGCTCATGTTTATAGATAACGTTAGCCAAAACTGCAAAATGACCTCGCTAACTAGCCAGCTATGTCATTAGAGTAGGAGAATAAGTTAGATACAAATTTGTAGCTGATAAAAAAAAGAATCACTTTTACCGAATTGTCATGTTCGTACCTGATAATACACGAGGTTGACTTACAAATAACTATTTTAAAGTAGTTAAACTAACTACCTGTAATGTTTTGAAAGTACACTATTTGGACTGTCAGAGCTAACGGAGATATAATCGTACATGTCAACAACAGTGTGTACAGCTGTACGTGTACGTCACAAAAACTAAACTTCCGGTTTTTTACCTTCAAAATAAAAGCCCTCTCGATACACTGGGAAAGTGGATCGGTACCACTTTTGGTGTTTTGGGTGAAAGTCTCTGCTGTGTCTGAGTCTCTGGCAGAACCCTCTTATGTCTTGTCTTCCGTGGCTGTGACCTCCTGGCCCAGACCAAACAAAATTGAAATAAATACAATTTTCAAAAACTTGCACTTGTATTTCCTACTAGCACTGGAAAAATGTACTTACTACGTTTGTGATTCAGTGTGGTTGTCTAGAATATAGGCTAGATGGGCCAGAGCTGTCCGGAAAGCCGTAGCGGCACGTCTAATTTTTGGGGAATTGTGTATCGGCTCCTCTATAAAAAACAAAGCAGCTTATCGCTGGCCCAGATTCACACACCAAGGCAAAGAAAAGTTTGATCAAAGCGGAATGAATGCGGGATCTTTATTGAATAGCAATGGAGAGTGGGATTAATTTCCTGATTCCGCCTTGTTCAATTTTAGAGTACTGGGGGTAACTAGCCCTTAGATTCTTCTGTGTCATCACAATTTCTGGCGATATTTCAACAAAATATTTTGTGGTAAATTGATCTAATTTTTTGACATTTTGAAAAAGTTGTAGATATATTCCAATGAAGTTAATCTATAATTGTTTTGTTTTTTATATACAATATTTTAAATATAGTAGAAAAGCCTTAAGATAAATAATCCACTTGTGTAGAGAGAATAATTTAGAAAATGTTTGAGTAAAGTAGTAATATGTTGGCTGAGTGTGTTGGCACCCCCGGGGGCAAATAACAAAATATTACATTAAAATTCAATATCCTAATATAAATTCAAATGTATGGAATTCAAATACAATTTCTGTTGGCACTGAAATTGCTCCATACGGGGGCAACTCAAATATTTTGCCTAGGTGGTGGGGTTGGCTCTAATTTTTTGTTGTTGCTTTGGGCCCCCAAAAGGCTAGGGCCAGTCCTGCATGCCCTGAATAACCCAACCTGCCTAACATTCACAATTCTTCCCACTATCAGTTCATCTAGCAGGAAGCTCACCTTGTGACAATATGGGAGGGAAATGGGGTTAGGCTGTCAGCTGATGTTTTTGGGTTAGCCAACTCCTCTGTGTGATAGTTGACGTGACCATGATTTTTAAAAGGGTCGTTCCACCAATTCGGTGCCATTTAAGAAGTGTAAAAATGATAATAACTGTGATTTCACCAAATGTTTACATTCTGTCATGAAGAGCACATGTTCAACTTCATAAAAAACATGTTTTGCCATCTCAAGAGGTTAAATTAAAAAAGTACCTATGAAGTGCCAAATAAAGTAACGGTTGCCTGTAACAGGTTGATGATTTCATCTTAAATCAGCCATAAATTCTCTTGTGACAGGGGAAATGGAAGCTTGTTTTGTGCAACAGGAGTGGCAATAGCTTCACCCCAACATGATAATTGTTAGAAGAAGAAAAAGCCTGTCGTTCTATGTGGTAAAGGGTTGGCGGATTATTCTCGACCCGCTCAGTTTCCCACCACAAAACTGCAGAAAAATGCAAAAAAAGAGTAGAACCAGCTCACCTGCTTTTACACCATTAGGTGTTCAATGTTTCTATTGAATAAATAATAATCTTCAAAAATTACTTTGTCAATTCAACAAAATACAATGGCTTTGAGATATTTTGTGGTTAAGTGTGTTAAAATCTTCCTAGAAGTCACAGTGTGCATGGCGTGACATGTCAAAATGCTGAATTTTGGCACTTTAGCAAGTCTTTACTGAAATGAAAAATGTGATTGATTGAATTCTCCATGTGGTCTATAGTAAAAGGCACGTCATTTAATATAACAGGTTTTTCAAATTCAATATTGGTGCACTATTTCTACTTAAAATACCAAAGGGACGCAAAAGGCACTCATTTCCTGGAACGACCCAGAGGTGTTGGTTAGAGCGCTCAAGTTACCTGCCATACCAAGAGTTGGGTATCAGGAAGAACTGGTAGTTGATGTCTGTTCCTCATCAGTAGAGTGGACACTATAGTGGAGCTATAGATTGAAAGAGGAGGGTTTTTTAACCACAAAGTACTTTTAGAGGTGCTTTAAGAGAAATGTAAGGTTGTAAGGTAGATTTTTGGGGTAAATAGCAGTGAATGTTGCTCTTTCCAAGTTATAGATTATAGCAGTAATAGTGAGAGAGCGAGGTAAGTGACTAGAATAGCCTTATTAATGCAATTGTTTGTCTTTATTGGAAAGAAGACTGACATGCAATACTTACATTAACACATGTTTTTATATTTCAGGTGATGTCATTGTTGTGACTGTAACTTGTTTTCCAACTTCTTGATTATCAGGCGAGTTATTAAGTGAATAAATACAAATCCTACATTTTACACAATCACGTCATAAGCTTTACTAAAAACATTGTATTTTTTGTGTATCAGAAAAGTACATGTTATGAGCACTGATGTTCTGGTGCCAACTGTAATGCCACAAACTGCAGTAATAGCCGGTTTAATTATTTAACCATGCCACCCTTGGAAGAGAATAAAGTTATTTGGTATGCACCTGACTTAAGCTGTCAAACTGTGATGGCAGTAATAGCTAGCATAAGGTAAAATAATCAGCTATATTTTAGCATTTGTCTTATAAACTCTGCCTTGGATTTACATTGTATTATTCACATACGTATTATGTTCTAACAATGAAGAAACAGATTAGAGGCAAGGACATTAATGGATTTTACCATTGTGCGAGTGGAAAGATATCGTAACCCTTTAATTGCTACTGTTGCATCTGCAAATGAAGAAATATGTACGTACCTTCTACAAGAGGGTGCTAACCCCAACCAACCATCATCCAATCTTTGGACTCCTCTGCATTATGCCTTAATGTCCAAAGCACCTGTCAATACAGTGAGGAGATTGATCGTAGCAAAAGCCGAACTGAATGCCATAGGCCCACTTGGGCTTACACCACTTGACATGGCAGTGAAAGATGATAGAGAGGATATTGTGAGGATACTTATTCATGCTGGTGCTTTTGCGCAAATAAGACCTGTTATACAGCCTAATGATGAGCATATTAATACGAATCTAGTCCAAATAATTTAGCACTTGGCACCAAAAGATACGTTGTTTTCCAAAATTCTAACTTTCGTAGATTTTCAACTCAGTATAGTACAGCAGAAATACCCAACTGAGATTTTCGACTGCTTCAACAAACACCTACTAGAGGAGAACCCTCAAAAAGCATTTACTATGATTGATTTGTGTTTTGACAATGAGGAATACCGCCAGAGAAGTATTACATGACTGAGGGACTCTAATAAACTAGATATCTATCTTGAAGATGCAAGCACACGTCTGTCTAGAATTCCTCAGGGAATCCTGAAGTCAACAGTAGTAAGAAACTTGCATTTAGTAGTGTGCACAATGACAGAAATACCCAACAAGGTATCACTTACCATAATTCCTAAACTAGTGGAGCTGCTTCCTAGTGAGAAACGAAATGCTGATGTACAACAGTTGCTGTTAATTGTTACAATACTGTATGTAATCATACAGAAGACAAAAGACAAAAGACAAAGATGGCTGGAGCAAGTCCTTCCTTACAACATTATGCAAAGGTATTGTCCCTTTTTTGCAGAAAGAGTACACCTTGAACATAAAGGTCTACACCTATGTGTTGCTTGCTGGTCTGCTTTCATTTCATTATGTCCCTAATATCATTACATCACTGGGAATTGCTTACATCTGTAGGAATGGGGATGGATGAAAACTTGAAACAAAAACTGGGTAATCTAAACATGTCTTTAAAGAGACAATTTACTGTTTCTAACTCTGCAAGTGAAGATTACAAAGATGGCATTTTCTCCGAAATCAAGAAGAAGAAAAAGAAGAAGAAGAAGAAAGAGAAGCAAGACATGTCAAAATACAAAGAAAGGACTGGAACCTGTAACACTTCATCTACTGCTGTTGAGGAATCTGGCCTTGATGAGTGTTCAAGTGTGAAGCCGTTCCACCCCACCACTGACATGTCACCATTACAGCGCAAATGGCACAATGATAAAGTGAAACTATCAATTTCTCAAGAATGAGGAAGGATTTTTATGTCTTCCAGAGCTTGACAGTACCTGTATTGTGAGATACGTGGACTTTGCAGAAGACAGTTTTTTTGGTTATCTTGCTCTTCAGCTCTGTGAATACACTCTGGATGAATACATTAATACACACCTGTCCAAGGACGACACTCATGCCCTGATGAAAATCACTCAAGAGGTGCTCCACAGTTTAAGTGTCATTCATTGTCCAACTACCAAAGTCCTTCATCAGGATATCAAACCTCAGAATGTTTTGATAGGTGAGAGACACTATAGTATTGCACAGTTAAGCCTTTCACTCTAAATCTAATACATGTTTTACACCATTATGTGTTTAAAAAATGCATATGCAGTGTTTTAAAGTCATTTTCTAGTACATATACTTATGAAAAGCATGATATTGTGATATTATTTATCCTTAACAGATATCAATGGAAATGCAAAATTGGCAGATTTTGGCATAAGTCGCAGAGTTATGTGACAGTGGAACAAACAACTCTATACACAATCCCTGCAGGAACAAAATGCTGGATGGCCAAGGAGACGTTAGACAAACAAGGCTCTGGATATAAGAGGAGCTCTGATATACAGGTTGAGCAACGTGAAGATAGAAAACAGAATATTTCCTGTTTGTAGAGCGATGGACTGAATGATTGTTGTAATTTCAGGTGGCTGGGATGTTGGTATACGACATTGTTTCTGGTGGACACCACCCCTTTGAAGATCCACTTGGTGATGAACTTGAACAGAATCGAAACATAATCAAGGGGACTTACACACTAGAACATGTGGCAGACGAGGTGACAAAAGACCTCATTGAGTGGATGATCAATGAAGACCCTGATGAGAGACCTACAGTGGAGGAGACAAATGTATAAGAAGTCTGTGCCAAGACTGGAAGGCAGTTGTATTCATGCTCCAGCTTGGCTTTTATTATGAAGTAATAAAAAGTCTATTTGAACTCACATGCTCCGGTACTTGTGAAATATGATTGACCAAATATTTCCACAACATACATTTTAAAAGTGCTGAACAAATAGTTATATTGACTATGTCCATCTTAGCTTGCTCATCAATGTCTTAATCGAAATTACGGATTGCCTCTTATCTGCTTGTTGTCCCCTTATGCCATAGTTTGTACATCTCAATTGTCAGTAGAAACCACATTTGTTTCAGCGAGTCAGCCATATCAGCTATGTTTTTTTTAAATAAGTAAATGAGGCTGAATGAACTGTTTCACTGCCAGACAAGGCTCGCTGATACCCTGGTGTATCAGTGGTAAGGTTATGGGACTGCTGTTGGGACAGCTTTATGTAGCATTTCTGGGCACAGTTTGTCACTGTTATAGTGCAATTCATGTTTTGTTTACTGTTGTGCTCTGTACTGGCTTTGCTGGCATGCATCCCACATTTTTTGGTTTTGTTTGCCCCACCAAGATTTACATGCTAAAATCACCACTGGTTGCAATATATAACTTTTTGGGCAACCTCACCAATTTCACATACAACTGTGAGTTATAGATCTGTCATTCTTGTTGAAAGCCAGTCTAAAAGCAGTAGATCTGTTCTATGTGTACTTTTCTATGCTTCACGTCCTTAATTTTTGTTTTTGCGTCTTTTACTTAGAACTTATAGCCACTTTGGCTTCATAAACCACCAGAAGCTACTGTTTAGCACAAAGAGCATTTGATTCTGTCTCATCTCCTCTACCTTTGTCACGTCTACTCCTACTCCTACTCCTACTCCTACTCCTGCTCCTGCTCCTGCTCCTGCTCCTCCCCTCCAGCGTTCGACGTCGCCGGTTTACTAACCACCGGTCCTGGGAACCATCATTGCGCACCTGGCATTCATCACTACGCTCACATGTGCTTCATTATTAAGCACACCTGTACTCCATTACCTCACTTATTACCTCCCCTTTATCTGGCACTCCCTTAGGAGTATTAATACAGTATTGTATTATTTTGTTCATGTCTAGATGTGACTCCTATGTAGTATTTGCCCATGTTACTTGCTATATTAAACTTACCCCCTGCTTCTCGACTCCCAGCATCTAGGTTACAGAATACTGCCTCACGAAATGGAAGCAGCAGACGGTCGACGAGCAGGGATACCTACTTTGTCAACACCACGACCAGCTGGCACAATTGGGGACGGCTATGGAAGAGGCTCTTCGCAGTGTTCAACATCTCGAACATACCCGAGAGGCGTTGCCTTCAACTAGCGGAGGATACACTACCACCAGTCAACCTAGCACACCAGCCCATTCAGCAAATTGTGCAGGTCAGCGATGTCCCTCCCGGATAAATATGACAGCACCCCATGTAAATGCTGTGGCTTCCGACTACAGTACTCTCTCTACTTTTTGCACCAGATGGGAGCTCCTACCACCGACAGGTCCAGGGTTGCCACAGTTATTTCTCTGCTGACTGGGCGGGCATTGGAATGGGCCATAGATGTCTGGGAGAGAGGAGGAACTGGATTCGTATGAGGGGTTCATGGCTCGGTTCAGAGATCTTCGATCATCCACTGGAGGGCAGAGAGAGGGGTGAGTGCCTACTCCAACTACGGAGGACCAGACGGCTGCCGAGTACGCGCTCACCTTCTGGACAGTAGCAGCATCCAGCGGCTGGACTGTGCGAGAAGGTTCAGATGGAACTGGCCTGTCGATGACAACCTCTGCTTGAAAGCACTCATCGCGATGGCCATCCACTTGGATAACCTTCTTCAGGAGCATCGGCACTCATCGCTTCTCTCCCTCCCTCAGTGAAAACTTTGTATCAGAGCCTGAACCCATGGCGGTAGGGGTCACTTGCCTCCCCGTGGCGGAGCAATGCAGACTGCGACAGCTGGGGCTCTGTCTCTATTGTGGTCAAGGAGGGCACCTGCTCCAGCAGTGTCCGATACGGCCCAACTCGGATCCACGAGAGTAGAGGGATGGTCACGATCTTTTACCTCCTGGGGCAGGTGTGAGTATCCCCCTCATCACTTTCTGCCAAACCCTTTTTGGTGGCGATCGCACTATTTGACTGTCCCTCATGTACTGTTTCTACAGCAATAATGGATTCCTGTGCCGCGGGGAACTTTATTGACCAGACCCTTGCCTCTCAACTTCACCTCATACCCGCTCTCCTCTCCTTTCCCGGTTCAAGCCCTCGATAATCAGCAACTAGGTTCCGGGACCATCAGACACGTCATCAAACCACTCACTGCGCCCCACAGCAGATGCCGCTACCCTCTGTCGGTGGCTGAAACCCAGGCCATGGAAGAGTACATCCATGAGGCGCTCCAACTAGGTTTCATCCGCACGTCCACTTCTCCTGTGTCAGCAGGTTAATTCTTCATGGCCAAGGATGGAGGGTTACGCCCATGTATTGATTAGAGGACTCAATGAAGTCGCCACCAAGTACCGTTACCCTCTCCCATTGGTGCCCGGCAGCCATCAAAGAGCTCCGCGGGGCCCAGTTCTTTACCAAATTGGACCTACGGAGTGCATACAATCTCATCCTCATCTGGGAGGGGAATGAATGGAAGACAGCTTTTAGCACAATATCTGGTCACTACGAGTGTTCCAGGCATTCGTCAACGAGGTGTTTCGGGACATGCTCTGACGCCAGGTGGACGTGTATAGCGACAACATCCTGGTTTACTCGGCAACCTTGGAGGGTCACATTGCGTGGATGATAAATGAAGACCCTGATGAGACCTACAGTGGAGTAAACCCTGACTCATCCCTCCTTCTGGAAACCACAGAGGTGAAAATCCTTATTTGTCAATTGAGAAGTTGTTTTATTAGTATGGCACTGTGTATAATGGGTAATAAATTATGATTAACCACATTTCTTACATTGCATTCAACGCACAAACTAAAGCTAAACATAAGGACAAACATTTATGGATCAGGATTCCAGTGACACAATGATAATACTGTACATCCATAATGAGTTAATATTATTCGGATGCTTAGGCAAAATGAGCGAATGCTGAAGTATATGCATTAAACTGAGTACATGAATGTATGACTAGACATTTCTACTGTACATTGTCTTTCAGGAGAGTTGGGAATGAGAGGTCGGGAAGTGTCATGATGCTGACCCAGAGCTTCTCGACGTGCTATGGAGAGAACCTGTCAGTGGAGATCCAAGGTGAACCAGATGTCATTTTATTAAATGTGTGTATACATGTGTATTAAAAGAGTGGGAGTACCCTCTCCCCTGGCAGAGTGTAGAAAGCTCAGAGGCTACACAATTTACAGATTGTTTTGTGTTCACAGCTGCCCTCTGATTTGATCAAAGATGGATGGCAGAAAGCCCTACCCTGAGAACATGTTGGGGTTATTACGCTTCATACGCAACCTCCATGAGCACTAGTAAGTAAGACTAATGTTTTTCCCAATACTAACAGTTTTCACTCTCTTACCATTGAAGGTGGCTGAGTTTGTTTCTCCTTCTGCAGTGCTGAGGATTTAGAATCTGTTGACCTGATGAAAATGTTCCCTGACCTCTTTGGATGCGTCTACATGTTGGCCAAGAAACAGGGGTGTCAAAAAAAGACTTATGTTGCTCTTTGATTGGCTTTATTATATTGAGAGATGCATTAACATTTTAGGGTGGTTAATAGAAAACTGTTGATGATCAAACCTAGGTAGGAAACGGTTATTAAAGTTTTATTTTGCAGTGTTTGGTAATTTAGTATGCAAATAATGATGACTCTCCTACGTAGTTTGTCAAATGCAGTGTACCTGCTGAGAGATGGAGGGGATGAGAGGTGAGAACATCAATCTCATCTTCATGTATGACATTACATGCAAGATCTAACCACATGTGCACGTAATTAACCTTTGTTATTCAAGATCCCATTTACTTTAACATTTGAACAGCAGTTTTCACACTTACATTTTGTTAAACTTTTTAGATATACTTTCCTGAATTGAAGCATGGGACCAAATCTGTCAGTTTTCCATGCTTACGGACACGACTTGCCATGTCAGGTACTTGAACACGATCATTAATATTGTCACTAGGTATTTAATATTTTTAAGGTTTAACTAAACCCTTTTGCCATGGTATGACATGTTTTATATTTGTAGATGAAATTCAACACAAGATATGTTGAAGGTGCTGGACTGGGAAATGGGAAGCAGATGGAGATGCTGTGGTCGTATCTGAGGCACTTTGGGAAGGTCACTAGATGACGCCGTCCCATCGTATTGACCTCCTGACTGATGCCCTTCACCATGAGAAAAGATGTGCCAGAGGCAACGTTAGTACACTTGGAATTGTCATTTACTTGATGCTGGTTGACTCTTGTGATGTTCCTAACATTTCCTGTTTTTTATTTTAGTGGACGACAGTTGCAACAGAAGCAGAATGGAAAATGGCAGAAATTGCAGTCTCTAACAGGTAAACCATTGCATCAATTCTCTAAGAATAGAATTTCAGTATTGATTAGAATTTGTCACATCTGTCAATTATGTTTTAGGAACAACACTGGACACCATTCGGGATTGTGGCAGGAATGTTAGTGTCACCCTTGAGAAGCAAAAACCTGCTCTGTGTTGGGATAAGCAATATGTTGCAATGCTCCAGCAACATACAATAGCAATGTATGTAATTATTTTTAAAAATTTTTTGGCATGCATCTCTAATCCATTTTTTTTTTATCTTCAGGGCCCAGCAGGAAAGTGGAGATGGAATAGCTGTTGCTCAGCTTATGCAGATCGGTAGGTACTTCCTCAGTTAGTTTTTAATAGTGCAATTGTTAGATTAATTAATATAATTGATCTCCCTGGTTAAAGTATTTAGAACTTTTCTGATTACAGAAAACTGAAGACGATGGAGAGGAAGAACGGCATCCTCCATCGATGGTCCCCCACCAGCAGTCTCTTCCAGACTGCACTCCACAGACTGCAGAGTAACAGATTGAAGACCAATTTGGAAGGAACATTCAGTCTGGTGCTAGAACGGAGGTTACTCTGTGGCCTGAAGAGAAAATATGCAGGAAATATATATTCAACAATAGGAACAAGTCAACTCATATCAGTTCTATGATATTTCTGGGTGGGCAAACACAATAAATCAAAAATGTGTTGCTGTTTTTGAACTTGTTTCTGATGCTTATGGTCTATTGTTGGATGGTAATAAAGTGTATAGCAGCTGTTGTCATTTTTGAATGTTTTTGTTTAGATTGGATTACCTTTAACATATTTTTTGTCTGTCTTATCTGTTATCAATAGATGGTCAAGGTATTGCCAACCGCCTGTCCAAAAAGCTTGCCACGGTCGGTAGTAGCATACTCTTTATTTTTATTTATTTTTTTTAAAAGTTTTTTAAGGACTACAACCTGAGACCAAATTTTTCCTCACAGCTCTCACAAGTCCTGGTGTATGAGGATGCAGTGCAGGTGGACAGCACTGTTTGGTCCTGGAGAGCAGGAAGAGCTGAGGATGATGGGGAGTTTCACTTCAAGCAAAGGCTCTCTGTGCTCCATTCCCTCAGAACGGGCGTGTGAAGATAACTGGTACATTGAGGATGAAGCCATCACTGCCAAGAAGTTCTACTCACATGAGCAGGAACTGATCGTGGAGGCCTTACAACATTACACAGAGCAAGATGGATTTAGTCTTGGGGCAAGAGCTGTCCTTGCTGGAATGCTTGCTGAGCATCAGCATGCAGAAGGACAAAGTGAATTGTTCAGAAGTGCTTTTTTGAGGGCAGCGGTATAAACATTGAAGTGGAGGACATTGAGGAAGTGGATGAGGATGATGACTATGATGGGGTTTACGACAACGATGGTGATATTGATGGAGGAAAAAATGTATGAGGCTGAATGTGTCTAATTGTTGTTTGTTTCTTGTCCATTCTGTTTTAATGTATGTAATTCAGTGGTGTACAGTATTTAAGTAAAAAAGGGGGGTAAAATAATAAACATACAACAAAAATGTTTTGTTATTTTTGGGTTAAAGGAAGCACTCTGGCCATTTCTGTTTAATTGTTAGATGTGATATATAGGCCATTCTTTCATGTAATTTACCATTTATGTCATGGTGAGGGGAACCTGACGTGAACCTGGTATACCCCAACCTGAGTCTAATGGAATAGACAGGTTTGCTTCCTCCAAAGTATTGTATTTTCATTGACCTGTTAGTTGTGGAGTTTGTAAACATCAATTTAGATAATTTTGTAAATATTGTAATTCGAACATCTAAATCACCGTTGTCATTTTTTAAATAAATAACTTCTGCATGTGATCCTGCAACATTTAACCATCCAAAAATGGATTTAGCAACAAATGATTCTAGCTTTAAGGATTAAGTGTAAATATTACAGAGAAAAACAAATAGAGATAAAGCCTTGTAGACTCATAATTTCTGATAACTATACTTTGCTGGATAGAGGAGACTCGAGGCCATGGTGTGGTCGAAGTAGCACATAAATAATTATTCTGGTACATGCATTTAGGGCCTACATTCAACATGCAAGAAGCGATAAGTTAGGCTTACATCTTAGATGGAAGGGCATAGTACAAAATGAATAGCATGCATTTCCATCTACAGTTTGGTGTCAAAAGCAATGGCTAAAAATAATTGTATCCATTACAGTGTACATTATGTCTAAACAAACCAAAGAAGAGGTTACAATTTCGGAGTCATTTCCGGTCACCACCGCTGGAACCGATGCAATGTGAAACAGGGAGTTGTAGTTCTTCACAGAAAGCGTAGGTGTATTCGAACCATTGTAGTTCCTAAGCACTGAAACATTTAAACGTTTTTGTTCTGGAATCACAATCATGAAACACCCCTTAAATGTATTGTTGTCTCTACCTTCTTGCCCTTTGTGCTGTTGTCTGTGCCCAATAATGTTTGTACCATGTCATGTTGTGTCGCTACCATGCTGTGTTGTCATGTGTTGCTACCTTGCTATGTTGTTGTCTTAGGTCTCTCTATGTAGTGTTGTGTTGTCTCTCTTGTGATGTGTGTTTTGTCCTATATTTATGTTATTTATTTAAAATGTTTAATCCCCGTCCCGCAGGAGGTCTTTTGCCTTTTGGTAGGCCGTCATTGTAAATAAGAATTGTAAAACTGACTTGCCTAGTTAAAAGGTTAAATAAAATAAATAAAAATTAAACATATAACATGTTCTCACTACAATTTCGGACTTAAAATAACTTTATTTTTAATAAACAGGCCTATAGGCTTTTAGCTAGGGTTGAATATACTCATCAGTAAACTTTGGAAACAGCTTGATTGTACGACTAGACACTTTATGTATACCTTTTACCCCTTTTTCTCCGCACTTTGTAGTTAGTCTTGTCCCATCACTGCAACTCCCGTACGGACTCGGGAGAGGTGAAGGTTGAGAGCCATGCGTCTTCCGAAACAACCCGAGCCGCACAGCTTCTTGACACAATGGAAGCTAGCCGCACAAATGTGTCGGAGGAAACACCTGGCGACCGTGCATGCTTCCGGCCCGCCACAGGAGTCACTAGAGCCCGGTGTGACAAGGACATTCCGACCGGCTAAACCCTCCCCTAACCCGGAGGACGCTGGGACAATTGTGCGTCGCCTCGCAAGCGTTCCCGAAAGTCTCGCGATGTTGCGCCACTGGGTTTACAAACTCTGCTTTTGGGATTCGCTCGCTTCCTCTCTGATTTAAGGAAGAACCGTTCATGTCCGTGTTCGAGGGTCATGTTTAGAAGTGATACATTTTGTCAAATTAACCTTCTAGCTATGTATTATAGGCAAATTGTGACTGACTGTTAATAATGAGTCGTTACTTATGATGCAAGGTGATTTGTAGATCAGTCAGTCAACAGTCCCTTTGATGCTCTTGAACGCGGCCGATGTTTCTTCCGCACTGTAAGCGTCAGCCTTTCTCATCTTAAGAACTCTTAGAGGTATGTACTTTTTAAATAGATTTGAGGCAATTGGCACAGTCCAGTGAATGTTGCTCTTTCGAAGTTATGTTAGTGGAAACAACTAATCATCCGCATTTGAAACTATTAAAATGATTTTTTTCCAAAAGTCTGTCAACAGTACTTTAGTCAGGTAAACCACCACACCTTTAGTTTTATGCACCAGAGCTGTCAAACTGCATGTTTTATTCAGTGCCACAGTATGAATCATAAAACCCGGAAATCGTTCCAATCGTTTTTTCACCATTAATTTTTCCATCTGTGGTTTTAAAACTACTTCATATAAGGTCTGTGTTTCGTGTAGGCTTACCCTGGGGTGGCACATTGATAACCGCGCAAATCTCTCTCGGACATGATAACTTTTATAAATATTTAGCATAGCATTTTTTTTTTTGTAAATTGAAGCGAATACACGGCTTATCAGAACGTCACGCCAAGGTAAGCCTACACCAAACACACAATAAATTAGATGTACAATTCAAATGGTTGTGTTTCAAACTGAAAGTAAACAGCCCTCGACCCTAAACCCTCCGCCCTATGCCCTTGGGGGAATCCCATCGGCCATATTTGTCGTCGGTTCAAATGATTAGCCAAAGCAGGGACGTTTGCAACGTAAGCCCCTCAGCCCTGTTTTTTTAATGGAGTTAACAAGTGTACAATTATGTTCACATCCGGGCTTGAAACGCCCCACAATTCAATTCGCGATGATTGTACATCCGCTAAGAAAAGTATCGCCAAAACTTAAAAACTCTACGTCGATATGAAGTCATCATACAAGTGTAAGTAAAAACGAAGGTAAATAAGTTAGAAATTGTGCTACTAATGCACAAACACGTCTCATAAAAGTAATGATGTTTTAGTTTGGTTAGCATTTGGAAATTGTAGAAATAAAAACATTTCCTTCTTCAGAAGTAGCTAGGCACGCTAACGTTAATTAGCTAATTAATTTGCTAGCTATCATACAGTAGGCGTATATTAATAATTATATAGTCAATATAAGTAGACATGCAATCATAATTGACTAGCACATATAAAGCGCCACCTACCGGTGGATGAAAACACAATCATCGCGGGATGAACAAGTGACGATTTTCCGGGCAAGGCGGCCATTTACAAATCATTCCTTCTTTGTTACTTTTATTTTTTATTAACAACAAATCCATACAGGAAGTAAATGTGGGAACACAAGTGTGTGTATATATAAATAATATACAAAGGATAATTGGGCTAGGGGTACAATATCACATTACACAAGGACCTTAAGGGACATACATACACTTATTATTCGAACAGCTTTTTTGTTAGTAGAGTATTTAATTGTCTTAAAATACAGTTCAATTTCTTTTTGTAAGGTAAAGAAATGTGGTGTTTTTACCTAAGATGGAAGGAAAAAAGTTCCTTCCTCTCTTGCCCTGCAAGTGTATACTCGTCAGACGTCATGGCACGTCATCAGAAGTGTGCACTTCATTTGTGGGCTGAGGGAATAGGGTGTGTCTTTTAAGTGTTTGGAACGTAAGCAATGTGAAAATGAATGACGGAAAACCGTTGGAACCATTTCCGGGATTTTAAGGGTATTATGACGCTTCCACTGTGGCAGACTATTTGATAAAACAGTACAGGAGTTTTATTATTTATGTATTATTCTCCAAATGAACTCCACCCAATTGTAATGTCCAGTAAGTACACTTAGAATTTATTTTATTTTATATAGCCTAAAAAAAAGGGTTCTATATTTAAGCAATAAGGCTCGAGGAGGTGTGGTATATGGCCAATATACCACGGCTAAGGGCTGTTCTAATGCACAACGCAACGCGGAGTGCCTGGACACAGCCCTTATCCGTGGTATATTGGGCATATATCACAAACCCCAGAGGTGCATATTACTATTATAAACTGGTTACCAACGTAATTATAGCAGTAAAAATAAATGTTTTGTCATACCCGTGGTATAGTCTGATATACCACGGTTGTCAGCCAATCAATATTCAGGGCTCGAACCACCAAGTTTATAAAGAACCTTATAAACTCTGTGGTTAAAACCCTGAATGCTGATTGGCTGATAGCCATGCTATATCAGACCATATATCTCGGTTTACTGATGTCAACTTTGTGAACAGAGTGCCCCATGGTGGCGGTGTGGATATGGAATGGGCAAGCATAAGCAACGGACAACAAACAATTGCATTTTATCGATGGCAATTTGAATGCACAGAGATACTATGACGAGATCCTGAGGCCCATTTAAAATTGTTGCGTTTATATTTTTGTTCAGTATAAGTGTAGATTAGATATAAAGTAATAAAAGGTTAGGCCTACTATAAGTCCCATAATTATTTGTTTTATTTCATTAAAAAGTTAAACTATACTCACCACCTTGCTTTTCTTCATCAGATATCCCTGTGTAGATGACATCGTCAGGAATTATGGAACACAAGATTAATTTTCAAGAACTCCTGGCCAAACTGGTTATCTCAGAGCCAACAGATCCTATTATAAAGTGCATTATTAATAATAATCTGGAGAGGCTGAAGAAACTGATTAGAGGCAAGGACGTCAATGCGTTGTACCCTTGTGTTGAGTTTCAAGATGAAGTAACCCCTTTAATTGCTGCTGTTGCATTTGCAAATCAGGAGATTTGTACATTTCTTCTGGGAAAAGGTGCTGACCCCAACAAACCATCAAGGAGATATTTAGCACCGCTGCATTATGCTGGACGGCATAAAGTTCCAGTGAATATAGTGACAACATTACTGGAAGCAAAGGCAGATCCAAATGGTCCAGCAGAACAATCATTCTCTCCACTTCAATTAGCACATGACAGAGAGGATATTGTGAAGAAGTTGCTAGAATCTGGAGCTTTAATGTGGCTAAAACATGGCGTCCATCCTGCAATTGATCAGAAATTGGCCACAATAATTGAAAACTTTGCCAAAGAGAGTGAGTTCTTTTCCAAAATCAAGCTTTTTTTACATTTTGTACAAGCAATAAAACATTCATCCCCAACAGATGTTTTCAAACACTATGATCTTCACCTACTAGAGGAGAACCCACAAACCCACCTCACTATGATTGATATGTGCTTTAACATTGAAGGTGCAAATGAAGACGAATACTTCCAGAAAGCCATTAAATGGTTGAACGACTCCAAGAAACTAGTTTCCTATGTTGAACATATAAGCAGACGTCTGTCCACAGTTCCTCTGAAATTTAGAGCAGGTGCATTGAAATCCTTATATAGAGTTGTTTGCGCCATGAAGGAAATACCTAATGAGGTGTCACTTACCCTAATTCCTGAGTTAGTGAAACTGATTTCCTGTAAAACAGAAGATTATCTCATGCCATTGATCATTGTTACGCTCTATGGCATCACACAGAAGACAAAAGACAAGGATCGTTGGAGCAACTCTGACCTTGAGAAAATATGCAAGCACATTGTCCCATGCACACAGAAGAAGGGTTATCCCTATGAATTGATGATGTATGCCTATGCCTTGCTAGCAGATCTTTCCACATTTAGTTGTGTTCCTGGTTACATCAGCTCTCTGGGACTGACTCCGGTACCTGACGGACTGCTTATCTGGGGAACGGATGAAAACCTGAAAGCAAAGCTGAGAGCTCTAAACAGGTCCTTAAAAAGACAACATTCAGTCTCCAAGTCAGCAAGTGAAGATTCAAAAGACAGTAATTTGTCAGAAACCAAGAAGAAGAAGAAGAAGAAGAAGAGAAAGGCAAAAAAGAAAGACATACCAAAACAAGAGACAGACACACAAGAAAATAAAACATGTTTAGCCTTCAATACTTCATCTACTCCTGTTGAGGAATCTGGCTTTGATGAATGTTCTAGTGTGAAGCCGATCCAACCCACCATTGACACGTCACCATTACAGCGCAAATGGCACAAAGTCAGCAAGCGGTGGGAGACACAGTTAGAGAAGCTTGCCAACATGGATGAAAGTAAAGTATATAAAGTAGGAAACCTCACTCTAATACATTATGATAGTTACTTTCGCATAGCAAAGGGAAGTGATGGAACTGAGGTCTTCTTGGGCCTGAGGGATGATGGCACTGAAGTAGCAGTTAAGAGAATGATAAAGTCAAACTATCAAATTCTCAAGAGTGAGGAAGGATTTTTACGTCTTCCAGAGCTTGACAGTACCTGTATTGTGAGATACGTGGACTTTGCAGAAGACAGTTTTTTTGGTTATCTTGCTCTTCAGCTCTGTGAATACACTCTGGATGAATACATTAATACATACCTGTCCAAGGACGACACTCATGCCCTGATGAAAATCACTCAAGAGGTGCTCCACAGTTTAAGTGTCATTCATTGTCCAACTACCAAAGTCCTTCATCGGGATATCAAACCTCAGAATGTTTTGATAGGTGAGATACTATAGTATTGCACAGTTAAGCCTTTCACTCCCACTAAATCTAAAACATGGCTTTCATCATTATGGATTAAAAATCCATATGCAGTGTCTTAAAGTCATTTTCTACTATCTATACTTATGAAAAGCATGATATTGTGATATTATTTATCCTTTACAGATATCAATGGAAATGCAAAATTGGCAGATTTTGGCATAAGTCGCAGACTGACAGTGGAACAAACAACTCTATACACAATCCCTGCAGGAACAAAATGCTGGATGGCCAAGGAGACGTTAGACAAACAAGGCTCTGGATATAAGAGGAGCTCTGATATACAGGTTGAGCAACGTGAAGATAGAATACAGAACATTTCCTGTTTGTAGAGCGATGGACTGAATGATTGTTGTAATTTCAGGTGGCTGGGATGTTGGTATACTACATTCTTTCTGGTGGACACCACCCCTTTGAAGATCCACTTGGTGATGAACTTGAACAGAATCGAAACATAATCAAGGGGACTTACACACTAGAACATGTGGCAGACGAGGTGACAAAAGACCTCATTGAGTGGATGATCAATGAAGACCCTGATGAGAGACCTACAGTGGAGGAGACCCTGAATCATCCCCTCTTCTGGAAACCACAGAGGTGAAAATCCTTATTTGTCTCTTGAAAAGTTGTTTGTTAGTATGGCACTGTGTATAATGGGTAATAATGAAAATAATAATAATGAACTTTACTGACTTTTTGTCCCCATGGGGAAATTTTGTTGCAGTGTCATGTACACCATTAAAGTGTCATTTAAATAACAAAACAAATTGACAATACAACTTTCATAAGTTACAACCAATAAAGAGACTAGCCTGCTGGCCTTACTGGATCGATAGGAACATTAGCCCGAGCTATTTAGGAGGGATATCACACCACATTGCATTTAACACACAAACTAAAGCTAAACATCAGGAGATAAGGACAAAACATTTTGTGATCAGTATTCCAGTAATTGTGACAGAATGATTGACACAGTGACACAATTATAACACAATGATAATACTGTGCATGCATAATGAAAATAATTAGTTAATATTATTCAGATGCATAGGATGCTTTAGCTTGGGCAAAATAAGAGACAATGCTGAAGTATATACATTAAACTATGAGTACACAAAGTACATGAATGTATGACTAGACATTTTTTACTGTACATTGTTGTCTTTCAGGAGAGTTGAGTACTTGAGAAGAATTGGGAATGAGAAGGAGGTTGGGAAGTATAGTGATGCTGACCCAAAACTTCTAGAAGCTCTGAAACAAAGTGCTATGGAGAGAACCTTCTGTCAGTGGAAATCCAAGGTGAACCAGATGTCATTTTATTAAATGTATATACCTGTACGTGTATATTAAAACATGTATACACTAACGCAAAAGAATGGGAGTACCCTCTCCCCTGGCAGAGCGTGTAGAAAGTTCAGAGGCTACACAATTTACAGATATTGTTTTGTTCACAGCTGCCCTCTGATTTGATGAAAAAGATGGATGGCAGAAAGCCCTACCCTGAGAACATGTTGGGGTTACTACGCTTCATACGCAACCTCCATGAGCACTAGTAAGTAAGACTAATGTTTTTCCCAGTACTAGCAGTTTTCACTCTCTTACCATTGAAGGTGGCTGAGTTTGTTTCTCCTTCTGCAGTGCTGAGGATTTAGAATCTGTTGACCTGATGAAGATGTTCCCTGATCTCTTTGAATGCGTCTACATGTTGGCCAAGAAACAGGGCTGGAATTCGAGGCCTGGTCTGAAAAACATGTTTCAGAGAGATCTAAGCTCATGATTCTGAAATGTAAACTGTCTGTCATTATAAAAAAAAAATGTAAATTTGAACTGATGAAATATGAACTATTGTAATACTTTTGACTTTTTGTAGGTAGAGCCAATGATTTTATCTGTCTCAAGGACATTTTATATTCTATATTTTCACTGATAGATCTAATATCCATATGTTTTTTACAAATAATGATCTTATATGGTTATAGCCTACATATTATGGGAGTTCATACAAAAATACAGTACACACAAAGCTTTGATAAAAGGTAGTGATAACTTTTTTACTGTCTTCACTTAAGGTATACAGGATTTGTAATAATATAAATGATCTGTATGAGATTTATCAGGGATGTCTGGATCAAAGTATTGACATGTTTTTTATATCTGTGTTTTGCTTGATATGAAAATGAAGTCTGCCCAAGAGTGCATTGAAACAATTGATATCACTGAATTGAGAAATACAATGGAGGAGCTGTGCCGCCCTCTTGTGGATAGAACTGTGAAGGTTACACATGTGGTGATGATCATCAACAGTTTTATATTAATCGAACACCACAATAAAATGTTAATGCATCTGTCTCAATATAATAAAGGCTTTCAAAGAACAATATAGAACTGTCTTTTTTTGACACACCCAGACATTCCCTCCCACCTGCAACAGCTGCTGGTGTAGAGTAAACAAACTAGCATGCAGCAGGAACAAAACATTGTCCTCTTTCTGGTATAAAGCCACAAGCAGCCACACATCCAGCACCAGATCAACCACAATAAAAAACAGACTTCAGAGTCATCAGGAATTCTGACAGGGTAGTAGACCTTCTGTCACCTGTGACACCTGGTGGTCCCTTATCCCACCCGATGAGATGACAATCACCTCATTAAAAGGTGGAAATCATACCAATCACACCATTCAGGTGAATGTGGTCGACATGCTATGTCAGAACTTAATATGTTGTGCCGTCTTATATATTAGAAACATGTTATTTTTATCAAACAACTGCACAGACTAACAGACTTTAATTTTATTTGTTTATTGGGATCCCCATCATCTGGGGTCCAACAACTATTACGTTGTATGCAAGTATATTTGAGATCTCTTTACAGAACAATGAAACAGTGGTGGTAGCATTAGGGCTTTTTGGTTCGTCTGGATCAAGTTATGATCCACCAAAACATGAGGAAAAGCACTTTGCAAACCAAGCTGATGTGGATCAATTCAGGTGATAGTATCAAATCAAATTGTATTAGTCACATGCGCTGAATACATCAGGTATTACCTTACAGTGAAATGCTTATTGACGAGCCCCTAACCGACAGTGCAGTTTAAAAAAATATGGATAAGAATAAGAGATAAAAGTAACAAGTAATTAAAGAGCAGCAGTAAAAAATAACAATATATACAGGGGCGTGTCGGTACAGAGTCAATGTGCGGGAGCACCGGTTAGATGAGGTATTATGTACATGTCGGTAGAGTTAATTAAAGTGACTATACATAGACGAAAACAGAGTGGTGTGGAGAGGGAAAGGGGGGGGAACAATGTGAATAGTCTGGGTAGCCATTTGACTAGATGTTCAGGAGTCTTATGGGTTGGGGATAGAAGCTGTTTAGAAGCCACTTGGACCTTGACTTGGCACTCCGGTACCGCTTGCCGTGTGGTAGCAGAGAGAACAATCTATGACTATTGTGGCTGGAGTCTTTGACGATTTTTAGGGCCTTCCTCTGACACCGCCTAGTATAGAGGTCCTGGATGGCAGGAAGCTTGGCCCCAGTGATGTACTGGGTCGTTCGCACTCCTCTCTGTAGTGCCTTGTGGTCGGAGGCCGAGTAGTTGCCATACCAGGCAGTGATGCAACCAGTCAGGATGCTCTCGATGGTGCAGCTGTAGAGCCTTTTGAGGATCTGAGGACCCATGCCGAATCTTTTCAGTCTCCTGAGGGGGAATAGGTTTTGTCGTGCCCGATTCACGACTGTCATGGTGTGCTCGGACCATGTTAGTTTGTTGGTAATGTGGACACCAAGGAACTTGAAGCTCTCAACCTGCTCCACTGCAGGCCCATCAATGAGAATGGATGCGTGCTCGGTCCAAAAAGAGTGCCTCGACTCCTCCCATGGCCCCCTAGTGGATACCCACGACACAAGGTGGACTTCCTCTCTGGGTGGAACGCAACAAAAAGAGTCTGACTACACCCACATGCACACAGATCAAAGGAGGGCGCTTCTAGCCGCCTTCGCAAGCATCCCCGAAAGTCTCGCCTCTGGGTTTACAAGCTCTGCTTTCGATCTTCGCCTCTTCCTCTAAATACTTTTTATAAGATAGACCACAGGCTGTTTCCAATGGCAACAAATGAGTAACAGTGGCCAGAAAAAACAATGAGGTGGAAGGTAGCCTAGTGGTTAGAGTGTTGGGCCAGTAACTGAAAGGTTGCAAGATCGAATCCCAGAGCTGACAAGGTAAAAATCTGTCGTTCTGCCCATGAACAAGGCAGTTTTTGTTGCGTTCCACTGTTCCTTAGGCCGTCATTGAAAATAAGAATTTGTTCTTAACTGATTTGCCTAGTTAAATAAAATAAAAGAGTCAAGCACGAGCTTGCGGGATCCTATTAGCCCGTTTTGGCATATATCTGCATATTTCCGTTAGGGAACGCTTACTCAGAGTTCACGTGTGCAATAACTCAATTCGCCTTTGCATTCCTTCTAAACGCTATTTTTTAAAACCTTAGCAAAGGTTAAAGTCTACAAAACGTAGTCCACCTTGTTCATAACATTATTATAGTTTTGGGAACAGAAAACTGTACTGAAATAAAACCCCGAAAATAATCGATGAGAACATTTGCATAATGTCGGCCAAAACCCATCTTCTCCCACTGCCGGCCACTGGGCTTCTTACTACAATATTTGGTAGTGAGTGGAAACGCCAAGCGGATGCTTCACATTTTTACATCCGGTGAAATATCTGTCTCATTGTTCTATCTGTTCTTCCTCTCTGATTTCAGGAAGAACAGTTAATGGCCGTGTTCGAGGGTCATGGCTAGAAGGGATACAGCTTTTTTCAAATGAGCCTTGCAACCATGTATGTGTTCAAGACTCAAAAGCAAAATGTATCATGGGTACATTGTGACTGACTGACTTTTTAGTAAATAATAATGAGTCGTTACTTATGATGCAAGGTGATTTGTAGAGCAGTCAGTCGACAGTCGCCTGCAGGGGTTTTGATGCTCTCGAACACGGCCGATGTTTCTTCCGCATCAGTAGAGCGGGCACTGTGCGCTTTCACTTTTCTCTTAAGAACTCTTAGAGGTATGTACTTTTAAAATTGATTTGAGGCTTTTTGTACAGTCCAGTAAATGTTACTCTTTCCGAGTTATTTTAGTGGAGACTATAAATCCTCCGCATTTGAAACTATTAAAATGAGCTTTTCCAAAAGTCTGTCAATAGTACTTTAGTCAGGTAAACCACCACACCTTTAGTTGGTGTGCACCAGAGCTGTCAAACTGCATGTTTTATTCAGTACCACAGTCCAGTCATAACATGTTTTTTCACCATGAATTTTGGCATTTTATTATGAAGTAACGCTAGTTCTAAAATCCCAGGTCTGAGTTTCGTGTAGGCTTACCGTCGCATGACATTTGGATAACCGCACAAATCTCTCTCTCGGACAAGGTAACTTTTATTGATAATTAACATTGCAAATGTTTGAGTAAATTGAGGCGAATACACGGCTATCAAAACGTCACACCAAGGTAAGCCTACACTAAACGATTTTTTTTGTAAAATTCACAATGTGAAAAATGTAATTCGGAAAAACCATTAGAACCATTTCAGTGTTTTTATGTGTATTGACACGTCCACTGGGACATATTTTACTGTACAGTACACTCTTTATATAGCCTACAAAAGGGTTCTATATTTATAACCTGGTATATGGCCAATATACCACAGCTAAAGGCTGTTCTTTGCAAGCCTGTTCTTTCACGACCCGAGTCCCTGGATACAGCCCTTAGCCGTGGTATATTGGACATATACCACAAACCCCAGAGGTGCCTTATTGCTATTATCAACTGGTTACCAAAGTAATTAGAGCAGTAAAAATAAATGTTTTGTCATACCTGTGGTATACGGTCTGATATACCACGGCTGTCAGCCAATCGACATTCAGGGCTCAAACCACTCAATTCATAAAGAACCTTTTAGGATGCCATATATGAATCAAGCAATAAAACCCCTTTGGATTATAGAAACGCAACATATAAAGTGTTGGTTTCACGAGCTGAAATAAAATATCCCAGAAATGTTCCATACACACAAAAAGCTTATTTCTCTCAATGTTTTACATCCCTGTTAGTGAATATTTCTCCTTTGCCAAGACAATCCATCCACCTGACAGGTGTGGCATATCAAGAAGCTGATTAAACAGCATGATCAATACACATGTGCACCTTTGTGCTGGGGACAATAAAAGGTAACTCTAAAATGTGCAGTTTTGTCAAACAACACAATGCCACAGATGTCTCAAGTGTTGAAGGAGCGTGCAATTGATATGGTGACTGCAGGAATGTCCACCAGAGCTGTTGCCAGAGAATTTAATGTTAAATTCTCTACCATAAGGTCTCACAACCGCAGACCACGTGTATGGCGTCGTGTGGCCGAGCGGTTTACTGATGTCAACTTTGAACAGAGTGCCCCATGGTGGCGGTGGGGTTATGGTATCGGCATGCATAAACTACAGACAACAAACAATTGCATTTTATTGATGGCAATTTGAATGCACAGAGATACTATGACGAGATCCTGAGGCCCATTTAAAATTGTTGCGTTTATATTTTTGTTCAGTATAAGTGTAGATTAGATATAAAGTTAGGCCTACTATAATTTGGTTTATTTAATTAAAGGTTAAACTATACTCACCACCTTGCTTTTCTTCCTCAGATATCCCTGTGTAGATGACATCGTCAGGAATTATGGAACACCAGATTGATTTTCAAGAACTCCTGGCCAAACTGGTTATCTCAGAGTCAACAGATCCTATTATAAAGTGCATTATTAATAATAATCTGGAGAGGCTGAAGAAACTGATTAGAGGCAAGGACGTCAATGCGTTGTACCCTTGTGTTGAGTTACAAGATGAAGTAACCTCTTTAATTGCTGCTGTTGCATTTGCAAATCAGGAGATTTGTACATTTCTTCTGGGAAAAGGTGCTGACCCCAACAAACCATCAAAAATATTTTTAGCACCGCTGCATTATGCTGGACTGTGTAAAGTTCCAGTGAATATAGTGACAACATTACTGGAAGCAAAGGCAGATCCAGATGGTCTAGTAGGCATAGGCCTACCTGTAAAACCAAAGTTCTCTCCAATTCAATTAGCACATGACAGAGAGGATATTGTGAAGAAGCTGCTTGAATCTGGAGCAGTATTGTGGCTAAATCATGGCATCCATCCTGCAATTGATCTGAAATTGGCCACAATAATTGAAAACTTTGCTAAAGAGAGTGAGTTCTTTTCCAAAATCAAGCTTTTTTTAAATTTTGTGGAAGCAGTAAAACAAACATCCCCAACAGAAGTGTTCAGCCGCTTTGGCCAGAACCTTCTACAGGTGAACCCCCAAACCCACCTCACTATGATTGACATGTGCTCTATTATTGACGGTCCATATGCAGAAAAATTCCCCCAGACAGCCATTACATGGTTGAATGACTCCAATAAACTAGATTACTATGTTAAAGATGTAAGCAGGCGTCTGTCTACAATTCCTCTGAAATTTAGGGCATGTGCATTGAAATCATTAGACAAAGCTGTTTGTGCCATGAAGGAAATACCTAATGAGGTGTCACTTACGCTAATTCCTGAGTTAGTGAAACTGATTTCCTGTAAAACAGAAGATTATCACATGGAAATGATCATTATTACACTGTATGACATCACACAGAAGACAAAAGACAAGGATTGTTGGAGCAACTCTGACCTTGAGAAAATATGCAAGCACATTGTCCCATGCACACAGAAGGAGGGTTATTCATCTGATTTGAAGATGTATGCCTATGCCTTGCTAGCAGATCTTTACACATTTAGTTGTGTTCCTGGTTACATCAACTCTCTGGGACTGACTCCGGTACCTGAAGAACTACTTCTCTGGGGAAGGGATGAAAACCTGAAAGCAAAGCTGAGAGATCTAAACAGGTCCTTAAAAAGACAACATTCTGTCTCCAAGTCAGCAAGTGGAGATTCAAAAGACAGTAATTTGTCAGAAACCAAGAAGAAGAAGAAGAGAAAGGCAAAAAATCAAGACATACCAATACAAGAGACAGACACACAAGAAAATAAAACATGTTTAGCCTTCAATACTTCATCTACTCCTGTTGAGGAATCTGGCCTTGATGAATGTTCTAGTGTGAAGCCGTTCCAACCCACCACTGACACGTCACCATTACAGCGCAAATGGCACAAAGTCAGCAAGCGGTGGGAGACACAGTTAGAGAAGCTTGCCAACATGGATGAAAGTAAAGTTTGTAGGGTAGGACACCTCACTATTGTAGATGATGCAGAATTCCACATAGCAAAGGGAAGTGATGGAACTGAGGTCTTCTTGGGCCTGAGGGATGATGGCACTGAAGTAGCAGTTAAGAGAATGACCCGAATAAACTATCAAGTTCTCAAGAATGAGGAGGAATTCCTACGTCTTCCAAAACTTGATAATCCCTACATTGTAAGATATGTTGACTTTGCCGAGGATACAATCTTTGGCTACCTTGTTCTTCAGCTGTGTGAATACACCTTGGATGAATACATCAAAGACCACTTACCAAAGGACAACCCTCATGTTCTGAAGGAAATTGTACATGACGTTCTCTCTAGTCTAGGAGTGCTTCACAGTAAAGACACCAACATACTCCACAGGGATATCAAACCCCAGAATGTTTTGATAGGTAAGACCACATTTTATTATGTCTTGACTTAACCTCCTGTTTGCAGAGACAGCAGAAGACACAAACCAATGAACATCAATCAGGGAGTAATGTGAAAAGCATTGAGGAGAATGTACTTTATTTTGAATATAGATTTAATGTCCATTTTAAACAGCACTGATCATTGGAATAAAATACATGATACAACAATGTCATTCTATAATTTAACAATAATGCTAATTATGATATTTTTAAACCACACGTCATTATTAAACTGTTAACATGGTTTTCTCAACAATGTTACCGGCAGGGCGAGATTAGCTGATTTTGGTATAAGTCGACAATTGACCACGGGACAAACAACTGTAAAAACAAGAAGTGCCGGAACAAAATGCTGGATGGCCAGGGAAACTTTGGAGGAAGACAGCAATATCAGATATAAGCGGAGCACTGATATTCAGGTTAGTGTAATGAAAATAGGTAACCATATCCTGGTTTCCATAATGTTTTTCTAATTGTTCAAATGCTTACTGTAATTTCCAGGTGGTTGGGATGTTGACATATTACATCCTCTCTGGTGGACACCACCCCTTTGGCAGAGGTCCTCGATGTGAGGGCAACATTCTGGATGGGAAGTACAATCTGGATCACGTTGTAGATGAGGTTGCAAAGGACCTCATTGAGTGGATGATCAACGAAGACCCAAAAAAGAGACCCACTGTGGAGGAGACCTTGGATCACCCCTACTTCTGGGATGAGGAGAGGTAAGAAGAACTGCTAATACTAGTCAATCAAAAGGTTTGGTTAAATGGGCAATCTGGGATTAAAACAAAATGAAGAGTTCATCTGGGCACTTTTTTTGGTAAACAGCTGAGGGATGCAGCTGGAGAAATGTAACCAGTCATACATTTCTAGATGGAGCTATGTCTGCAAATACTGACCATCCATGAGAACGTATCCCACAGATAAAAATAGATAACTTGTTGAGATGCTTGCTAGGATGCTTTAGCTTGAGCACAAGAAGAGCCAATGCCCAAGTATATAAAATATGCAACATCTATGTATTGACTAGACATTTTCTTCTGAACATTGTTGTCTTTCAGGAGAGTTGAGTACTTGAGAAGAATTGGGAATGAGGAGGTTGGGAAGTATAGTGATGCTGACCCAAAACTTCTAGAAGCTCTGAAACAAAGTGCTGTGGAGAGAACCTTCTGTCAGTGGAAATGCAAGGTAAGCCATATGTCATTTTATGAAATTGGTACTGCACAAAAATATAAACGCAACATGCCACAATTTCATTGATTTTACTGAGTTACAGTTCGTATGAGGAAATCAGTCAACTGAAATAAATGACTTAGGCCCTAAGCTATGGATTTCACATGACTGGGAATACAGATATGCATCTGTTGGTCAGAGGTATTTTTGTGCATTGCCATCGATAAAATGCAACTGTGTTCGGTGTCCATAGCTTATGCCTGCCCATACAATAGCCCCAATGCTATCGTGGAGCACTTGGCTTGCCCACACGACGCCATACACGTGGTCTGCGATTGTGAGGCCAGTTGGATGTACTGCCAAATACTCTAAAACAATGTTGGAGGTGGCTTTTGGTAGAGAAATTGACATTCAATTCTCCAGCAACAGCTCTGGTGGACATTCCTGCAGTCAGAATATCAATCGCATGCTCCCTCAAAACTTGAGACATCTGTGGCATTGTGTTGTGTGACAAAACTGCACATTTTAGTGGCCTCTTATTGTCCCCTGCACAAGGTGCACCTGTGTAATGATCATGCGGTTTAAATCAGTTTCTTGATATGCCACACATGTCAGGTGGATGGATTATCTTGGCAAAGGCGAAATGCTCACTAACAGGGATATAAACAAATTTGTGCACAAAATTTGAGAGAAATACGTTTTTTGTGCGTATCAAACATTTCTGGGATCTTTTATTTCAGCTCATGAAACATGGGAACAAAGCTTTACATGTTGTGTTGATATTTTTGTTCAGTGTACTTACCTGTACATGTTCACTGAGTGCACAAAACATTATGAACACCTGCTCTTTCCCTGACCTAGACTGACCAGGTGAATCCAGGTGAAAGCTATGATCCCTTATTGATGTCTTTTGTTACATCCACTTCAATCAGTGTAGATGAATGGGAGGAGACAGGTTAAAGATGGATTTTTAAGCCTTGAGATAATTGAGACATGGATTGTGTATGTGTGACAAAATATACATTACCGTTCAAAAGTTTGGGGTCACTTAGAAATGTCCTTGTTTTTCAAAGTACCTGCAAAACACCAAGAGGGGGCACACCGGGATGCTGGCCTTCTAGGCAGAGTTACAAAGAAAAAGCCATAACTCAGACTGGCCAATAAAAATAAAAGATTAAGATGGGCAAAAGAACAGACACTGGACAGAGGAACTCTGCCTAGAAGGCCAGCATCCCAGAGTCTCCTCTTCACTGTTGACGTTAAGACTGGTGTTTGCGGGTGCTATTTAATGAAGCTGCCAGTTGAGGACTTGTGAGGCGTCTGTTTATCAAAGTAGACACTCTGATGTACTTGTCCTCTTGCTCAGTTGTGCACCGAGGCCTCCCACTCCTTTCTATTCTGGTTAGAGCCAGTTTGCGCTGTTCTGTGAAGGGAGTAGATCTTCAGTTTTTGGCAATTTCTTGCAAGGAATAGCCTTCATTTCTCAGAACAAGAATAGAATGACGAATTTCAGAAGAAAGTTTGTTGTTTCTGGCCATTTTGAGCTTGTAATCGAACCCACAAATGCTGATGCTCCAGATATTCAACTAGTCTAAAGAAGGCCAGTTTTATTGCTTCTTTAATCAGAACAACAGTTTTCAGCTGTGCTAACGTAATTGCAAAAGTGTTTTCTGATGATCAATTAGCCTTTTAAAATGATAAACTTGGATTAGCTAACACAACGTGCCATTGGAACACAGGAGTGATGGTTGCTGATAATGGGCCTCTGTACGCCTATGTAGATATTCCATAAAAAATCTGCCTTTTCCAGCTACAATAGTCATTCACAACATTAACAATGTCTACATTGTATTTCTGATCAATTTGATATGGACAAAAAATGTGCTTTTCTTTCAAAAACAAGGACATTTGTAAGTGACCCCAAACTTCTGAACAGTAGTGTATAAGTGCCTTTAAACAGGTTAATATAGTAGGTGCAAGGTGCACCGGTTTGTGTCAAGAACTGCAACGCTTCTGGGTTTTTTACACTCAACAGTTTCCTATGTGTATCAAGAATGGTCCCCCAACCAACTTGAGACTGTGGGAAGCATTGAAGTCATATGTGCCAGCATCCCTGTGGAACGCTTTCCACACCTTGTTGTTTTGTGTTCACAGATGCCGTCTGATTTGATCAAAAAGATGGATGGCAAAAAGCCCTACCCTGAGAACATGTTGGGGTTACTACGCTTCATACGCAACCTCCATGAGCACTAGTAAGTAAGACTAATGTTTTTCCCAGTACTAACAGTTTTCACTCTCTTACCATTGAAGGTGGCTGTGTGTTTGTTTCTCCTTCTGCAGTGCTGAGGATTTAGAATCTGTTGACCTGATGAAGATGTTCCCTGATCTCTTTGGATGCGTCTACATGTTGGCCAAGAAACGGGGCTGGAATTCAAGGCCTGGTCTGAAAAACATGTTTCAGAGAGATCTAAGCTCATGATTCTGAAATGTAAACTGTATGTCATTTTAACCTGATGAAATATTAACTAATGTCATACTTAGTCAAGACTCTTTGTAAGTAGAGCCAATGATCTGTGTTAAGGACATTTTATATTCTATATTTTCACTGATAGACCTAATATACAGTCGTGGCAAAAAGTTTTGAGAATGACACAAATATTAATTTTCACAAAGTCTGCTGCCTCAGTTTGTATGATGGCAATTTGCATATACTCCAGAATGTTATGAAGAGTGATCAGATGAATTGCAATTAATTGCAAAGTCCCTCTTTGCCATGCAAATGAACTGAATCCCCCAAAAACATTTCCCCTGCATTTCAGCCCTGCCACAAAAGGACCAGCTGACATCATGTCAGTGATTTTCTCGTTAACACAGGTGTGAGAGTTGACGAGGACAAGGCTGGAGATCACTCTGTCATGCTGATTGAGTTCGAATAACAGACTGGAAGCTTCAAAAGGAGGGTGGTGCTTGGAATCATTGTTCTTCCTCTGTCAACCATGGTTACCTGCAAGGAAACATGTGCCGTCATCATTGCTTTGCACAAAAAGGGCTTGACAGGCAAGGATATTGCTGCCAGTAAGATTGCACCTAAATCAACCATATATCGGATCATCAAGAACTTCAAGGAGAGCGGTTCAATTGTTATGAAGAAGGCTTCAGGGCACCCAAGAAAGTCCAGCAGGCGCTAGGACCGTCTCCTAAATTTGATTCAGCTGCGGGATCTGGGCACCACCAGTACAGAGCTTGCTCAGGAATGGCAGCAGGCAGGTGTGAGTGCATCTGCACGCACAGTGAGGCGAAGACTTTTGGAGGATGGCCTGGTGTCAAGAAGGGCAGCAAAGAAGCCACTTCTCTCCAGGAAAAACATCAAGGACAGACTGATATTCTGCAAAAGGTACAGGGATTGGACTGCTGAGGACTGGGGTAAAGTCATTTTCTCTGATGAATCCCCTTTCCGATTGTTTTGGGCATCCGTAAAAAAGCTTGTCCGGAGAAGACAAGGCGAGCGCTACCATCAGTCCTGTGTCATGCCAACAGTAAAGCATCCTGAGACCATTCATGTGTGGGGTTGCTTCTCAGCTAAGGGAGTGGGCTCACTCACAATTTTTCCTAAGAACACAGCCATGAATAAAGAATGGTACCAACATATCCTCCAAGAGCAACTTCTCCCAACCATCCAGGAACAGTTTGGTGACGAACAATGCCTTTTCCAGCATGATGGAGCACCTTGCCATAAGGCAAAAGTGATAACTAAGTGGCTCGGGGAACAAAACATCAATATTTTGGGTCCATGGCCAGGAAACTCCCCAGACCTTAATCCCATTGAGAACTTGTGGTCAATCCTCAAGAGGCGGGTGGACAAACAAAACCCCACAAATTCTGACAAACTCCAAGCATTGATTATGCAAGAATGGGCTGCCATCAGTCAGGATGTGGCCCAGAAGTTAATTGACAGCATGCCAGGGCGGATTGCAGAGGTCTTGAAAAAGAAGGGTCAACACTGCAAATATTGACTATTTGCATCAACTTCATGTAATTGTCAATAAAAGCCTTTGACACTTATGAAATGCTTGTAATTATACTTCAGTATTCCATAGTAACATCTGACAAAAATATCTAAAGACACTGAAGCAGCAAACTTTGTGGAAATTAATATTTCAAAACCTTTGGCCACGACTGTACATATGATTTTTACAAACCAAGATTACATGGTTGTAGCCTACCTATCATGGGGGATTTGAATGTAAAATATAACCTTGTGAAATCTTCATAAGACTATTTGTTTACTTGTTTCAGTTTACTTATTCCACAAAGCATTGATATGATAGCAATGACTTGTCAACTTTATTGTTCATACAGTAGTTTTTTTTAAAGGTATCTAGTAGGTTTGGTCCAGTGTTGTCCACTTTTTTTTCTTCTTTTTTTTCTCCATTTTAACACAGCTGTTAGACAACAAAATATCCCTCAGTGACACTTCTACTCTAACATCGCAAACATTCATGGATGTTTTTATTTGGAGCTTTACGGGATTTGTAATAATATGAATTATCTGGATGAGATTTTCTAGAGATGTCTGGATCAAAGTGTTTACGTTCTATCGTTTTTTTATATCTGTGTGTTCCTTGGTATGAAAATGAAGTCTACCAAGTGTGCATTGAAACAACTGTATTGCTCTCTATTCAGTGATTCAATCAAGGAGCTCTGACGCCCTTTTATGGATAGAACTGAGAATCATCAGTTTTCTATGAATTGAACACCACAAAAGAATCCAGCAAGTCTCAATATAATAAAAGGTATCAAATAGCTAAATAGAACTGTCATTCTTTTCAACCCACCCGTACATCCCCACCCACCTGCAACAGCTGACATATATAACAAATCTCAGCAGCAGAAACACCAGCAGGCCCAGATAAACATAGACCTCCTTCCTGGTATAAAGCCACAATCAGCCACATATCCAGTACCAGATCAACCACAACAAAGAAAACAGACCTCAGAGAGTCGTCAGGAATTCTGACACAGTTTAGGTGACGCTGGGTTGGCGCTCCTGCATGGTGTGTGTGAACCTAAAAGCCACACCTTTGTGCTTGCTATAGCTCTTCAGTACTGAAGCACAGACAACATGTCTTCTGTTCCTCTTTGAAACCAAGAGGTCTAGTCTGTTTAGTATACACATTCTAATTCCCCTGGTTCCAGCACTTTAAAAAAAAGATGTATAATTTCAGTCATTCGTTTCGAAAGTAGTGTTCAATTCAACAATTGTGTACTATGCCATCCATTTCGTCCTGCAATTTTGTTGTATTTTGATATGTTCCGAATTCCAAATTGTTCAATATGTTATGAATAAGTTCTTAAGATCCTGGACCGCATCTTTAACTTCTTGGCAGACCGCTTCAATGGCCCCAACTGCAGTGGAGGGGCCCAACATCAGAGGAACTATATTGAGAGAAATTACTGTTTGTTGCTTGCGTCATCCCTAAGAATCTATGTAGACATATTCAAGCCATCATAGAAAGTGATATCGCAGCCCTGTTCTTTAGTGCCATCTCCTGGCTGCTGAGGTGGTGCACATCCAATATCTGCTTCCACCAGGCCTGCTGCTGGGTCCTATGAAAAAAACTTTGGTTCCAGTCTGAGACAATGGGACAGACGTGGCTCAGCTCTGCACTGAAGTCCCTGCTGCTGTAATTCTTCCTGTGTTGACAACTACTTCTGCTTTCATCACTTACCCACAATGCTGCTGTAAAAAGTCTAGGTTTCGACCTCATTTACCTCTGATGGTTTCTCAGGTCTCAGCAGCACAACATGACTTCTATCACAGCAGTTTCACATAAAAGACTGACTGTTCATCAGATTCAAGTTTGATACAACTACTTTGAATGAGAGTTTTAGTTTTGTTTCGTTTGAGAAGTTTCCAATGAAGGAAAGTGTCCTTTCTTGAGCATTCGGTCTAAACAGGGTGTCGTCTGAAAGTATAGGACTTGGTTGTAGTCAAATCAATTCAAATTCATACCTTCCTGACAGCAGGAGGCAAATGAGTGATGGAGGATGTGGGTTCCATCACCCAGAATGCTCTATGCCTGCCCTGAATAACCCCACTTGTGTAACGGATGTCAGCCCAGCTAAAGCATTACAGGAAGTACTTATATGGTCTCTTCCTCGTTAGTAGAGCAGGTACTGTGAGCTAAAGGCTGAAAGGGGAGATTTCTCCTCTAGAACTCCAAGAGGTACTTACTTTTTGAGAATAAGGTTGATTTTCTTTAGGCTGTACAGTGCACGGAATGTTGCTGTTTTCAAGATAAATATTATGGAAAATTGCTGGCTGCAATTGTTTTCCATCAGGACCTCATCATTGGGATGTCTGTTGTTCCTGGGACTCAGCCCACCCCATCCAATTTGCATGGGATGCATTTGTATTGGGTAAGGCTGTCAGCATATGGCTAAAGCACTACATGTACCAGATATCAGGCTAGGTTGGCTTTCAGGAAGTACTTTTATTTCTGTCTCTTCCTCATCAGTCCAGTGGGCACTGTGAGCTTCGAGGTGAGAGGATGTTTCTCTAAGTAATGAGAGGTAAGTACATTTTAAGAATAAGGTTTGTATTCAAGACTGTTCTGTTCAGATGGCATCAGGGTGTATCACTGTTTAGAATATGGGTCTGGTCATCAGCAATATGTTGTGGGCATCTGTCACTAAGGATGGGGACGCTAGGGAAATTAATCAGAGGTAATATTGTTTGATAAGTTGATTATTTTGTTCATCTGTTTTGAACTGCCAGTGATCCTTCCCATAATGCAGAAGGTTAGGATGCTTTGATAGGACATAGTCAAGACAGTGTTCCCAACATTGTAGGGTCTCAGTTCTTATTAAGAATCCACCAAATGTTCAAACTTTGCTATATGCACAGTCAAACAACGGAAGTGATGGATTCAACTTTCAATTTACTTACCTACTGCAGCGCGCCAGTGTCAAACTTGCTAGAGTAAATTATTTGAAGTCAATTTATAAGTGTCGTTTTATGTATTTCTTTCAAGTTTGCTAACGTTAGCTAGACCTACTAGTAGTTCTGTTGTGATAATTCCTTTAGTTGTGTCAGAGTTCAAGCAGAACTGACAGCATTTCAACTACTTTGCTGATCTGAAACAGACAATCATATTAGTCAAAAATATCAAATTCCCAGCTTATGCTTCAATACCGACTTTATAAGATGTTTTAAAATAGTTTTTTTATTCCATGACGTACAGTAAGGCATTGTTGGCAGAATAGATGGATGCAGTTCAATGCATGATATAATTCACCAATACATTTCTTGGTAGTCCCAAAAAATATTGCTATCAGGTTGTAAATAACAGCTGGCCTGGTACATTGTTTACTGTCTCCACCCATTCGGGATGAACTGTTTCAGTTTCAATGACTCCATATTTTGAACAAAAACGGACGACTGTAACTAAAGCTGGGAATGTCAATACAATCAAACTAGCAACGATCACAAGTCAGTCATAATGTGGCTAATAGGCTAGTGCACATGTGTCAAACACAAGGCCCGTGTGCCGAATAGGACACACAAGTGAGTATAAATGAGTCAACAGTTGAGTCATCTACTTTATGGAAATACAGCCTGATGGGCTTGCATTGGTGAATTAAACTTCAATTGCTCCCATTTACAGCAGAGAGAAAGTGTACAGACACATGCCACAGTCTGAGCTAGGCTACTCAAATGTTGCAATCTGGCTTCGGTTTTTAAAGCCTGACAATAACACAAAAAACAAAACACCATGTAAAACCGAAACATGTAGGCCTATTACAGCAACATTTGAGCGGTAGTCTAGATTGGCTGTGTCGGGGTAGGTTCCTTGATTCCTTGTCAATCATTGGCTTATTGGTGAAATCAGCAGTCAGACAATATCTTCTTTAAGTAAATCAATCAAACCTTTATTAATGCAATTGCAGACAGAAGTTGACAATGTAAACATAGCGTGTATGTTTCAGAGTAAGTTCTGCACCCACTAGGGCCTAGTGGTATGATCACCTACGTCAATGTATGTATACAGCAATATGCTGAGGTTACCTTATAAGGCAACCTAGTACAGTAGCTTCTCTGAATTCATTAGCATTGTCCACTGTCACACAAGATCAACATGTCAAAAGCAGACAATGGTTACTTCTCTTTATCTAGTTTCAGTCTGACTCAGACCTAGCCTGCAAGCACACTCTCGCAACAGCCAGGGCTTAACCGCAAAGACTAATATAGATCGCTTGTGCAATGTATAGTGCCAGAGTTTTTAGACACATAGCAACAGTATCTTATTATAAGGTCTGCAGCAAAACATATGAATCTTAAGGTCCACTTAATCGATAATGGGGAGGGTCTTTGGGACCCTAACCCCTTCAGCTACCCAACTATAACAGCTACATTTTGAGTGCACCATACAGCAATGACACATTCAACAACACTGGTGATCCATGCAGCGCAGAAAAACACATGGCGGTAGGCCTATGTATGCAGGAGAACACTGTTCTAAAATGTGCACTGCACATGCAAGCGGTTTCATTGACAGAGATGGAACAATGTGTTAGAAAGGGAGGGAATTAAAAGATGTAACAACCAACTAAAACCTGAAAAAAATTTGAAACCTGTGAAATTCTGACTCAGTTGACAGCCTCGTTTATCTGTTTCAATAGTAGGCCTACTATTAGACTACTTGCACAGTACAGCTTGGGTTGGTCTGACGGTGAAAGACCAATATGGGATTCAGCATTTTAGGTCATTCAGTGTTGCTCATAGAATTTTTCACACAGGGTGCTTTCTTTCGCCGGGCGGGCTGTTGGAAATGTTTTGGCAACATTTGAGTAATACTCACTTCTCCAGGCACCACTACACCACTGGATGTAGTCTATAGCCTAAGTAGAGGTGTATGCATATTAAACCATCATTCATAAGCTCAATGTTTTCACACAGTGAAAGAAAAATAGTTTATCAGATAACAAAATCATAGGTAGAATGGGGACTGAGGGGATGGCTTCCATTTTATGTGCTCCTAACCAACTGTGCTATTTTGTTAATTTTTTTTGCGTTGTTTGTAACTTGTTTTGTTTTTTTACTTATTTTGTACATATTGTTTCTGCTACCATCACTTATGATCAAAAATAACTTCTGGACATCAGAACAGTGATTACTCACCTCAAACTGGACAAAGATTTTTTCTTTAACGAGTCCGACGCTAAAGATATATTGCTTTCTCGGGAACAGCCCCAAATCCCTGCCCCAAATCCCAACGTGCAATCATTGGATAACAAAATGGATGAGCTCTGATCAAGAATATCCTACCAACGGGACATAATAAATGGTAATATCTTATGTTTCACAGAGTTGTGGCTGAACGACGACATGGATAACATACAGCATACAGCTGCCTCCGATAAGACAAGGGGTGGCGGTCTGTGTCTATTTGTAAACAACAGCTGGTGCATGTAATATTAAGGAAGTGTCAAGGTTTTGCTCACCTGAGGTAGAGTATCTCATGATAAGCTGTAGACCACACTATTTACCAAGAGAGTTCTCATCTATATTTTTCGTAGCTGTCTATTTACACCACAAACCGATGCTGGCACTAAGACGGCACTCAACGAGCTGTATAAGGCAATAAGCAAACAGGAAAATGCTCATCCAGAGGCAGTACTCCCAGTGGCAGGGGACTTTAATGCAGGGAAACTTAAATCAGTTTTACCTAATTTCTACCAGCATGTTAAATGTGCAACCGGAGGGGGAAAAAAACGTATAGGCCACCTTTACTCCACAAACAGAGATGCGTACAAAGCTCTCCCTCGCCCTCCATTTGGTAGATCTGACCATAACTCTATCCTCCTGATTCCTGCTTACAAGCAAAATCTAAAGCATGAAGTACCAGTCACTCACTCAATAAGGAAGTGGTCAGAGGAAGCAGATGCTAAGCTACAGGACTGTTTTGCTAGCACAGACTGGAATATGTTCCGGGATTCTTCCAATGGTATTTAAGGAGTACACCACATCAGGCACTGGCTTCATCAATAAGTGCATCGAGGACATCATCCCCACAGTGACCGTACGTACATACCCCAACCTGAAACCATGGATTACAGACAACATGCGAATTGAGCTAAAGGGTAGAGCTGCCGCTTTCAAGGAGCAGGACTCTAACCCGGACGCTTATAAGAAATCCTGCTATGCCTTCCGACGAACCATCAAACAGGCAAAGCGTCAATACAGGACTAAGATTGAATCGTATTACACCGGCTCCGACGCTCGTCGGATGTGGCAGGGCTTGCAAACTATTACAGACTACAAAGGGAAGCACAGCCGCGAGCTTCCCAATGACACGAGCCTACCAGACGAGCTAAATCACTTCTATGCTCGCTTCGAGGCAAGCAACACCGACCCATGAATGAGAGCATCAGCTGTTCCAGACGACTGTGTGGTCTTGCTCTCTGTAGCCGATGTAAGTAAGACCTTTAAATAGGTCAACAGTCAAGGCCGCAGGGCCAGACAGATTACCAGGATGTGTACTCCGAGCAGCGCTGACCAACTGGCATGTGTCTTCACCGACATTTTCAACCTGTCCCTGACTGAGTGTAATACCAACATGTTTCAAGCAGACCACCATAGTCCCTGTGCCCAAGAACACCAAGGTAACCTGCCTAAATGACTACTGACCCGTAGCACTCACGTCTGTAGCCACATCAACACCATTATCCCAGAAATCCTAGACCCACTCCAATTTGCATACCTCCCCAACAGATCCACAGATGATGCAATCTCTATTGCACTCTCAATCGCACATTCATTGACTACAGCTCAGCATTCAACACCAAAGTACCCTCAAAGCTCATCACTAAGCTAAGGACCCTAGGACTAAACACCTCCCTCTGCAACTGGATCTGCCACGCTGATCCTCAACACAGGGGCCCCTCAGGGGTGCATGCTCAGTCCCCTCCTGTAATCCCTGTTCACCCATGACTGCATGGCCAGGCACGACTCCAACACCATCATCAAGTTTGCCGATGACACAACAGTGGTAGGCCTGATCACTGACAACGATGAGACAGTCTATAGGGAGGAGGTCAGAGACCTGGCCATGTGGTGCCAGGATAACAACCTCTCCCTCAACGTGATCAAGACAAAGGAGATGATTGTGGACTACAGGAAAAGGAGGACTGAGCACGCCCCCATTCTCATCGACGGTGCTGCAGTGGAGCAGGTTGAGAGCTTCAAGTTCCTTGGTGTCCACATCACCAACAAACTGTCATGGTCTAAACACACCAAGACAGTTGTGAAGAAGACACGACAATGCCTATTCCCCCTCAGGTGACTGAAAAGATTTGGCATGGGTCCTCAGATCCTCAAAATGTTATAGAGCTGCACCATCAAGAGCATCCTGACTGGTTGCATCACCGCCTGGTATGGCAACTGCTCGGCCTCCGACCGCAAGGCTTTACATAGGTTACTGCGTACGGCCCAGTACATTACTGGAGCCAAGCTTCCTGCCATCCAGGACCTCTATACCAGGCGGTGTCAGAGGAAGGCCCAAAAAATTGCCAAGGACTCCAGCCACCCTAGTCATAGACTGTTCTCTCTGCTACCGCATGGCAAGCAGTACCGGAGCGCCAAGTCTAGGTCAAAATGGCTTCTTAACAGCTGCTACCCCCAAGCCATAAGACACTTGAAGAGTTAATACAATTGCTACCCGGACTATTTGCATTGTTCCCACCCCTCATTTTTACGCTGCTGCTACTCTCTGTTTATTATCCATGCATAGTCACTTTACTTCTACCTACATGTACATATTACCTCGACTAACTGGTGCCCCCGAACATTGACTCTATACCTGAATTCCCTGTATATAGCCTCGCTACTGTTATTTTATTATTGTCGCTCCTTAATTATTATTATTATTTAATTTTTTTCTTAAAACAGCATTGATTGTTAACGTCTTGTAAGTAAGCATTTCACTGTTGTATTCGGCGCATGTGACAAATACAATTTGATTTGATTTATGTGAGCTCCCGAAGCTGTGCCGAATGCGCTCCCTCCCAGTCCCCAGGTATGCAGCTGGAAAAGCTACCATGTTTCAGTTTTTTAGGGACAAGAAATGTATGCTGCCTAGGCTACAACAGCACAATGTAATGAAACATTCTATTATTGTTTTCAAGTGAGTACAAAACTCTAGTCTAGGCTGTAAACTGCAGTGAATAGCCTATCATTTGAATAACAGCTCAAAAGCGTGGCGTTTTGAATGCAACCCACCCAGTATTCATTTAGAAATAACTGCATCTAGCCTGCCTGTTTGGGCAACCATTTGGATCAGTTATGGGGTTTTTCTCGGCTGGCCATATATGGAAGTTACATTTTACTTTATGGGTTGGTTATGTAGGCTTCTTCTAACCCATCGTTTTCTACTACTTATAATAATACGATTAAATTATATCTTTACATTATTAAAAACCAAAGTCTATCAGAATTCCAGTCTTGTCACATCCTGACCAGTAAAGGGGTTATTTGTTCTTATAGTTTGGTCAGGACGTGGCAAGGGGTATTTGTTTTATATGGTTCGTGGTGGTTGTGTATGTAGAGGGGTGTTAGATTTATGCATTCCGGGGTTTTTGGTTATTGTTCTATGTTAGTTTATTTCTATGTTCTGTCTAGTCGTTTGGATTTCTATGTTTTTCTAATTGGTGTTGGAGCCTTCAGTTGGAGGCAGCTGTATATCGTTGCCTCTGATTGAAGGTCCTATAATTAGGAGTATGTTTGTTTTGGGGTTTGTGGGAGTTTGTTTCTTGTTTTGCTGTGTGCCTGACAAGACTGTCTAGTTCGTTTTCTTGTTAAGTGTTCATGTTTATAAAAAATAAAAGGTAAATATGAGCATTCACGTACCCGCTGCGTTTTGGTCTACACCCTACGACACAGTCATTCCAATAAATGTTATATCAAATCAAATCAAATCAAATGTATTTATATAGCCCTTCGTATATCAGCTGAAATCTCAAAGTGCTGTACAGAAACCCAGCCTAAAACCCCAAACAGCAAGCAATGCATGTGAAAGAGGCACGGTGGCTAGGAAAAACTCCCTAGGAAAAACTCCCTAGAAAGGCCAAAAACCTAGGAAGAAACCTAGAGAGGAACCAGGCTATGAGGGGTGGCCAGTCCTCTTCTGGCTGTGCCGGGTGGATATTATAACAGAACATGGTCAAGATGTTAAAATGTTCATAAATGACCAGCATGGTCAAATAATAATAATCATTGTAGTTGTCGAGGGTGCAACAAGCACGTCCGGTGAACAGGTCAGGGTTCCGTAGCCGCAGGCAGAACAGTTGAAACTGGAGCAGCAGCATGGCCAGCAAGGAGTCATCATGCCAGGTAGTCCCGAGGCATGGTCCTAGGGCTCAGGTCCTCCGAGAGAAAGAAAGAAAGAGAGAATTAGAGAGAGCAAATTTAAATTCACACAGGACACCAGATAAGACAAGAGAATACTCCAGATGAAACAGACTGACCCTAGCCCCCCGGCACATAAACTACTGCAGCATAAATACTGGAGGCTGAGACAGGAGGGATCAGAAGACACTGTGGCCCCATCCGATGATACCCCCGGACAGGGCCAAACAGGCAGGATATAACCCCACCCACTTTGCCAAAGCACAGCCCCCACACCACTAGAGGGATGTCTACAACCACCAACTTACCGTCCGAAGACAAGGCCGAGTATAGCCCACAAAAATCTCCGCCATGGCACAACCCAAGGGGGGGGGGGGGGCGCCAACCCAGACAGGAAGACCACGTCAGTGACTCAACCCACTCAAGTGACGCACCCCTCCCATGGACGGCATGGAAGAACACCAGTAAGTCAGTGACTCAGCCCCTGTAATAGGGTTAGAGGCAGAGAATCCCAGTGGAAAGAGGGGAACCGGCAAGGCAGAGACAGCAAGGGCGGTTCGTTGCTCCAGCCTTTCCGTTCACCTTCACACTCCTGGGCCAGACTACACTTAATCATAGGACCTACTGAAGAGATAAGTCTTCAGTAAAGACTTAAAGGTTGAGACTGAGTCTGCGTCTCTCACATGGGTAGGCAGACTATTCCATAAAAATGGAGCTCTATAGGAGAAAGCCCTACCTCCAGCCGTTTGCTTAGAAATTCTAGGGACAATTAGGAGGCCTGCGTCTTGTGACCGTAGCGTACGTGTAGGTATGTACGGCAGGACCAAATCGGAAAGATAGGTAGGAGCAAGCCCATGTAATGCTTTGTAGGTTAGCAGTAAAACCTTGAAATCAGCCCTTGCCTTAACAGGAAGCCAGTGTAGGGAGGCTAGCACTGGAGTAATATGATCAAATTTTTTGGTTCTAGTCAGGATTCTAGCAGCCGTATTTAGCACTAACTGAAGTTTGTTTAGTGCTTTATCCGGGTAGCCGGAAAGTAGAGCATTGCAGTAGTCCAGCCTAGAAGTAACAAAAGCATGGATAAATTTTTCTGCGTCATTTTTGGACAGAAAGTTTCTGATTTTTGCAATGTTACGTAGATGGAAAAAAGCTGTCCTTGAAACAGTCTTGATATGTTCTTCAAAAGAGAGATCAGGGTCCAGAGTAACACCGAGGTCCTTCACAGTTTTATTTGAGACGACTGTACAACCATCCAGATTAATTGTCAGATTGAACAGAAGATCTCTTTGTTTCTTGGGACCTAGAACAAGCATCTCTGTTTTGTCCGAGTTTAAAAGTAGAAAGTTTGCAGCCATCCACTTCCTTATGTCTGAAACACAGGCTTCTAGCGAGGGCAATTTTGGAGCTTCACCATGTTTCATTGAAATGTACAGCTGTGTGTCGTCCGCATAGCAGTGAAATTTAACATTATGTTTTCGAATGACATCCCCAAGAGGTAAAATATATAGTGAAAACAATAGTGGTCCTAAAACGGAACCTTGAGGAACACCGAAATTTACAATTGATTTGTCAGAGGACAAACCATTCACAGAGACAAACTGATATCTTTCCGACAGATAAGATCTAAACCAGGCCAGAACTTGTCCATGTAGACCAATTTGGGTTTCCAATCTCTCCAAAAGAATGTGGTGGTCGATACCCTTTGATCTTCAAGAATAGGACTTGGAAATATGAAAGTATAAATTAGCCAAATTGTTTTACCTGAGCATAACCCCAAAACTAAGGATTTATTAGCCAGCCCTACTCTATTGTTTATGATTTTGTTGGACTGATTGTGATCATTGATTCGAGTTGAGAAAGTCTACTGAAATGTGATATTTACATGTGAAAATGAATGCCAAATGCTGCATTTGCTATAGGCCTATTGTTACCTTTTTGTTGGTGACACTTTGATATCTTGATAATATACAGTTGTTTAAAGGGCAAATCCACAGATGAAACAATAACAAAACAGTTGCCCCGCATCAGTTTTGCTGAAAAGCTGAGGGTTGGGCCTGGAGAAATGAAACCACTCTCAGATTAATAGACAGAGCTTTGGATGCAAGGTCTGACCATCCATGATACCAAAATTATTGTTTTAACTATGTTATGAGGCTATACAGTTTGTTTACATTTACAATGTTTAGAAACATTGGAGTAAAACAAGTTTATATGTTGGGTTCTGATGGGGTATGACAGTTGAACTAAGCTCATAAGTTATAATCTTCTAGAATCAATTGAGATATATATATATATATATACAGTGGGGGAAAAAAGTATTTATTCAGTCACCAATTGTGCAAGTTCTCCCACTTAAAAAGATGAGAGAGGCCTGTAATTTTCATCATAGGTACACTTCAACTATGACAGACAAAATGAGAAAAAAAATCCAGAAAATCACATTGTAGGATTTTTAATGAATTTATTTGCAAATTATGGTGGAAAATAAGTATTTGGCCAATAACAAAAGTTTATCTCAATACTTTGTTATATACCCTTTGTTGGCAATGACACAGGTAAAACGTTTTCTGTAAGTCTTCACAAGGTTTTCACACACTGTTGCTGGTATTTTGGCCCATTCCTCCATGCAGATCTCCTCTAGAGCAGTGATGTTTTGGGGCTGTCGCTGGGCAACACGGACTTTCAACTCCCTCCAAAGATTTTCTATGGGGTTGAGATCTGGAGACTGGCTAGGCCACTCTAGGACCTTGAAATGCTTCTTACGAAGCCACTCCTTCGTTGCCCGGGCGGTGTGTTTGGGATCATTGTCATGCTGAAAGACCCAGCCACGTTTCATCTTCAATGCCCTTGCTGATGGAAGGAGGTTTTCACTCAAAATCTCACGATACTTGGCCCCATTTATTCTTTCCTTTACACGGATCAGTCGTCCTGGTCCCTTTGCAGAAAAATAGCCCCAAAGCATGATGTTTCCACCCCCATGCTTCACAGTAGGTATGGTGTTCTTTGGATGCAACTCAGCATTCTTTATCCTCCAAACACGATGAGTTGAGTTTTTACCAAAAAGTTATATTTTGGTTTCATCTGACCATATGACATTCTCCCAATCCTCTTCTGGATCATCCAAATGCTCTCTAGCAAACTTCAGACGGGCCTGGACATGTACTGGCTTAAGCAGGGGGACACGTCTGGCACTGCAGGATTTGAGTCCCTGGCGGCGTAGTGTGTTACTGATGGTAGGCTTTGTTACTTTGGTCATAGCTCTCTGCAGGTCATTCACTAGGTCCCCCCGTGTGGTTCTGGGATTTTTGCTCACCGTTCTTGTGATCATTTTGACCCCACGGGGTGAGATCTTGCATGGAGCCCCAGAGCGAGGGAGATTATCAGTGGTCTTGTGTGTCTTCTATTTCCTAATAATTGCTCCCACAGTTGATTTCTTCAAACCAAGCTGCTTACCTATTGCAGATTCAGTCTTCCCAGCCTGGTGCAGGTCTACAATTTTGTTTCTGGTGTCCTTTGACAGCTCTTTGGTCTTGGCCATAGTGGAGTTTGGAGTGTGACTGTTTGAGGTTGTGGACAGGTGTCTTTTATACTGATAACAAGTTCAAACAGGTGCCATTAATACAGGTAACGAGTGGAGGACAGAGGAGCCTCTTAAAGAAGAAGTTACAGGTCTGTGAGAGCCAGAAATCTTGCTTGTTTGTAGGTGACCAAATACTTATTTTCCACCATAATTTGCAAATAAATTCATAAAAAATCCTACAATGTGATTTTCTGGATTTTTTTCTTCTCATTTTGTCTGTCATAGTTGACATGTACCTATGATGAAAATTACAGGCCTCTCATCTTTTTAAGTGGGAGAACTTGCACAATTGGTGGCTGACTAAATACTTTTTTGCCCCACTGTATATAAAGGGATGTAGCAACTACAGATTGCCCCTATAAGTCTAACAAAGGTGTTTGAGTTTAAGCATGTGTCCATTAGGCCTATGGATTTATTATTTATCAGCATGAATTAGATTGCGCAATAAAAGCCTCACTTTTATTCTATAGGCTGGGATCAGCACTATGCAGCTGTTGCAAGAGCGCATTTCTCACTGGCTGTCCACTGGTTTCAAAAACAATGATTGATAGGCAGCTTAAACTTCTTGAATTCAACCATTATTGGGTTCAAATACTAATTTAGATTTGTGAACAGCCATCCACAACAACCACAATCCGTAAGGCGTAAATAGCTAAATGAGAGAGCAGCAGTGTGATTCACATCAATGTGCTATGTAGATATGTAGACTACACCACTGCTGTCATCCTTACCTCCAAGCGTTTATTCAAGTTAGTTCATCTTTGGATGCCGACAGCTGTCGCACCATTGGAAGACATAGCTTGGACTGTAGCCTACAAAAGCCTATTCCTGCTTTTTTCCCCGCGATCCATCAAACACATTTGGTGTGTCATCGTAGTGGTCTCTGCCTTCTAGTCAGACTCGCTCAGGTGGAACAAACTTAAATTTAAGCCTTTTTTTAATGTTGATTTGAATGTCATTGACAAAACAGAGAAGTGTCAAATACATTTTTTTTCCCGCAAACATCCTTTCCGAATTTCAATGTAATCCTCGAAGTAATCATCTAGTTTTTCAAAAGTATCTGTAATCTGATTACAATATTTTTGCTGGTAATGTAATGGATTTTTTTATGTAATCCTCTACATGTAATCCGTTACTCCCCAACCCTGGTGACGGAATTGATGTTCCAATTCAGCTTGTAATCAGTGGTGGTCCCCAAGTACTGACATAATCTCAATATCCACTCCATGTATTGATGGGGGGGATAGGCTTGGTTTATTATTTCCTAAAGTCGATTTGCATCTCTTTTTGTTTCCTTGTGTTTAGTACTGATGAGTTTTTGGTACAGTGCAGGAAATGTTGCTGTTTCCATGATAAAGATTGTGAAAACAAATGTAAGAAGAGTTGTCTAAAGCACTAAATATACCTGTTGTACCAGTCTAGTTGGGTTTCAGGAAGAACTTTAAATTGTGTCTCTTCCACATCAGTAGAGTGGCCACTGTGAGCTTCGGGCTGAGAGAGGACGTTTCTGCTCCAAGAACTCTAAGGGGTATGCACTTTTAAAGTCGATTTTTGAGAGTATTGGCACAGTCCAATGAATGCTGCTCTTTCCAAGTTATAACAAATCCTAACTCTGCATTTGACATAAATATAAAACAGCTTTAATAGTATTTCAGTCAGGTAAAGGCACCACACAGGTATGCACCAGAGATGTAAAACTGCAAGATTTCTTTGAGTAATAGGGCTTGTATTATTGATTTAATATTCTCCTAATGAACTAAACCAATTGTACTGTACAGTATATTCACTATCTATTTAGACACTAATAACATATACATTATAAGAGGATATTATACACTGTTATTTAACATACAAGAGCATATTGAAAATATCATGTTAAGTTACTATGAATCCCATTTCAATTTGATTGAATTGAAAAATATACTCATGACCTTTTCTCCCTCAGATATCCCTGCGTAGAAAAAATTGATAGGAATTATGGAAGACTTTTTTGAACATCTGGCCAAACTGGTTATCTCAGAGTCAACAGATCCTCTTATAAAGTGCATTATTAATAATAATCTGGAGAGGCTGAAGAAATTGATTAGAGGCAAGGACATCAATGCATTGTACCCTTGTGTTGAGTTACAAGATGAAGTAACACCTTTAATTGCTGCTGTTGCATTTGCAAATCAGGAGATTTGTACATTTCTTCTGGGAAAAGGTGCTGACCCCAACAAACCATCAAGGAGATATTTAGCACCGCTGCATTATGCTGGACGGCATAAAGTTCCAGTGAATATAGTGACAACATTACTGGAAGCAAAGGCAGATCCAAATGGTCCAGCAGAACAATCATTCTCTCCACTTCAATTAGCACATGACAGAGAGGATATTGTGAAGAAGTTGCTAGAATCTGGAGCTTTAATGTGGCTAAAACATGGCGTCCATCCTGCAATTGATCAGAAATTGGCCACAATAATTGTAAACTTTGCTAAAGAGAGTGAGTTCTTTTCCAAAATCAAGCTTTTTTTACATTTTGTACAAGCAATAAAACATTCATCCCCAACAGATGTTTTCAAACACTATGATCTTCACCTACTAGAGGAGAACCCACAAACCCACCTCACTATGATTGACATGTGCTTTAACATTGAAGGTGCAAATGAAGACGAATACTTCCAGAAAGCCATTAAATGGTTGAACGACTCCAAGAAACTAGTTTCCTATGTTGAAGATATAAGCAGACGTCTGTGTACAATTCCTCTGAAATTTAGGGCAGGTGCATTGAAATCCTTAGATAGAGTTGTTTGCGCCATGAAGGAAATACCTAATGAGGTGTCACTTACTGTAATTCCTGAGTTAGTGAAACTGATTTCCTGTAAAACAGAAGATTATCTCATGCCATTGATCATTGTTACGCTCTATGGCATCACACAGAAGACAAAAGACAAGGATTGTTGGAGCAACTCTGACCTTGAGAAAATATGCAAGCACATTGTCCCATGCACACAGAGGAAGGGTTATCCCTATGAATTGATGATGTATGCCTATGCCTTGCTAGCAGATCTTTCCACATTTAGTTGTGTTCCTGGTTACATCAGCTCTCTGGGACTGACTCCGGTACCTGACGGACTGCTTATCTTGGGAACGGATGAAAACCTGAAAGCAAAGCTGAGAGCTCTAAACAGGTCCTTAAAAAGACAACATTCAGTCTCCAAGTCAGCAAGTGAAGATTCAAAAGACAGTAATTTGTCAGAAACCAAGAAGAAGAAGAGAAAGGCAAAAAAGAAAGACATACCAAAACAAGAGACAGACACACAAGAAAATAAAACATGTTTAGCCTTCAATACTTCATCTACTCCTGTTGAGGAATCTGGCCTTGATGAATGTTCTAGTGTGAAGCCGTTCCAACCCACCACTGACATGTCACCATTACAGCGCAAATGGCACAAAGTCAGCAAGCGGTGGGAGACAGTTAGAGAAGCTTGCCAACATGGTGAAAGTAAAGTATATAAAGTAGGAAATCTCACTCTAATATATGATGATAATTACTTCCGCATAGCAAAGGGAAGTGATGGAACTGAGGTCTTCTTGGGCCTGAGGGATGATGGCACTGAAGTAGCCATAAAGAGAATGATAAAGTCAAACTATCAAATTCTCAAGAGTGAGGAAGGATTTTTACGTCTTCCAGAGCTTGACAGTACCTTTATTGTGAGATACATGGACTTTGCAGAAGACAGTTTTTTTGGTTATCTTGCTCTTCAGCTCTGTGAATACACTCTGGATGAGTACATTAATACACACCTGTCCAAGGACGACACTCATGCCCTGATGAAAATCACTCAAGAGGTGCTCCGCAGTTTAAGTGTCATTCATTGTCCAACTACCAAAGTCCTTCATCGGGATATCAAACCTCAGAATGTTTTGATAGATGAGAGATACTATAGTATTGCACAGTTAAGCCTTTCACTCCCACTAAATCTAAAACATGGCTTTCATCATTATGGATTAAAAATCCATATGCAGTATCTTAAAGTCATTTTCTAGTATCTATACTTATGAAAAGCATGATAGTGATATTATTTATCCTTTACAGATATCAATGGAAATGCAAAATTGGCAGATTTTGGCATAAGTCGCAGATTGACAGTGGAACAAACAACTCTATACACAATCCCCGCAGGAACAAAATGCTGGATGGCAAAGGAGACGTTAGACAAACAAGGCTCTGGATATAAGAGGAGCTCTGATATACAGGTTGAGCAACGTGAAGATAGAAAACAGAACATTTCCTGTTTGTAGAGCGATGGACTGAATGATTGTTGTAATTTCAGGTGGCTGGGATGTTGGTATACTACATTCTTTCTGGTGGACACCACCCCTTTGAAGATCCACTTGGTGATGAACTTGAACAGAATCGAAACATAATCAAGGGGACTTACACACTAGAACATGTGGCAGACGAGGTGACAAAAGACCTCATTGAGTGGATGATCAATGAAGACCCTGATGAGAGACCTACAGTGGAGGAGACCCTGAATCATCCCCTCTTCTGGAAACCACAGAGGTGAAAATCCTTATATTTGTCACTTGAAAAGTTGTTTTATTAGTATGGCACCGTGTATAATAGGTAATAATGAAAATAATAATGAACATGGAGATAAAACTAAATTCTAGTTACAGTTACACGATTGACATGGTGACACAATTATAATACTCTACGTGCATAATTACAATAATTCATATTATTCAAATGTATTAAGGCATTAAAGCAAATGTAATATGTTAAACAAATTAAAAACCAAGTGTAAAGGTAGTTAGCTTTCGATAAAGTTTGTGGACGCCCTATGATTTATCATCATGCAAGATTTGCATTATCCATGGCTTGAAATTCTTACCTTACATAGACACCTTTGCCAGAGACTTACACCTATTTGCATCACTTGAGGCTTGACAACAAGGGATGGGGAGAATTATGAGGCAGTGCCATTCTTAAACTGATTAGCATGAGACTGAGAGGACAATTCCAACATGGACATAACTTCCCCTATAATTCGTTTCAAATGTATTCATGTACACTGTTCGATCAGGAGATTGGATTACTTGATAAAAATTGGGAATCAGGATGAGGCAGAGAACCATCGTAATGCTGACCAAGAGCTCGTTCAAGCTCTAGACCAAGGTGTTGAGAAGAGATCCTTCTATCAGTGTAAATCCAAGGTTAGCCAGACAACATTTTATTCACTACTTACCACCACAAGCCATTTATGAGAGTGTAAAGCAATATTAACGCATACAGCAATTCTTTGTCTTCACAGCTGCCCCCTTTGTTGATCCAGAAGCTGGAAGGTAAAAAGAAGGCCTACACTGAGAACACATTGGGGTTACTGCGCTTCATACGCAACCTTGATGCACACTAGTAAGTCAAAATACCAGAAGTAGTGTTAGTGGTACTGATCTAAATTTCAAATTGCTTTACATTTCAATCAATTGGGGGAATTGAATAGATATTGTACTCATTTCAAGTCCTAACATGACATACCAGATATCAAGTTAGATAAAGATTTCCTCTGATTTCTGTTAATCAAATCTGCCTCTGCAACTGATGTTACAGTATGTTGAAACTGCCCAACGCTGAGCATCTTCACTGACATCATAGAAAATGGCTTTTGTATTTTCTGTCTTTCTGCAGCACTAAGGTTGCGGATAAGGATGCAGATGCGGCCTGCTGTGTTTGCAAAGATCTGGAGACAACATTTCCTGATCTCTTTGGATGCGTTTACAAGTTTGCCAAGAAACAGAACTGGAATACAAGACGACCTGATCTGAGATATTTTTTAATGCAGAGGAACTAAGCTCATGATGCTGACATATATGTGTTTACACAGACAGTCCAATTCGGATTTTTTTGCCCAATAATTGGCAATAGAGCTGATCTGATTGGTCAAAAGACCAAAAATATCAGAATTGGGCTGCCTGTGTAAACACAGACTTTTTTCATTTGGAAGATGCTGTTGAAATTCAATATATTTATATTTCCCATTCGTTAGAGTAAATAGATTAGTGCAAATTTGACACAATGTTTTGAAGGAAAACTGTTGATTTTAGTATAATATTTCCAGGAATACATTCTATTAGATTGTCACAAAAAATATATATTATATGGCACATAGGCCAGCAGCGTATGAAAAGGGTTTGCTAACCATTATTCTATTTTAGCCTGCAGTTGTAAGCAGGCCTAGTGATTGTCATGCATTCTGAGTGGGAGATTTTATGGAGGAACACTGTTAACTGTTGCCTACGAGGGTATTTGGTCACAACTGTATGATTGTTCACGTAAAAGAATGCTTGACTGTGGAACCATTAAATGCTTTCTTCAAAAATGACTGTTAAAATGTTGCGTAATTCCCAACGTAAATCCCGCCTATTGAAATTGTATGGTTATTTTGGGTAAATGACACGCTGCAACGGTTTAGTTGACAGAACGTTCTGCCCTTGTTGTTGTCCTGATCATAGCAGAAAATGTTACTGTAATGTAACAGCCATGGTTGTTTTATTAAAAGCTGGTTATACTATTCATTCATTCCTATAAAGAAATTGAATTGACAGTCTGTCTGTCTGAACTCTATGCTTTCACTTGATATTCCAGAGGTCAATGCTTGGTCTCCCTGCAGAGTTCAACGCAATTAACTATTTAGGCTCCATGTCAGGCTTGAGGGGGCTGCCTGAACATAATGGAAACCTGGAGGGAAAGAAGAGGGATAAGTGCTGGAGTGAACACAATGTAAGTTGCCCACAAGAAGCCCTCACCTTAATTTAGGCTTGAGAGTTGCCTGTATGGTTCATATAACATATTATACAGCATAAGTCATGCGCCCTTTTCTGTCAAATTAGGTCATTTCTAGGCAATATTTCTGACCATATAGGGGACCACTTTTGCCTCAAGAGCAACCCCAAAGGCAAAAGTAAATCAAATACCTTTAAAAGGACCTCCTCATATTCTCTTTGAGAAACTGTTCGTTCTCTGCTCACTGTTTATTTAAGCTACTTGAATCAAACATGACAAGTCCCCGAGCACCTCTCTCAATACACCTAGGATAAAATAGAATTTATTATTGTGAACATGTCCACCCTCTGACATCCCTGCCCACCAACAACCGCTGACGTTAGACCTAAACATAGCAGCCAGCGGAGGAGAATCTCAATTCACCTTGCTGAACACAGTTGTAGCCTTAACCGATTAACGCAGGAGAAACCGTGACATCTGCGTGTCGGGAAGACGCCAAGAAAATATGAATAGTTTGAAAAGGAGTGAAAGTGATTGGCAAAGCCTGGTCAGCGAAGTGAGTGCGCTGCAAAAACCCTGTGACAATCGGTGGCGTGAGCCATCAGTGATGATTAGCGAATAGAACTACTGTTGCCATATGGAAGGAGAAATTAAAGTCTCAAGATACATCTTTTGTTACGATTATGAAGCCACGTGTATGGATTCTAGGGTTGTTTGTGTGCATATATCAATCAAATGTATTTATAAAGCCCTTCTTACATCAGCTGATGTCACAAAGTGCTGTACAGAAACCCAGCCTAAAACCCCAAACAGCAAGCAATGCAGGTGTAGAAGCACAGTGTCTAGGAAAAACTCCCTAGAAAGGCCAGAACCTAGTGTCACAGAATATGTCGTACTCTTCGGCGAATATGTCGTATTTGAGAGAGAAGGACCAAGGCGCAGCAGAAGTGTGGATACTCATGTTTTTAATGTTGAAAACAAAAAGGAGTAGAGCATCCACTGAAAACCAATAAACAAAACAATGAACGGTACTCACAATGTGACGGTGTGGCAGGCTATACCAAACACAGCAGTGCTCACAACAATTCCCCACAACCCCAAAGACAAACACACACACCTATATAGGACTTCCAATCAAAGGCAACTATACACACCTGCCTTCAATTGGAAGTCCCAATCATCCAACCAACATATACAAACACAAACCTGTCATGTCCTGACCCCAAAACTAAAACACTAGCTCCATCTGCTGGTCAGGACGTGACACCTAGATAGAAACCTAGAGAGGAACCAGGCTATGAGGGGTGGCCTGTCCTCTTCTGGCTGTGCATGGTGGAGATTATAACAGTACATGGCCAAGATGTTCAAATGTGTCTAGATGACCAGCAGGGTCAAATAATAATAAACACAGTGGTTGTCGAGGGTGCAACAGGTCAGCACCTCAGGAGTAAATGTCAGTTGGCTTTTCATAGCTGATCATTCAGAGTATCTCTACCGCCCCTGCTGTCTCTAGAGAGTTGAAAACAGCAGGTCTGGGACAGGTAGCACGTCCAGTGAACAGGTCAGGGTTCCATAGCCGCAGGCAGAACAGTTGAAACTGGAGCAGCAGCACGGCCAGGTGGACTGGGGTCAGCAAGGAGTCATCAGGCCAGGTAGTCCTGAGGCATGGTCCTATACCCTGCACAACGTATTTTAACACAACGCGATTGGTAGTCTAGCACCTGGTCCACCCAAAACAATCGACAGTATGTTGTGAAAAGTAGGTAGAATCTTAATGAAAATGATTCACAGCTGTAATGGCTGCCAAAGGTGCTTCCATCAAGTATTAAGTCAAGGTGGTGGAGACTTATCCAATTATGATATTTCAGTTGTTGTTTTTTCTCAATTTGGAAAATATCTTTCTTTCACTTTGAAAATGTGGATTATTTTATCTAGATCTGTAGGATTTATTTTTATTTGATCCCTCTTTAGAAGTATTTTTAAGGCAGCAAAAGGTGGAAAAAGGGGGTTCAAGGGGGTGTAGGCTTTCTATAGGCAGTGTAGTTCCTGGTGTGTAAGTGTAACCAGTGTTATGTCCCTTTCTGTACCATTCTATATATTGTTCCATAGTTCCTGGTGTGTAAGTGTAACCAGTGTTATGTCCCTTTCTCTACCATCCTATATATTGTTCCATAGTTCCTGGTGTGTAAGTGTAACCAGTGTTATGTCCCTTTCTGTACCATCCTATATATTGTTCCATAGTTCCTGGTGTGTAAGTGTAACCAGTGTTATGTCCCTTTCTCTACCATCCTATATATTGTTCCATAGTTCCTGGTGTGTAAGTGTAACCAGTGTTATGTCCCTTTCTGTACCATCCTATATATTGTTCCATAGTTCCTGGTGTGTAAGTGTAACCAGTGTTATGTCCCTTTCTCTACCATCCTATATATTGTTCCATAGTTCCTGGTGTGTAAGTATAACCGGTGTTATGTCCCTTTCTCTACCATCCTATATATTGTTCCATAGTTCCTGGTGTTGAAGCGTAAGCTGGAGAGTAAGGAGGCCCTACTGATCCTGTCCAAAGAGCTGGACACCTGTCAACAGGAGAGAGACCAGTACAAGCTGATGGCCAACCAGCTGCGAGAACACCACCATGGACTCAAGAAGAAATACAGAGAGCTCATTGTGAGTCTGCCTAAAGGATTTATATTTGAATTTAGTACTCCTTTTCTGCGACGTTTTGCCTTAAAGTGATAGTTCGTCCAAATGACGAATTTGACTTTGTTTTATGGATATATAAAAAGGGTCTAAGGACCTGGAAAGTCAGTGACCCATGAATGTTTTTTATTTTATTTGCTAGAGCTTAGCATTAGTATTATTGAGTGCAAAACAATGGGACCCCTGTTAGCATGATCTAAAAAGCAAGCCTAAATCACCTTGCAGTAAATGTTTGCATTTTATTCATTTCTATCAGTTCTTAAATGTGTGTTGTGTTTCAGGATGGAGATCCGTCTTTGCCACCAGAAAAACGCAATCAGGTAAGTTGTGCTGTTGTTGGCCATTCAATTCTTATTCTTAAAACTCTTGTCACTTTATCACAATGATGATGGACAAGGCTTATCTGAAGCTTTACCAGTTCAGCCTTCAAGCCAGGCTTTTTTGCATCCTGTGACTCTCCCACTCTTTCACTTCCATCCCTTTCCACTCCATCTACCCCTATTTCTCTCCCTCTATCTCTCCCTCTATCTCTCCCTCTATCTCTTCCTCCTCTCTCCAGGTGAACTACACTACATGACCAAAAGTATGTGGACACAGGCTTGTCGAACATCTCATTCCAAAATCATGTGCATTAATATGGAATTGGTCCCCCTTTTGCTGCTATAACAGCCTCCACTCTTCTGGGAAGGCTTTCCACTAGATGTTGGAACATTGCTGCGGGGATTTGCTTCCATTCAGCCACAAGAGCATTAGTGAGGTCGGCTCTGATGTTTGGCGATTAGGCCGGGCTCGCAGTTGGCGTTCCAATTCATCCCAAAGGTGTTCGATGGGGTTGAGGTCAGGGCTCTGTGCAGGCCAGTCAAGATCTTCCATACCAATCTCGACAAACCATTTCTGTATGGACCTTGCTTTGTGCATGGGGGCATTGTCATGTTGAAACAGTTCTGGTGCTGAAGTTGCGTCCAGAGGTAGTTAGGAACTCTATAGTGAGTGTTGCAACACCGGTTACACTTACACACCAGGAACTATGGAACAATATATAGGATGGTAGAGAAAGGGACATAACACTGGTTACACTTACACACCAGGAACTATGGAACAATATATAGGATGGTACAGAAAGGGACATAACACTGGTTACACTTACACACCAGGAACTATGGAACAATATATAGGATGGTAGAGAAAGGGACATAACACTGGTTACACTTACACACCAGGAACTATGGAACAATATATAGGATGGTACAGAAAGGGACATAACACTGGTTACACTTACACACCAGGAACTATGGAACAATATATAGGATGGTACAGAAAGGGACACAACACTGGTTACACTTACACACCAGGAACTATGGAACAATATATAGGATGGTACAGAAAGGGACATAACACTGGTTACACTTACACACCAGGAACTATGGAACAATATATAGAATGGCACAGAAAGGGACATAACACTGGTTACACTTACACACCAGGAACTATGGAACAATATATAGGATGGTAGAGAAAGGGACATAACACTGGTTATACTTACACACCAGGAACTATGGAACAATATATAGGATGGTAGAGAAAGGGACATAACACTGGTTATACTTACACACCAGGAACTATGGAACAATATATAGGATGGTAGAGAAAGGGACATAACACTGGTTACACTTACACACCAGGAACTATGGAACAATATATAGGATGGTACAGAAAGGGACATAACACTGGTTACACTTACACACCAGGAACTACACTGCCTATAGAAAGCCTACACCCCCTTGAACTTTTTTCCACCTTTTGCTGCCTTAAAAATACTTCTAAAGAGGGATCAACTTCAGCACAAGGCCTCTCCTTCATCAGCACTTTGAGAAAGGTAATAAGGAGAGGGCCCCGCTCTCTCTCTCTCTACTCTTGTCTTCCTGTCTCTCTTTCTTTCGCTCTCTCTATCTGTCGCTCGCTCACCTCTTGTCTCTCTCTCTCTTTCACCCTCTCTCTTTGTCTCTCTTTCTGTCTTTATCTCTGCCTCTCTCTTTCTGTCTGTGTGTTCAGATGGAGGAGCTGGAGAAGAGTGTTAAGGCGCTGACTGACGAGCTGCAGGACGTTAAGGCGGAGCACAGCACAGGCCGAGCGCCTCAACCTGGAGCTGAACCACATCCTGGGTGGCCACGAGACGCGCATCATTGCCGTGGACGCCCTCTGTATGGAGAACAGGTGAGGGGGTCAAAGGTGATGGACTCTTCTCTGCTAGTATTACATTTGACATTACAGTTGATTCATTGAGCAGACGCCCCTGTTCAGAGCGACTGACAGTCAGTGCATTCAACTAAGGTAGGCGAAAACAACGGCATGCCACATATCACACAGTATTAAACACAGTATTAAACAGATTGAAATGAGCCCTAACAGACAAAACAATGTAACTACTGTACACTGTAAAATGAGACATTTTCATACACTGCAAGGTTGGCACTGCTTCATTATCATGCTATTCCAGCTAGGGGTTTTCTGTGTGACCTCCTCTTGGACTTGGTTGAACCTCTCATGTAAATACCTGACAAAGGGCTAAAATAGCCTTCATCTTTTCAGCTAAAAACAAAAAACAGCAGCAAGAAACAATTCTTCAACTGCAAGCACACACAGAACACCCTAGCTGGAATAGAATGCCACTGAAGTGGTGCCAACCTCGCGGTGTATGAAACTTTTTGTCCAAGTCCAATATCATGAAATACAAGGTAGAGGTGTCATCCTGTCTGTCATCCTGTCTGTCATCCTGTCTGTCATCCTGTCTGTCTGTGACAGTGGACTCAATTCGATCCAAACCGCATTGCAGTAACAAGTAACTTTTTTTTTTACCATCAGGTAGACTCCCCTCATGGTTCAATACTTTGTTTGTTTGTTTGTGTGTGTGTGTGTGTGTGTGTGTAGGCAGTAAACAATGGCACTGTGTCAACATTGCATTGCAATTACATTGAATTCTAGCCAGTGTCTCTTGACAGTCCCAAAGAGAGTTAGAGTTGATAGAGGTGACAGCTGATGAAGGTGTGTGTGGGGGGGGGGTGTTTGTTTTGCAGACTGTGTCGGAGACGAGGAAGAAATCCAAAGTGTCTGTGAAGTCCAGCAGCAGTGCTCTAACAGCAGTCCTCTCTGCCAGACGAGGTACACCACCCTCACATACAGATACATCCAGCGACCACATGGCAGGTCCCAATTCAGACTGGCAGCTTGCTCTGCGGTGAATAAGATAAGGAGGCTGGTCAGAGCAACTGATCCCAGAACAGAAATGAGGAGCTATCTAAGTGATCTCCTCTGTCCGTCTTTCATTGCAGCTAGGTGATGCATACAACAGTGAGTATAAACACAGCGACTGAGTTGCGATAATGTCACCTTCCCTGACACCTGAAGGATCTATTCGAGGACCTGTACAGGAGGTATTGTAGTGTGGTAGTGCAGGTTGCATTACAGTCTACAATAGCATGCTGATGTTGTGTAGAAGTCGTACCATTTAAAAGGGCACCCTCAACTTATTTTCAGCTCTTGTGAAGGCAAATCCTCGTTTTTCAACCAGACCAGGATTCCAGTTCCAGACATGAAAGCACCTGTAATCCCCATCCTGTCTTAAGCAGACATTCTTCATTAGAGTTAAGTTAAGACTCCGGTGCCTAACTTCAGGAAAAAAAACACCTGATCCTCGTCCTAATTTGTATTCTGAGTTCTGGCAGTGAGACAAATCAGAGGTCTTGATTGACAGGTGTCGGCGGGAGCCAGAAGAATAGGGTAGCAGTTAAAGCTACAGGGAGCAGGGAGGTAGTATATTGTACAGACAGCTGTTTCTATCTCTCTGTCACTCTTTCACTCACTCTCTCTCTTTTGCTTTCTTGCTTTCTTTTTCCCCTCACCGACCTGCGTGTCACTTCTGTCTATATACTGTTTCTCCTCCATTTTTTGTTGCTTTCTTGCTATCTGTTTGGTCTCCCTCGTTCTATACCTCTTCCTCCTCACTCTGTTACACTTCTGTCTCTTTATCTCCCTCTCCTCTATTTGACCTCCTTCCTCTTGTATCTTTGTCCTGGAGACTTTCTCCCATTCACTCCTTTCCTCCCTCTCTCTACCTTGGTTTCTTTACCCCTTGTCTCTCTCTCTCTATGTTCCGATCCCCCTTCTTTAGCTCATCTCTCTGTCTCTCTGTCGCTCGGTCTCTCTCTGTCTCTCTGTTTCTCTCTCTCTTTGTCTCTCTGTCTCTTTATCTCTCTCTCTTTGTTTCTCTGTCTCTCTCGCTTTGCCTCTCTCTGTCTCTCTCTCTTTGTCCCCGTCTCTCTGTCTCTCTCTCTCTTTGTCTCTCGGCCTCTATCTCTCTGTCTCTCTCTCTCTTTGTTTCTCTGTCTCTGTCTCTCTCTCTGTCTGCAGTGCAGGATTGGTTGTCTCCCGGCCACGCCCCAAGCCATTTCTGACCTCAAGGCTCTGGCCACGGCCCCAGAGACGCAACGACAGGTACACACACACACACACACAAACAAAAATGTCTAAAGTACACACAGGCCTAGACACACACTCCACCCCAGTCCACACACAAGTTCATATACCACGCCACGCAATGTCCTCCCCTCCTCCTAGTTAGTTACAATAATGAGATTAAATCCTAGACATTGGGCTTCTGCCTGGTTGAATAGTACTAGATCTAGCAGCTAGCTAACTCTACAGAGAACACAGCACATCACCATGAGCAAACACACGGTGTCTACCAACATTTATATGCAAATACCTAGTTAATGCCAGCTACAATAGGACTGTATGATTAAATGTTACCCAGCGTTACTTACACTTCAACTAACCAATGAACTGACCAATGAAATGCAGTTTTATTAACTGGGGGTAGCCCCTCCCTTGCTGCGGATGCCCTCAGGCTTGACCTACCGCTGGTCTCTGGGAAAAGGGAGTATGTGTTGTGTATTGCGCCCTTAACCCATACCTTCCATCCTGATGCCACCTCATACCCTCCATCCTGATGCCACCTCATACCCTCCATCCTGATGCCACCTCATACCCTCCATTCTGATGCCAACTCATACCCTCCATCCTGATGCCACCTCATACCCTCCATTCTGATGCCACCTCATACCCTCCATCCTGATGCCACCTCATACCCTCCAACCTGATGCCACCTCATACCCTCCATCCTGATGCCACCTCATACCCTCCATTCTGATGCCACCTCATACCCTCCATCCTGATGCCACCTCATACCCTCTATCCTGATGCCACCTCATACCCTCCATCCTGATGCCACCTCATACCCTCCATCCTGATGCCACCTCATACCCTCCATCCTGATGCCACCTCATACCCTCCATCCTGATGCCACCTCATACCCTCCATCCTGATGCCACCTCATACCCTCCATCCTGATGCCACCTCATACCCACCATCCTGATGCCAACTCATACCCTTCATCCTGATGCCACCTCATACCCTCCATTGTGTCATGCCAGTACAAACCTGAGCATCCTCCCAAAAACTGCCAGCTCATACCCACTATCCTGATGCCACCTCATACCCACCATCCTGATGCCAGGTCCAACCCACCGTCCTGATGCCAGCTCCCACTTACCGTCCTGATGCCAGCTCCAACCCATCGTCCTGATGCCAGCTCCCACCCATCGTCCTGATGCCAGCTCATACCCACCTTGTTGATGCCAGCTCATACCCACCGTCCTGATGCCAGCTCCCACCCACCGTCCTGATGCCAGCTCATACCCACCGTGTTGATGCCAGCTCATACCCACCGTCCTGATGCCAGCTCCCACCCACCGTCCTTATGCCATCTCATACCCACCGTCCTGTTGCCACCTCATACCCACCATCCTGATGCCACCTCATACCCACCATCCTGATGCCACCTCATATCCACCGTCCTGATGCCATCTCATACCCACCGTCCTGATGCCACCTCATACCCACCATCCTGATGCCACCTCATACCCACCATCCTGATGCCACCTCATACCCACCGTCCTGATGCCACCTCATATCCACCGTCCTGATGCCACCTCATACCCACTGTCCTGATGCCACCTCATACCCACCATCCTGATGCCACCTCATACCCACCGCCCTGATGCCACCTCATACCCACCGTCCTGATGCCACCTCATACCCACCATCCTGATGCCACCTCATACCCTCCATTCTGATGCCACCTCATACCCTCCATCCTGATGCCACCTCATACCCTCCATTCTGATGCCATCTCATACCCTCCGTCCTGATGCCACCTCATACCCTCCGTCCTGATGCCACGTCATACCCTCCATCCTGATGCCACCTCATACCCTCCATCCTGATGCCACCTCATACCCTCCATCCTGATGCCACCTCATACCCACCGTCCTGATGCCACCTCATACCCACCGTCCTGATGCCACCTCATACCCACCATCTTGATGCCACCTCATACCCACCATCCTGATGCCACCTCATACCCTCCATTCTGATGCCACCTCATACCCTCCATCCTGATGCCACCTCATACCCTCCATCCTGATGCCACCTCATACCCTCCATCCTGATGCCACCTCATACCCTCCATTCTGATGCCACCTCATACCCTCCATCCTGATGCCACGTCATACCCTCCATCCTGATGCCACCTCATACCCACCGTCTTGATACCAGCTCCATTACAGCCTCCTTGTGTATTCACGTCAACTTTTGGGATCTTCTCACCTGCTCTATGTAGTCACTTGCTTAACCTCTGAACCCAGAGCAACATCATCATGCCCACTGGCCACCTACTCAATTTGGCTACTCAATACATAACATTTGTGTTAACAGTCTGTCGCGAGAGTCTACTTACTGCTCCCTTTTATCAAAATTAGAGGGGGAATCCATCTTTTGTGTATATTTCAATGTAAGTACAAATACAGTCTCCAATACTGGGATGAGTCAGATCCATATGCTGAGATAGATAATTAGGTGGGTGCTTCCATTTGTCCTATGTCACACGTGCTAATTGGAAATGTATTTTTTTTGCATATCCCACTCCCCCTGAGAGTTGGGTCAGAGCCAGGGATCAGCCATTATTGATGGCGACCCTAGAGCAATTAGAGTTAAGTGCTTTGCTCAAGGGCACATCGGCAGATGTTTCACCGAGTCGACTCCGGGATTTGAACCAGCGGCCTTTCAGTTACTGATCCAATGCTCCTAACCGCTATGCTACCTCCTGCCCAATCAGAGCAGTGTTGATGATCATTGAATGTCAGATTAGCCTCTAGCAACAGGTGTTTCATGTGTGTTAGGATTTACAGAGGATATTTCTAGATCCATTCACTTATATGGGAAGGATGGATGGTCTGTGGACCTCTGCATTTGTCCGTGTCTCATGCATTAGGGTAACTTCGGGATGCGTTCCAAAACTACCTGTGATGAATTGCAAAGGTAATTTGGGGAGATATTTCCCCCGTAAGGACGCGTCCCATAACAGCATCAAGTCAGGGCTGTCGAAGGGGCCGTTCCCGCTGCTCATTAAATATTTCAAATACCAACGTCTTAATTCTTAATAACATGATTACTACCTGAACTAGTTTAACACAATAGTTCTCAAGGAAGTAATACATAGTGCCATTAAGAGATAAGGCAGCCAGACCTGAGATTACAAGACAGTACGTCCAGCATGCACCAGAGGGGGGTGTTGGTCTGTATTTAAAGTGCACTGGCGGGATTTAGGTGGCGAGCTGCGGCTCGATGAAGCTCGCCTGTCATGAGACTGTCATTCTCCCCGCCATAAAACTGACAAGCATCCATTACTGAAAATGATTGCCCACATTACAAACACATTTAGGGGAATGTGCTGTTATTAGGGAATTTGGAGACGAGGCTCAAAGTGCCACATGACTCTGTCCACCACCACAGTCGGCGTGGGGCAGAGAGAGAGAGAGAGAGAGGGAGAGATGGCGAGAGAGATGAAGAGACAGAGAGAGAGAGATAAAGAGAGCGAGTGAGAGAGAGGAAAAGACAGTGGCCGTGTCAAGATGGACAGACGACGGGGCGAAAATAAAAAACGAAAGAGGTGCCGATTGGGGGCACGCCCTGAGTCAAAACATTAGAGGTGCAGTGCGTTGTTCCCAAACGACAAGTAAAAAGGGAGGAAAAAAAACACTGCGACTCACTCAAATAGACTTGTGATTGACTCGACTACCCAAAACCCCCCTGGGAGCGATCCCCTGTTGAATGAGCGCTGGAATACACACTGAAAGCCTGTCAGGGCGCATCAGCCAGACTCGACGGCAAAACGGGGCGAGACTCGTAGCCTACCACACTGGAGAAGAAGATACAGGGTCCAATGCCCTGATAGATAGACATATCATTACCAGGGTCTATTTGAACCGAGCTCCCTCTCTTTTCGCTCCCTCTCTCTACCCTGTCGTTGCTGCCGACCTCTCCGCGGATCAACGTCAGGGATGGTGCGGGCCGGCGTCTCATGAAGACGGTGTCTCGGTTGTGACAGACCTGCCACCTTGTCAAAATAAGAGGGATATAGGCTTAAAGTATGGGGTTTTATCATTTGGTTGTCAGTTTAAAGGTGGATACAGGGCTATTTGTGGAGGTGGTACTTACCTCTCTGCTGTCTTTGTTTTAGAATGTGTTTGTATACAGTATCAGGAGAAGGTGCCTCTGGGTGTTTACAGATCCCTGTTTGTGCTGTAGGATATGTTTGGGCAGAAGTAGGATGCGGTGTCAGCGTAGACACTCGACTTTGTGAGCGTGTACATTCATATCTGGATGCATACTGCGTACTGGTGGGATATCTGTCTCAGTGTGTCCCTGCATGCCTGGTGTGTTTGTGTATATGATTGTATGCAAGAGTGTGTGTGTGTGTGTCTGTGTGTGTGTGCCTGTGTATGTGTGTACGAGATGCGAGAGTGTGTGTGTGTGTGTTTGTGAGGAGGAATGGACGGATGGATGGGCAGCTGTCAGGAGGGTATAAAGCCAGTCCTCCACACCTCCTCCTGAGCACGGCGTGTGCTGAAGACCTGCTGTGCTCAGCCCGGGCTTTGCTCTGCATACATAATAACCACCTTATTACTGATTTAAAAAGCATCCTGAACAACTTACAAGTCACCAAAGGCCTTCTCAACTCAGAGAGAGCAAATCTCTCAGCCAGTATAAGGGATTTTGTCACAAGAAAAGTTTGTATTGGTGAGGTGTTTTTAGCACGTGGTTCAGTTTGTAGAGCATGGTGCTTGCAACACCAGGGTTGTGGGTTCGATTCCCACATGGGACCAGTATGAAAAAGTATGAAAATGTATGTACACTCTACTCTGAAGTCGCTAAGGATAAGCACGTCTGCTAAATTCCTTTTCTTTTTAAATGACATGTCAAATGTAGGATATGCCTTGCCATTACAAGGATCCCAATGGGTGTTTAAGACAAATATGCTAACATGAGAAATGAGTGTACAGAAAAGGGATTGTGGTGAGTCTTTGTCCATAAACAACTTTAGAGGAAAGAAAAAGGGTAAACTGTACAAGAAATTCAAGGGACTGTCTGCAACCGTTGCCATACAGCAGATTGATTTGAAGTGGAATTGACCCCAACCCCTGATATACTACAGAAAAGATGAGCAGTGCCCTGCATTCATAACATAACTGTTTGGTTGCCATTCATGAAACTGAAAAATGATATTGAAACGTGCCATTGAAACACGATATTGAAACATGATATTGAAATGTGCCATTGAAACATAATATTGAAACGTGCCACTGAAACTTGATATTGAAACATAATATTGAAACGTGCCACTGAAACATGATATTGAAATGTGCCATTGAAACATAATATTGAAACGTGCCACTGAAACTTGATATTGAATCATGATACTGAAACATGATATTGAAACGTGCCACTGGAACATGATACTGAAACATGATATTGAAACATAATATTGAAACGTGCCATCATCCATTTTTGCATTCTTCTGTTTTTGTTTGTGTTTCACACTTCAGTGCACCAGGAAGTGGTTTTTGTCTTGCGTCCAGTGATTGTGTGTGTTTGTCTGCGCATAAATGTGTGTGCGTGTGTGATGTCTGGTATACGGTGCACGGTCCCCTATGAGTAGCATATGGCGTCAGCCCAGGAGGCGTGCAGCCATCACTAATGAAGACGGATGACAGGGAACTGCAGCCACTTCCTGTGAGCACAGTTCTGCGTGTGTGTGTGCGTGTGCGCGCATTTGGATGAATATGACTTTATCTCTGTGTAGGAGAACACTCCGTCCTTACCTGCTTACGCCTGAAAACCCCCCTCATGTCATTCTGTTTTTAGCTTCTGTGTCTGTTGTGTACTTGTATTTTGTGACTTTGTGGGGAAAACTTAGTGGAAGGTAACTCTTCTTCCCAATGGGGTTGTTGGTTAAGAAGAAAGAGACACCATTATGCTGAGTGAGAGCCAGCGACCCGAGCTCCTTTCGTCCACTGCCACATCGTGCTTCAGCCCCACGTTCACGCCACAACACAGCCACCCAGAGGGAAGTATGTCATCGTGTAACTGGGTTTCACTGTTTGTTAAACGGCGCCCTCGGCCAGCAGCTAAAACGCGGTAATTAGCTCCTCCCCCCTCCCCCCTCTACATTTGACCCCTTTCCCGCCTCTCCCTCAGCCCTGGCCTCTCATTGGTGCTGACAAATAAGAACCCGATGCTCCTCAAATGCCATGGCATTTTGGAAATGCGTGCACGATTCTCGCCTGCTGACATTCAAAAAGTTGGGGCGTGTTTTTGGAAGGAGGGGCCCCATAAATATGGATGCCAGTGTGAATTTTATTTTCCTATTTTGGGTGGGGCAGGTGTACTCTGTGTGCCGTCTCTAACCTTTTTAGATGAACATTCACAAATATGGGTCAGTAATCCGCGGAATGGGAGCATATTTTGGAGAGGTGGCAGAACTAAGCTGTTGCCATCGCTGGGATAGTGGGGCGTCACGCTTCCCTGTCCCCTGTCTGGGCGCTCATCACCGCCGCACTATTTTTAGCCTGTTGCCATGGAAGTGCTTCAGTCACATAAGTAATCAAAATAACTTTGTCGATTGACACCGCCCCCAACTCCAAAGAGAAGTAGTTAGTTACGCAACGCTGTAATGTCATCCTCATTCTCTCAATTGAAAGTGAGGATTTAAGCAAGGAACTTTTACAGACGCTCAGAGAGAATGATATGGAGTTGTGTTTTGAATGTCTGTAACATTCAAATTGACTCACTCACTTTTCTTGAGTGATTTTCAAAGCTTCCACTGATACGTTATCTGTTTACACAGCACTACATGCACCGAAGCTGTTTTGGATGTAGCATGTGGCTTAACGATCAACAGGAGTTTGGTTGGGTCATGACTCAGGGGCTCTTTCTCAAGTCATTTTTCCATCCTTTACCCTCACCCTCTTCTCAAAAGGCATTGGATGAGAAGGTCTGAGGGGAGGGACCTTGGACTTTCTCCTCCAATACGATTGAAAGGAGGCGAGGAGATTGCAGAAAGACAAATTGAGAGAGAGTCTTTGACCACTATCAAGCATTGCTGCCTGCGACATACAAATATCAGTTGGACATTTACCCTGTACAAAAGTAACCACTAGCTGCCTGAGACTGTTCAGGTATAGGCACTGCAGTAGGAACAGCTCAACCTACTTCACCAATGGGCTTTGGGGAACTTGGTTACTCCCCTGCTCGAACACACCTGATTCAATTATTCTTATGATTAGACTATTCCTCAGCTGCTCATCAGAACCTTGATTAGCTGAATCAGCTGTGTTAGAGCAGAGCAGGAGTATGAATACAAATGTATTTGAGTAAAAACCTGCACACCAAGTAGCTCTTCAGAAGGACGGTTGACCACTCCAGAGGTTTAGAGGGAGTTGCAGCTTAATTATAAGTGCACTCTCACCATGACCTCTTCTCCCAATGTGACCAGATGACAGAACGGGAAGTTCAGGAGCGTCGTCGTGGGAACGGGCCACAGCTGGCGGCGACTTTGGCGCAGATGGCAGCAGCGGGGAGGGCGCCCCCGAGTTCAACAAAGAGGCGGAGACTAACTGCGTCCGCCCGAGTGACAGGCGGCGGGGGGGGGGGGGGGGGGGGGGGGGGGTTGTGACGCTGTCCGAGGAGGGGTAGAGTCCTGTGGAGGAGGGGCATAAGGTGGAAGTGGTGGAGGATGATGAGCTGGGCTCCACAGTGGAGGAGGAAGAGGGGGCGGCCCTGGCACTTAACACCCCGCCCTTAGAGGAGGAGTCACACTTGGTTAACCTCCCACAGCTACCATAGACCACACCTATGAGGCGGGTAATTCGACCTGAGACAGAAGATGCCTCTAAGCCAGCTTCCGTTTGGGGCGGCAGAGAGGGTTGGGACCTGCACTGTCAATCAGGCCATGGCAACAGCTTGGCATAGTCAGGTACAAGGGTTGACCCGATATTCATTGCAATTCAGAAGATTCATTGAGAGTCAATTCAATCATTGAAAAGTGATGTTTATCTTGGTAGTTGCTTTAGTACTCACTAGCGACGTTTCCGCAACGTAGACCACATCCCTGTTTGTGTTCCCAACCATTATCTGCATGAGTCTATAGAATGGATAGAGAAAACTCTCCCTCAGCCTCCCATTCACAGTCAGAGCATCTAAACAGTGCTGTTGCTCTGAAAAGAGCAGACAATCTTGAAATCAATCCAGTTGCAAGCCTAATGCCCTACAGAAAATAGTAAAGATAACAAAGCCCCCCCTAAACCATCTCCCATCATACGATAATCCCATCTGTTTGCGTCCTGCTTATTCCTAAGGGTTGCTAGTAAAATGAGAGATGTTTTTTTTTTTTTTACCATTCCCCACATAGAGGAGCCCCAATGTGATGAATATATTAGATTTGCATGGAAATCAGCGAAAGATATTGTTCCAGAGTTTGGAAACACAAAAGAATGCATTTGTTCTGTATTGATATATCTTTATGTATATAGATGGTAGTTCCAGTCACAGATCAGCTATGGTGCCATTTACATATAATTTTCTCTAATCGACAAATAGAAAGTGACTGCATGTACCTTACACACCAACACGTGATATGCGGTATTTTTTTTGTTTTGCGAAAGTTATTTGAATGAACCTGCATGACTATCTTTCAATGTCACATGTCCAACTTGTTGCGTAGGAGCATAGACTTGTAATTAATATGGGCATCAGCGCTGCACGAGGAACGTCAAAGTCCTTGTTTTCACAATTAACTGATTATCATAGTTGTCTATTCTTATACAAGCTTTGTATACCGGCTGCATAACCACACACACACACTCACACACACTCTCTTGTCTTAAAACCAAAGTCCAGACCCTGCTACGGTATTCTGATTCAGTTCTCTCCACATTCAGGGGGCAGCTGGCCTCTCCATGCAAGCATACCATCAAAGCCAGAATCCATGAAGTGCTTATTCTGCAGAAGGCTGCTTGCTATTTTTAAATCTTTGACACAAAATAGAAGCCTTGGCGTGTACACACACACACACACACACACACACACACACACACACACACACACACACACACACACACACACACACACACACACACACACACACAGTGTAGGCCCGCGGCCAGTCAGCTGATTTGGAATATTGGCGAGGTGTTTCGAGGAATCTGATGACTTTATAAAGCAGATGGGATTTGTCGCTAATGAAATTGTGAAGCGACGTGGCGCCTTGGGCTTTAGCAAAACGCCGAACAGCGTGCCAGTTCACCCCGATAAGGGGGTGTATTAATGACATCCTCAGGTGTCTCGCCTATTTGGACTTTTTCTATGTGTCTGTTTGAAATGAACAAATGGACAGAAAAAAAGTTTAAACTAGCATTTTCGTTCAATTCAGGGCAGTGGCGTAGAGTTGATTGTTGTCTTGTTCTAGAAGTGAGATGGTAGCCTACAATGTGAGCCCTGCCCTGTGCAAGTCAACCAAACTGAATGCCGCTCAGAGAGACCTCCATCTGGGCACACACTTGTTGAATCAACGTCGTTTCCACGTAATTTAAATGAAATGACATTGACCCAACGTGGAATAGATGTTGAATTGGCGTCTGTGCCCAGCCGGCTGGGCATTGAAGAAGTGAGCAATGTCAGCTGCTCTCATGGGGTTACTCGAGTTGTGACATGGATTGAAGATGACATTTCACTTTTTTTGTCCCCCCCCCTTCCCCCTTCTGACAGATACGTTATTGTAAATAAGCTAACCGGTATGCAGGCTTTTGCTCCAGCCCTGCTTTTACACACCTGATTTAGCTAATCAATGTTCTGCAGCTAAATCAGGTATGTTAGAGCAAAAACCTGCTGGCCAATGACATGTTGCTCTTCCTCCACTCTCTGTGACAGGGTTACCTAGGAGACTCCCATTAGTTGTCAGGTGGTTGCCTGGTGGTGGTCTCCGAGCAGAGAGCTACCAGGCTAGTTTGATATTGCCCCCTGTGAATGGGCATGTTGTAAAATGAGGCCATGGTCACCACTGCCAAAACTAATCTCAGCCCCACATCTCTGACAGAGACATCCACGACCCAATCGCCAGCCAGCAACAAAAAAACGTGTGTGTATGCAGTGGTGTAGTGGTGCCTGGAGAAGTGGGTATACTCTAATTTTGCCAAGAATTTTCCAAGCGGCCCGTCTCGGCTAAGGAAAGGCTCCCTGTGGGAAAAATTATATGAGAAACTGTGAAACACTCTGAATGACCTAAAATGCTGAATCCCATATTGGTCTTTCACCGTCAGACCAACCCAAGCTGTACTGTGCAAGTAGTCTAATAGTAGGCCTACTATTGAAACAGATAAACGAGGCTGTCAACTGAGTCAGTAATTGACAGGTTTCAAATTTTCCCAATATTTTTCAGGTTTTTGCTTTTTTAATAGAAAAACAACATTGGATGTTCTAAGTCCATAACAACGCTTAAACCACATCAGGAGACAACTGTTGAGGTCTGGGAAAAATCGCAGAAATGTAGTTACCCTTTAATTCAAGTGCACAGGCACCTAGCACTGTTGTTTGGTTAGGGGTGTTTCTGTAGTACAGGCACTTAGTACTGTTGTTTGGTTAGGGGTGTTTCTGGAGTACAGGCACTTAGTACTGTTGATTGGTTAGGGGTGTTTCTGGAGTACAGGCACTTAGTACTGTTGATTGGTTAGGGGTGTTTCTGTAGTACAGGCACCTAGCACTGTTGATTGGTTAGGGGTGTTTCTGTAGTACAGGCACCTAGCACTGTTGTTTGGTTAGGGGTGTTTCTGTAGTACAGGCACCTAGCACTGTTGTTTGGTTAGGGGTGTTTCTGGAGTACAGGCACCTAGCACTGTTGTTTGGTTAGGGGTGTTTCTGGAGCACATGAGATGGAGTTTCTAAACAGATGGCCACTGGATTGATGCAAATAATCATGATATCGTTCTGCCAGGTAGGCATAGGCTACTTTGTAGCTAGTGAACATTTAATTGAGAAGGTTTTTGGGAAAGCCTTTCCATCTACCAGAGTACGGTTAGGCCTATCATTAGCATGGGTATATTTTTCCTGTACCTTAATTGTTTGAAAGTCTTACCTTGCTTCTAAGTAGCCTAATGCCAAAATCTCACCATAGAAACGTGGAGGCAATTGTTTTTTAAAGACTTCCTCATATGCGTTCTCCTGTTCGATTGGTTTTCTTTCTTTCATGGTCTAGCAGCCAAAGACATTATACTAATTATATTAGCAACCCATGATAGTTGTTGCATCTTTAGAGCTCCTCTCTTTCTACATTTCGAACAGATATATCCATCTCTGTCCATAAAACCGCTTGCATGTGCGATATGCATTTTAGAAAGGTGTTTTCCAGCTAATTGCATTTTTGAACATTCACGCGTAGGCCTACCGCCCTATGGCACATTGCTGTGCCTAGAATGTGAAGAAATAATAGTTTATCAACATTTTAAGCATTCTGATCTGTTCCATCAGCCTTATTAATTGATACGGAGGATACCTCCACTACACTACTTTGATATGCATCCTGGGGATTAAGAAGTGAGTATAGGCAATGCCCACTGAAAAACATGTGGGTATATGGCGTAAACCTGCGTATACACTCCACTACAGTGTGTGTGTGTGTGTGTGTGTGAGAAAGGATGTGTGTGTGTTCATGTGTGGGTGTCAGTTTGTGAGTCTGCCTGGGTTCTTATGCAAGTATGAATTTGTTTAGAATAGTTACGTAGTTTTTAAAATACTATTTGTTAAAAATTGTGTGTGTGTGTGTACAGTTGTGCCTTATTATATGTACCTGTCAGTGAATTTGTTTTGAGATCCAGTGTGGGGATTTTGGCAGCACTACAATATAATCACATTCTCACATAGGGAGCGGCAGTGAGATGCTTTGCTCCAAACACTTCAGCCTAGCCCCCCCTACTCTCCTACCCTGGACAGGCACACACACACACACACCGACACACACAGTACCCTGGAAAAACAGACACAGTGGCCCAGCCGGGTCACCACGGAGCCTGCCAGCTCTAATAGGTGTGATTGGAGGAGGCAGGAGGCAGCTGGATGTGGTGGGATTTGACACTCCATCATCGCCAGGGAACTAGGGGGAGAGCAGAGGGTGGGGGGGACACTTGGAGTCAGCGGTTTCCATGCCAACCACTCGGCGGGGTTAATTACTTTACCAGCCAGGTGCCCTGGCCACTGATGGCCAATGGCAGTGTGTCTGTGTCCCACGTCTCATTCAGTTCTCTCTTCTTTACGTTACCTGACTTCTATCAGCAATCCCTGGGCGAGGGAGCCAATCAGAGTGCACCGAGCGAGCCCACGGGGTCGTTGCCTGGTGTTGTGATTTGAAAGTGTAACTTTCTGCTCAGTGGATGACAGGTCTGTCATTATCTCTGATGGGGAGGGTAAAAAAAAAAACAGTGTGAAATGTCTTGTCGGATATCATGTTTCCTGTTTGTTTGACACCCACGCATGGATGAGCCATTCAACTCGTTCCCACCCTTGTGCGAGCGTCTGCTTACTGAATGATGCTGTGATTATTGCATTGTGTCTATACGTTCAGATCCCCATATGTCAGTGCAATGTTTTTGATGATACTATCTTTGATTAAAGAAGCAAATAAAGCTGCCGCCCGCTAGCATTAGCGTTAGTATCAATCACTCGAACCCAACAGCAAACATCAAACAACCTCTCCTCTCCACAAAGGTCCTAGATATACTGTAGAGTTACATCTCTTCACTGTTATTTACTACGTCCAATTACATGTGTTGTGCTTCCCCACAAGGACAAAGTCCCGGGGGAAACAACATGCGGAACCACTCGGGTTGTTGCTTTTTATGGCCTTATTTATATTCCATTTGATTTGTTTATGCACAGGGAATTGGGGTGGAGAATCCATGGGCAGTTATGCAAATACTTTGTGTAAAATCACCCAAGTTGAGTTGCTACTCACGTCGAGTCGAGTTCAGACACGTACATCTGCGTCACTATTCTAATTTGTTGATGGTTCTTTGTCCGTTGTGACCTACACTCTTAGAAAAATGGATTCCAAAAGAGTTATTCGGCTGTCCCCATAGGAGTACCCTTTTTGGTTACAGGTAGAACTCTTCAGGGTTCCGTGTACTGTAGAACCCTCTGTGTAAAGGGTTCTACATGGAACTCAAAATGGTTCTTCAAAGGGTTCTCCTATGGAGACAGCTGAAGGACCCTTTTAGGTTCAAGATAACACCTTTTTTTCTAAGAGTGTATCTCACAGTTTCCGCTTTTCCTTTGAGGAAACAATCTACCGCTGCACCAAAATGGCTCCCGAGGCACCCTTGTGAGGCCGGCGTCAGATGATGTTGTGGAGGGAGGGATGGAGAGTTGTGGTGGGCCGATAAGCAGAGAGGCCACGCCGGGGGTCAGCACACTGTCGAGGTGTACAGTGTGATCTCTATTAAGATAACAGGGTGGGCCGGAGAGATAAGAAGAGACAGGTGCCACTGATATATGCAGTAAGGGGATAGACATCACTGTCCTGGATCGGCCCTCTCCTGGATGGTAACAGACTTGGGTCAAATACGTATTTTCTTTTCTTTCAAATACTTAAAGTGCTCTTGATTTAGCTCACCTGGCATTGTGCAGTTGTTGATTATGCTCTCCTGGAGTATGCAGTTTTGGGACTATTCTATTGGTTCCATTGTGCCTGACATGCTAAATCAAGCACACGTCAAGTACACAATATGCATTCGACCCAGGTCTGGATAGTAATGAGGTCATCTTCAAGTAAAAAAAAATGTATTCAAATGTTTGAAGTGTTTACATGATAGTCTATTGACGTGTTGTTAGATGGAGCATCCCCCAACACTCCTACCCAATCTTTGGCGTAACTATTGAAATGGTGAATTGTGCTTGTTTGTGTGCCTCTCCTTGCTGGGAGAAGTCCCATCATGCACATTGTCGTCAAGAGCCTTTCAAGTTGGAGTTGGCTGCTCCAGTGCATCACCTCAGGGCATCACTACCTGCAGGGCCCCCATTACTCCAGTGTGTGACAACCATCTTTAGAAACTGCCAGCTTTGTCATCTCGAACTCCCACACACTCCCTCTTGATCAATGCACCGCTGTCTCACTCAGGCAAAATGAGCTATCCAACAACCTGGTTAGTCACTCGCTTTGTTATCCCATAGGGAAAAAAAGACTTGGATAACTAAAGCTTAAGCTAAATGTTACAGGGAAAATATTATTATTATTCAACCGTGAGTAATGGTTGAGCTATTTCTATTGATCGAAATGACACACCTGCATGAGCATTAAGCCTTTAAAAGCAGGTTAGGGGGCGACACATTGAGCGGCCACATCATTCCAGACCACACAGTTGCCGAGAGAGAAAAGCAGTGAATGTATATGAGTCAACCAGCTTTAGCTCACTTATAGCATCACTGTGTGTGTGTCTATAATTATAATGAGGGGAGTCGGGACACCACCATATAAAACAAACCTGTTCTATCTGGATCTGAAAGGGTATGGGGTGAAAATCCTAATTTACAGTTTGGATATTTCTGTGCTTTCCCCATCTAAGGTGCTCATCAGCACTGATATTTAACATTCCAAATGTGTCTAATTTTGTGATTAAACCATGGATCTAAATATTGCTGCCACTTTATCAAATAATGGTGAGATTCGTGTATGGGCAAACGGTGACTTATTTTCCACAGTGATTGGCCTTATTAATTGGCCTTGTTTATAACTTATGATTGGCTAAAGATGTGCTTTAACTAACCCTAGGTACAATAAATCAATTTATTGTAAAGTGAGTAGCTCACAAAGCAATGCAGTTTAAACTGTGATCTGGAGTTTAAACTGTGATTTGTGAGTTTTTTCTCAAAGATGTCTGTCTCCTTCAGTGGTACTGTGATAATGCTCTTGTTATTTAATTGTATATTATGCTGATATTTTCTTGTTTCTTAGAGTGTATGAATGTGTTCAGATACTAAACAAACATATCAGGACTATACATTAACAAATTACTATATGTTTACATTAAATAAATGTTTATTTCAAAAATGATTTGCAGATTTTACATTTTCACAGATCTGTGTCTGTAGAATCAATTTCAAAATATCAAAAAGACATCCATTTCCTTGAAAGCGGCAACTTTTGTCACGAAATCACATCAATTGTGTAAGGTAAGAATGAGTTAAGTGATTCATTCAAACGTTCATGCCGTATCATGATCCAACACTTCTCACTGTCTGTAGTTGACTCTCTGTTAGGGCACGATTCCAGTTAATGGGCTTTTCCCAGTCCGGCTCGACTGTCTCATCCCAAAGAGTAGGACTGCTCACTCCCATGACACAGCAGGCAAACAGTGTGGCAGGGGCTTTGGGCAGAATGCAGATCTGTCCTCACTCTGAGCCAAAGTTACCCAGGTCTCCCGGGTAGTTGGGATGGTTCGCCCCCCTGGGGGTTGAAGTGGGGGCCGGCCGAATCACAACTCTCATTCAGGTCCCTGTAGCGGTGGATGTGGATGGCACTTTCCACATTGATGGGGGGCCCCAAATTCTTGTTGGGAAAACCCTTTACGTAGACCATTATCGGCAGTTGGCAGTCTGGGTAGGACTGCTTGAAGAGGACCTGCCCATGGACCTTGGGTTGACCCCGGGGTAACGTGCGGCTAGGTTTAACATCACAGGTAGCGTAGAGGGTGCCATTTAAGTCATTGACCTCAGGAATTTTGTCCTCAGTTTTTGAGTCTGCCTCCTGGCACAGTACACTGTCTCACCACTAACACAACTAACAACAGATAGAAGGGCGTATTGTGTTCCATTTTTGTTAACCCTGTAACAGAATGGCATATGTAAATATATGTAATATTATTGGAAAGGGTAGGTGCATTGGTTACATCTGTGCATCAGCACAATAGCAACACAAATGGAAAATGTCTACAACCATTGCTTCTTGCAGATTCTTGGATCAAAAGTATAATTGAGCATAATTGTCTAATAGCACAAAAGGCCTACATAGATTGTTTTAAGTGGTGTTAAATATTTTCCATGGAATAGTTTCACAACATTGACAAAGTAGCTTGGTTATTTGAAATGAAGTAACATGATATTCGACAAAGGACACAAAAAGTAACATTCCTACCACCACACATGCAAGAATACAGTGCTAAAAGAAGTGAATTGCCTGAAGAGATAACCACTGGAGTTGCTTGAATGACAGAATTTAAGCAACCAAATGGAGTGGGAGTGTTTTGGAGGAGAATCTCTACTGCAATGAACTCAAACATGAGAGCAGCATTAGATAAGGAATAATTAGGAATAGTTTGTAAGTAGATTTCTGTAACTGGCTTGATGATCTTTATAGTAAAATGCTATCTTCTGTCATTTTTCCAGACACAATGATAATAATAATAATAATCAATATTTAGAACCAGATAAACATGTATTAAATACCTTGTCTACTTAAGTTATATTGATTCTATTCTAAGATGTCAATGTTCATTTTGGAGAATTGAACAGCTATGGTGCAAAACAAATAAAAATACACCGTAGATCTTGCAAATCTGTTGAAATAACTATTTTGAACAATTCCAGTTTTATTGTCAATTATTATACAGTTACTTGGTGTTTACAGTGCAGCCCTGCAATCCTCACATCTTGATATTATTGAGAGGATTTTCCATTCAGGTAGCAGGCTATTGTCCCTTTTCACAGTTAAATAAAAGGTCTATTCCTCTCTGTGTCAGTGTGGTATTGGTCTTCTCTATGTCTGTCAGCAGCTCTGCTTGGCAGGCCTATTTCACACACAATTGGACTGTTATTTAATTGCCTGTGAAAGAAAGGGAGAAAAAAGGCTGGTATTTTAAATTCGCCTTGGATATAGAGCATTAGTGAGGCTTTGTTGTAACGTTGACCTCTCCTTCCCCATCGCCATCAATCCCTGGTTACAAGCAATGAGCCATTTGCCATTATGATGCTTGTTAACAATGCCCAAGCTGTGTAATTACCTCTGTCGATGACAATGATTGTTTCCAGTGCCAGCTGATTCATCACTACATAATCTTATAGGTTGAAACATTCAAGAAATCTCTTGGAAGCGATGCCACCACTGAACATTTCTCTTGTGGATAGGGTTTTTCATATGTTCTTGAAAGATTGACATGGCTTGAAATGACATCCACATTTTGGAATAACAAAAAAAAAATGACAGCCCTCTTCAAATACGTATTTATCATATCCATGTCATTTATAAACAAATGTGAGTTCTCACATTTTTGGCTTTGGGATGGATTCTACAACTCAGTTTATCTTGTCTATGTTATCACCATAGGTCAATTTAGTATTACACATGGACCCTCTTTTTTTATTAGGGGGAGGCTGCATTTGGTCAGCCAGAACGTCCCCAGACAGCCAACCACCGACTCCACGGTAGCTGCTGTCCTTTACAGTTCAGTTCAGGTGGCGCAAATATTGAATATATCTGGCTCGACAAAACTCACGTTAAATTGCTGTTTTTCTGTCATTTTCGCAGAGATAACAATGATTGAGGTAAGTGCTTCCGGTCGCCATATTTGTGGTGCTTAGCAGCAAGGTGCAGAAATTGCATGGCATAAATCATAATCGACCTACTTTTGTTCCTTATTTTGGATAGTTATGTACGTGTAAAAAAAAAAAGATGTCTAAACGACATTAGTTGGATTTGGGAGATGATTATTCATCGAGTTAAACGAGAACGTCTTCTAATGGTTATGTATATGGGATAATATGGAGAGAGGATCCTTTGTATTTGTGTTTCGTCGGCACTACAGCGCAGGAGATTTTTTGGCTGCAACTAACGTTAGCATGCTAGCTAGCTAGATCATTACTAGTTCATTGAAACTATCTGAAGCTGGCTCTGTTCTGTAGATACTACGAGCTAGTTAGCTAACGAATTGGCTCGCTAGCTAGCTAGCTAAGACACAACGTTATCATGAACGTTCTGCAACTGAAAAGGAGAATAACCAATTCCCTAAGAGATGTGTCATTTGCATGTCACCCCAATGATTCAGTCAGTGAACGTCGACGTGGTGCTGAAACCCGTGGCCAACTTGGTTGGCAGAACAGACATTGTTGAAATCCTTCCACGGAATTGGGTACCGACTGTCATGCTAACATTCTAGGCCCATAAGGACATGAGTTCTGGTGTACCCTAGACAACACGGTGGTCTGCTGATGTTCCTAGGAAATATAGCTAGTTAGCTGCAGTGACGGGATATGTGACGCTACATTATCCGTTACAGTTAGCTATGTTAGTGTAAAGCCTCAGAAAGAATATTTCGACTAACCTGTTCTTCGTGATACACTTATTCCGAATCGAGAACGTATCTTATAATTGTCCAGTTGCAGGTGGTTCACCGAAAACAAGAGAACATTCAGAAAGTTCTCAAATCCAAATATTTTTTTAATCGAGTGAGGAGTTCCCCTGCCGTTTTAGCCGCTAGACATCTTGCATTTTCCAACATCTTTGCAGGAACTAATCGTTTCTATGCGACGCGGCCGCAAACACGTGTAGAAGTAGACGACAGCGGGTCACACAGTGCGACCAAAACAATGATCTACACACATTTCTCACTCGATACAAAACGTGGATTTAATATCTTTCTGAATATTCTCTGGTTTTTGGAGAACCACCTGCAACTGTAGACGGCCATTTTATAAGATACACTTTTCTTCCAAATCGAGAACGAGGAAGGTTAGCCAAGAACAAGTTAGTTGAAAAATCTCTTCTGAGGCTTTACACTAGCTAAACTGCACGGGAGCATCACATTTCCCTTTATAATTCTGTAGCTATAGGAAATAGTGCATTGCTCAAGAGACATGACATAGGCTACATTGGGGGCAATTCCATTTTAACATCATGACTCAGATTTTCCCATTTAAAATGTATTTCAAGCAAATACCAATGATTGCCAAGTTAACAAACCATTTAACTCTGAACAAGGACTACTTTTAACAATTGACACTGCACGTGTTTTACAAAAACACATTTGCTTGAAGAACAGTGCAGATGCAAAGTATGGGAACAAAATGGGAACAAACAGCTCAACCCATCATTCTGTTACCGAACTGCATCTGCACTGTTCTTCAATAAAATGTGTTTTTGAACAAATTTGTATGGTTTGCAGTCATTGGTTTTTGTTTGGCATACATTTCAAAGGAACAAATCTGAGTGTCAGCATCACTCTGTTTTCAACATTGGTCTTGTCAAAGAAGGAAATTCAAGACTTGGGTTCTTGGGTGCGGACATGCATTGTAGCTTGATAAAAAGGAAATAAAGATATCGCCCATTTGTGAAAGGAAAGTGTTAACCATTTGACTTATATTTTAGACTCTTAATTTCTTCATTAATGTGACCTTTGAATGCTACACTTGATTACATTCTTCTGTAGCGTGAAAGGGAAATGCGCAGTAACCTTTTCATGTTATTTGAGGAAAAGGACACGTCATAGCCGAACCGCGGTGCACTTTTACCCTCTCGGATCTAAGTTGTTCTATTTCTGTGTTGGCGTCATTCCATTTTGTTCCGTACCCCTTACTCTAGCCCCTAGCCCTGACAACATGTAAGACATAGGAGATGGGAAAAGACAAGGGAATGGGGCCTGGCTGATTATAAAAAAGCTTTGTCTTGTCTGACACACTACTAACATGTAACCTCCACCACAGGTGAGACCGCGACAGGGACCGAGACTAGCGGTCGAAGGACAGGGACTGAGACCGGGACGTCAAGCACTTTGGCATGGCCCTGAAACCAGCTGTCTGCGGCGGCAGTGCGGGCCTTCTCTCCATCAAGCAGACAGCCATACAGCAGCAGATCAACCCGTTCACCAACCTGCCCCACACAGCATGCTACTATGAGATCCTGAAGAAGAGGCTGCAGCTGCCCATGTGGGAGTACAAGGAGCAATTCAAAGACGTCCTGGCACACCACCAGAGCTTCGTGTTCATCAGAGAAACAGGCTCCGGCAAGACCACACAGGTAAGCAGGGAAAGGGGTAGACTCGTGCATGGGGGTACACACACACACTCAGTCTTTTACTTAGTTACTTCAAATAAAATAAAATGAGTTGTAGCCCTCCCCCTCCGTTTTGCACAATCCTGCATCCGAAGTGGTGTTCCAATTCAACTCTGAATGTGGGGTAGTTCCTTTTCAGCCCTCTAGTTGGCCCTAGACATGCAGACTAGACTTGCAGACTTCCTATCGAGTGGTTATCAAAACTCCCATAAAGCTCGGCGACCCAAATTGCTTCAGAAAGATGGCTGCCAAAAATACTAGGATGGAAGCAATTGTAAGTAATTACAACTTCATAATGAATCATGCAGCAACAAAAAAAAGTACAGTTAAGAGGAATATGTTAATGTAGCTAGAGAAAAAAACGATTCTGCATATTTTTGGGTCAAAACTTTAATCTACGAAAGTTGCTATTTAAAACTGCAATATGTAACTTTTTGGGCGACCTGACCAAATTCACATAGAAATGTGAGTTATAGATCTGTCATTCTCATTGAAAGCAAGTCTTAAGAAGCAGTAGATCACTATTTCTATGCTTCCCGTTAAGTTTTGTTTTTGCATCTTTTACTTTCGGTTTTGTACACCAGCTTCAAACAGCTGAAAATACAATATCTTTGGTTATGGAAAATATATTTCACAGTGGTTTAGATGGTACAATGATTCTCTACCAGTGGAGGCTGCTGAGGGGAGGATGGCTCATAATAATGGCTTGAACGGCACAAATAGAATGCATCAAATACATGGAAACCATGTGTTTGATGTATTTGATACCATTCCACTGATTCCGCTCCAGCTATTACCATGAGCCCGTAATCCCCAATTAAGGTGCCACCAGCCTCCTGTGTCTCTACACGATACTTGCTTGTTTTGTCACATAAACTGAAATTAGGCGAACTATTAGAATTTTAGCAATTAGGAAATGGAGGAACGATTTCTACATAGTGCAACTTTAACAAGCCAGCTGATTAGCTAAAATTAGCCAACAAGCTATACATTTAGCTTGCCATTTGGGCATTTGACATTTGTATAAATTGTAATTCGTGTTGTTTAATGTTTTAGGGACTCCTGAGAAAACCAGCAAACCAGGCTGTCATCTTGTGAAACCAAGTGGATGTGAAGAACCTAGCCAGCTAGCTAGCTAAAGCATTTACTACCAATTTAATGTACAATTCTGTAAGCTTGCCTTGCTGTAAAATAAAAAAATATTTCAAATTCAATCACTTGTCATTGATCTTTAGTGTAGTAACATACTGATAAATAAATACACCTGTATTTGGTGCCTAGGAGTCGCCCTCTTCACTGTTGACGTTGAGACTGGTGTTTTGCGGGTACTATTTAATGAAGCTGCCAGTTGAGGTCTTGTGAGGCGTCTGTTTCTCAAACTAGACACTCTAATGTACTTGTCCTCTTGCTCAGTTGTGCACCGGGGCCTCCCACTCCTTTTTCTATTCTGGTTAGAGCCAGTTTGTGCTGTCCTGTGAAGGGAGTAGTAAACAGCGTTGTATGAGATCTTCAGTTTCTTGGCAATTTCTCGCATGGAATAGCCTTCATTTCTCAGAACAAGAATAGACTGACGAGTTTCAGAAGTAAGTTCTTTGTTTCTGGCCATTTTGAGCCTGTAATCGAACACACAAATGCTGATGCTCCAAATACTCAACTAGTTTAAAGAAGGCCAGTTTTATTGTTTCTTTAGTCAGGACAACAGTTTTAAGCTGTGCTAACATAATTGCAAAAGGGTTTTCTAATGATCAATTGGCCTTTTAAAATGATAAACTTGGATTAGCTAACACAACGTGCAATTGGAACACAGGAGTGATGGTTGCTGATACTGGGCCTCTGTACGCCTATGTAGATATTCCATAAAAAATCTGCCATTTCCAGCTACATTAGTCATTTACAACATTAACAATGTCTACACTGTATTTCTGATCAATTTGATGTTATTTTAATGGACAACATTTTTTGCTTTTCTTTCAAAAACAAGGACATTTCTAAGTGACCCCAAACTTTTGAATGGTAGTGTTTATACGTGTTTGTTTGTCTTCGTCCCCATCGTTTTCATAATGTACTTTATTTTTGGTGGAGAATGAAAAAAACCTATTACGTATTCCTGCGCCTGTCTCCTATCATTATACAGCGTGACACGCTGGTACGGCAGCTGCTCCGCCCATAACCGGAAGGCTCTCCAGAGGGTAGTGAGGTCTGCACAACGCATCACCGGGTGCAAACTACCTGCCCTCCAGGACACCTACACCACCCGATGTCACAGGAAGGCCAAAAAGATCATCAAGGACAGCAACTACCCGAGCCACTGCCTGTTCACCCCGCTAACATCCAGAAGGCGAGGTCAGTACAGGTGCATCAAAGCTGGAACCGAGAGACTGAAAAACAGCTTCTATCTCAAGGCCATCAGACTGTTAAACAGCCATCACTAACATTGAGTGGCTGCTGCCAACATACTGACTCAACTCAAGCCACTTTAATAATGAGAAAATTGATGTAATCAGTTTATCACTAGCCACTTTATATTATATAATGTTTACATTATTCATCTCGTATGTATATACTGTACGCTATACCATCTACTGCATCTTGCCATCCTGATGTAATGTATCACTAGCCACCTTAAACAATGCCGCTTTATATGTTTTCATACCCTACATTAATCATCTCTTATGTATATACTGTACTCCATACCATCTACTGCATCTTGCCATCCTGATGTAATGTATCACTAGCCACCTTAAACAATGCCGCTTTATATGTTTTCATACCCTACATTAATCATCTCTTATGTATATACTGTACTCTATACCATCTACTGCATCTTGCCATCCTGATGTAATGTATCACTAGCCACCTTAAACAATGCCGCTTTATATGTTTTCATACCCTACATTAATCATCTCTTATGTATATACTGTACTCCATACCATCTACTGCATCTTGCCATCCTGATGTAATGTATCACTAGCCACCTTAAACAATGCCGCTTTATATGTTTTCATACCCTACATTAATCATCTCTTATGTATATACTGTACTCCATACCATCTACTGCATCTTGCCTATGCCGTTCGGCCATCACTCATTTATATATTTTTATGTACATATTCGTATTCATTCCTTTACACTTGTGTGTACAAGGTAGTTGTTGTGGAATTGGTAGATTACTTGTTAGATATTACTGCATGGTCGGAACTAGAAGCACAAGCATTTCGCTACACTTGCATTAACACCTGCTAACCATGTGTATGTGACAAATACATTTGATTTGATTTGACACTGATAAAGGCCCTTCTCCCCCGATTGCTCAGTTTGGCTGGGCAGCCAGCTCTAGGAAGAGTCTTGGTGGTTCCAAACTTCTTCCATTTAAGAATGATGGAGGCCACTGTGTTCTTGGGGACCTCAATGCTGCAGATATGTTTTGGTACCCTTCCCCAGATCTGTACCTCGACACGATCCTGTCTCGGAGCTCTACGGACAATTCCTTCAACCTAATGGCTTGGTTTTTGCTCTGACATGCACTGTCAACTGTGGGACCTTATATAGACAGGTGTGTGCCTTTCCAAATCGTGTCCAATTAATTTAATTTACCAAAGGTGGACTCCAATAAAGTTGTAGAAACATCAAGGATGATCAATGGAAACAGGATGCACCTGAGCTCAATTTCGAAACTCATACCAAAAGGTTTGAATATGTATGTAAATAAGGTATTTCAGTTTTGTATTTTTTATTCATTTGAACAATTTCTAAAAAACTGTTTTCACTTTGTCGATATGGATATTGTGTGTAGATTGATAAGGAAAAAATGTAGTTAATGCAGTTTAGAGTATGGCTGTAACGTAACAAAAAGTCAAGGGTTCTGAACACTTACCGAATGCCCTGTATACGGTAACACAGCTAAGAAAAGCCAACTGATAACTCAATAATGAGAAGCCTGGGTGTCCTCACAAACTCTCCCACTCTTTATTTACTGCAGACTCATCCTGCCACTGAAACCCATCTTCTTTCCCCCCATCTTGATTTGTTGACATGTTAAATGCAGAGTGTGTGTTTTCCCTAAACGTGGCAAAGAGGTTGGTTGCTACTAACGGAAAACTCATCCGAGCCCAAGGCTAATCCAGCGGAAGGAACCATTTCTAACTTTAGGTCTCCTCGTGTTTTGAACAGCGAGTAGAGGGGATCCCCACCGGGCGTGCACATCAGTAGAGAGCTGTCAGACTCTGTCTAATACAAGCTATCATCGCAGCATCTCTGGAGCTCGCTGTCTATTTTATAGGGGGGGGGGGGGATGCTGCCATGGGGTTTACAGACAGTAAATGGTAGTTTATTAATGCTTTGCTCTTCAAAACGTCTGTGTTTCTTACTCAACGCTATCGTCAGTATCATTTTGTAAAGTGCTTTTGAATGGTATTGGTTTGGCTCCTGATTTGTGGAAGGTGGGGAAGGTAAAGCGAGAGTACAAATGAGTGTGCTTGAATGACCTCTTCCTCTCTCCATCTCCTTTTCTCCCTCTCCCTCTCCCCCCTCCTCAGAAGGTGAAGTTCTTGGGCGGCTCTAAGAAGGCAGTGACCTGTACCCAGCCCATTAGGGAGGCAGCCATGAGCGTGGCCCAGGGGGTGGCAGACGAGATGCACGTCATGCTGGGCTAGGAGGTGGGTTACTCAATTAGATTTAAGGACTGCAGCTCGGCCAAGACCTTCCTCAAGTAAGGACTAGTCTACTGAAGCCAAAAACTGGGCTTGTTCAGTGGGGGCGCTTCGTAGCAATAACATTTTTCAACGGAAAACCAAAATGAGCATTCTTATTGGAGAAGTTCAGATAACACCTCCCTGTCTTGTCTCTCTGTTAGCAAAAAAAGTTAGATTCTAAATATCCTTAACAAGATAGACCTGGTTAACATAGCAGGACACTGTATTTCAGTTGTTTGATTAAAATGTCCACTTTAAAGACCTCTCTGTTTTGTTTTCTCCCTTGGTGCATGCACATGACAGACGGTATGTTGCTGTGGGAGGCCGTGAACGACCCCCTGCTGGCGCGCTACGGCATCATCCTGGACGAGGCCCACAAGAGAACACGGGCCACAGACTTCCTCATCAACACGGGCCACAGACTTCCTCATGAACACGGGCCACAGACTTCCTCATCAACACGGCCACAGACTTCCTCATCAACACGGGCCACAGACTTCCTCATGAACACGGGCCACAGACTTCCTCATGAACACGGGCCACAGACTTCCTCATGAACACGGGCCACAGACTTCCTCATGAACACGGGCCACAGACTTCCTCATGAACACGGGCCACAGACATCCTCATCAACACGGGCCACAGACATCCTCATCAACACGGGCCACAGACTTCCTCATCAACACGGGCCACAGACTTCCTCATGAACACGGGCCACAGACTTCCTCATGAACACGGGCCACAGACTTCCTCATGAACACGGGCCACAGACTTCCTCATGAACACGGGCCACAGACTTCCTCATGAACACGGGCCACAGACATCCTCATCAACACGGGCCACAGACATCCTCATCAACACGGGCCACAGACATCCTCATCAACACGGGCCACAGACATCCTCATCAACACGGGCCACAGACATCCTCATCAACACGGGCCACAGACATCCTCATCAACACGGGCCACAGACATCCTCATCAACACGGGCCACAGACATCCTCATCAACACGGGCCACAGACATCGTCATCAACACGGGCCACAGACATCGTCATCAACACGGGCCACAGACATCCTCATCAACACGGGCCACAGACATCCTCATCAACACGGGCCACAGACATCCTCATCAACACGGGCCACAGACATCGTCATCAACACGGGCCACAGACATCGTCATCAACACGGGCCACAGACATCCTCATCAACACGGGCCACAGACATCCTCATCAACACGGGCCACAGACATCGTCATCAACACGGGCCACAGACATCGTCATCAACACGGGCCACAGACATCGTCATCAACACGGGCCACAGACATCGTCATCAACACGGGCCACAGACATCCTCATCAACACGGGCCACAGACATCCTCATCAACACGGGCCACAGACATCCTCATCAACACGGGCCACAGACATCTCATCAACACGGGCCACAGACATCGTCATCAACACGGGCCACAGACATCCTCATCAACACGGGCCACAGACATCCTCATCAACACGGGCCACAGACATCCTCATCAACACGGGCCACAGACATCGTCATCAACACGGGCCACAGACATCGTCATCAACACGGGCCACAGACATCCTCATCAACACGGGCCACAGACATCGTCATCAACACGGGCCACAGACATCGTCATCAACACGGGCCACAGACATCGTCATCAACACGGGCCACAGACATCGTCATCAACACGGGCCACAGACATCGTCATCAACACGGGCCACAGACATCCTCATGGGCGTCCTCAAAGAGGTGGGTCCGGCAGAAGTCCGACCTCAAGGTACATGTCAAACCTCCATACCCCCGGGTGCAATGTACTGAGCGTTGTTGGTAGAAATGTCCTGAATAGAGCAGACCTGATTTCTAATTGTCAGAGGAACATGTCAGTTCTACGTGGTATTTCTATCTGAACGTTTCGTAACTTTGTGCCCCACTGAAAGCGATCTGGGCTTTCACGCACGTGCTTGCTGAATGGAACCCTGGCCTTGCCAACAGTTCCCACTCGCCTGTCTATATTCCACATCATCTCATAGAGTCATACGGTGTTCTTTACTGCTTCTGTCTGTACTGTCTGATCCTACTGGCTTCTCTCTTGCCTTTGCTACATGTTACCATACCAGTGCATCTTTCCTTTGTCCACTCTCCTAGACTCTACTACCTTCCACTAGGTACTCCTGCTCTATCCTATACGAGAGCCTGCTTCTCTGCGTGCACATTCCTACTTGCGTACACACACACACACTCCCAATTTTTACTTCCCCCCTCTAAAAAAAATCTTTGATGGCAGACAGTGTTTGTTTCCCTCCCTATTTTTTTCCTCCTCTCCTTTTCTCATCTTTTCACCTTTTGCTGACAGTCTCTCCACGGGCTGACAGCTGCGTGTCTATTGAGGAAAAGACAAACGGCAGCCATTCAGCTCAGAAATGCACAGCGAGTCCCCTCTGCAGCAGCACCGAGATTGCTCCCCGGGTCAGCCCATTTTGAGGCAATCAGCCAAGGATGGGAGGGGGTTGGGAGTGGGAGGAGACCAGAGGCATGCAGTTTTTTATAGGCCGAATGTGCCGGACACAATTCTCATAAAGCAGATGGGTAATGACTAGTTGTTGTCAGGGATGGCATCGAAGGTTATACATGACATAAGGGACTGTTAAATAAGGTCTAGGTTACTGGCAACCATCCTCCTGGCCCGACCCCGCTCACGTCCCCCTCTCCCAAATTTGAAGTTTAATTTGCCTTGATTAAGAGCAATTATGTCTCGCAGTGCATAAAGCGAAATGTTGGCGAGACGCTGGGCCGAAGTATTTGAGCGAAAATGGAAGAGCAGAGAGGCGCGCCGCCTCCGGTCAGAATCCTAATGTGCTTCTGATCTAATGGGCCCTGGGGAGAACATGGTGTGCCCAGAGACTTATTCAGACGTTGAGCACCATGATCCTCGTGTCAGGGGTTCTGTCCTCCTGTGATATATCCACCATGTTGGCTCCTCTCACTTGGCCAGTGTCCAATCTACACCCTCTTTCTGGCTCATGCTATCTATGATCTGTTCCATGGGTATGACAAAACATGTATTTTTACTGCTCTAATTACGTTGGTTACCAGTTTATAATAGCAATAAGGCCCGAGGAGGTGTGGTATGTGACCAATATACCACGTCTAAGAGCAGTTCTTATGCACGACGCAACGCGGAGTGCCTGGATACAGCCCTTAGCCGTGGTATATTGGCCATATACCACGAATCCCCAAGGTGCCTTATTGCTATTATAAACTGGTTACCAACATAATTAGAGCAGTAAAAATACATGATATATTTATGATATTCCATGGCTGTCAGCCAATCAGCATTCAGGGCTCGAACCACCCAGTTTATAATGATCTATTTCATCTGTCACCTGCATCGGCTGTCACTCTTAACAACCCTGTGGTGAGACTACACCAGACCATACCATTCTCCAACTTCTAAATACCTCATCTACTTGCACTTCTACCTGCACTATACTAACGTCACTCTCCCATGCCTATCTGTCAGCTCTTCTCTCCTGCTCTGAGCTGCTGTTTCTGATTGGCCCTTAGGCACCGATCTAAGATGAACTAATCATTACCTGAACCACTAGGAGCGAACTACAATCTAGAACTAGATCAGTGTTTAGGGGCGACTTTATCCTATAACCCCATCGGCAGCCATTTTCTCTTCCCAGTCCACGTCTCACTGTCTTCTCTCTTTGTTCCCTCGTCTCGTCTGGTCAGGTCATCGTCATGAGCGTCACGCTGGACGCCGACAAGTTCTAGGTGTACTTAGACAGCTGTCCGCTGCTGACCAGCCTGAGAGAAGGACTACCTGGAGGCAGCCATCCGCACGGTCATCCAAATCTCTTCCTCAACAAACACGAGGTTGGCCGATTTTACACTTTTTACAATTAGTTTGTATTTAGCAGGAATCATGATGCAAAGTAATATACTCATACACAGTGTGTTTCTACTGGTACCTAACGGTGTTCCGTACACATTTTGCGTAACTGGAGCATTTAAACGAGGCTGCAATGAAAACGAATGGGAATGTAGCAACTGTGTTGGCATCAAAATCTGGGGTGTTAGCTACGTTGACATGGTACAGCTGCACCACCGAGAGCATCCTGACAGGTTGCATCACTGCCTGGTATGGCAACTGCTTGGCCTCCGACCGCAAGGCACTACAGAGGGTAGTGCGTACGGCCCAGTACATCACCGGGGTCAAGCTTCCTGCCATCCGGGACCTCTATACCAGGCGGTGTTAGAGGAAGGCCCTAAAAATTGTCAAAGACTCCAGCCACCCTAGTCATAGACTGTTCTCTCTGCTACCGCACGGCAAGCGGTACCGGAGCGCCAAGTCAAGGTCCAAAAGGCTTCTAAACAGCTTCTACCCCCAAGCCATAAGACTCCTGCTGCTACTCCCTGTTTATTATCTATGCATAGTCACTTTAATAACTACCTACATGTACATATTACCACAATTACCTCAACACCGGTGCCCCTGCACATTGACTCTGTACCGGTACCCCATGTATATAGCCCCGCTTTTGTTATTTACTGCTGCTGTTTAATTATTTGTTCTCTTATCTATTACTTTTATTAGGCATACCAATAGTATTCGAGAAAATATGAAAAAACGCACCCCTCCGACACTATACGTTACATCGTGCCGTGTCACAATGTAACATACGGCAAGCATTATGCAACTCATTGTAGCCGTACAGCGTCTTCCCATCAGGGGTAGTGCTTCTCTCGCAGATTAAAAACATACTTAACCAAATACACTTGTAAGAAACCTTAATTATTCATGATTTTCATTTAAATGAGCATTAGTATTAATATTATTATGGCTGATATTAAACACATTTTTCATGAGTTGGGTGTTAATAGCAATGTGGTCATCAATAAAAAAAACACTGAATCAATCAATAATTAATTGCATAAGACTTTGATGTGCAGAATCTTAAAAATAATTCCACTGCTCCAACCGCTGATCTGCATTTACACAAGCAAACCCGACACCTGCTGACAGAGCTTGTGTTTTCTTGCTCTCACGTTTGCCACGTTGACGTTTTGAAATACCTTTGCTGTGCCAACCGATTCACGAGAGCTCTGTGTTTAATACATTGTGTGCATTAACACATGCCAATAACGTATATCCTACATTTCTTACGTGTGCAATCTATTCAACTTGTTTGCAAATGACATGCCCTAACCCGAATTGAGACGCAACCTCCCTGCGTGCCTCTCTTACTGCTCTTGATTGTGCCCAGGTGAAGAAGATGAACAGGACTCCCTAAAAGACAGTTCATAACTATTTCAGTTTGGTAACGAGCTATGTGGAATGTTTTTTGGACCATTGGCTTCCCTGTAAACAAGTACTGACAGGAGGCATGAGCCACCTCCCTCAGGCTCCTCCCTGCATTCACTTCCTCGTTAGCAGCCTGTAGCTGTTCACGGGTGTAGAGGCTCCGTTTCTTGGGCTCTCGTTGGGTCTTTCCCTTTCCAGACATTTCCTGTCATAATTAAATTATTATAATACGTTTTTAAAAAGTATGCAACATTTTAAGATGGTTCCAAGGAAATGCACTCACAAATGTGGATATAATTTCTGTGTAATCCAACATAACATTATTGTATATTTCATGGAAAGAGCAGGTGTTCATGTACACACACTGTATATGATGGAGTGAGAGGACAACAGCTGTTAGATTTATTTTTTATATTAATATTGTTGCTTTATACAGTAATTTTGTAACGTTAAGTAGTTTGTAAAAGTATTTATCTCGTGCTGATGAAGTTATAATATTAACCCTAATCATGCTCACGCTTTGTTCATTAACATTTTCCTTCATCTCTCACTTTGAACAGAATGACATCCATCGACCCTGAAAATAAAGTTCCCTATTTTGTGTAACTCATATTTAACAATATTTATTCATTAAGACATTATCAATGGTGAGTGTAAAGTGAATTACTTGTGAGTTATTCAAAAGTTAATTTTTCGCGTCATCACTGCGAGTCATCATGACTCTCAAAAGCCGTGACAGCTGCAGTTAACTTTAGCGCCTCCCTAAAACCCATATTCATATTTGACACAAACCTTCAAATCAATCATGCAGTGTTTTATTGACATTTTAGAGGTGATAAAAGCTGTTGACATGTCTTCCCCTTTCACTATCGCTCAGCAGCCTTTGCTTCCCGCTCTGTCATTTTAAAAAGATCCAGCGAAGCTCCATTGCCTTCTTCAATCATGCAGAGACGGGCAGGGGGGAGGTCTCATTGTTGATTTGGCTGGAAAGGGGAGAAATTGTGCTTTACAATGGTATTAATATTACAGTTGACCTGGAAGAATAACTTTTTTTTTTTGGTGCAAAAATTAGGTCAAGTGTACAGAACACTGATGTACGGAATACCGTTAGGTAGCAGTACTATACAAATGCACATAAACATTGTGTGTAGAGCTCGTGACGTGCACACACAAACACACATACACAAACTCACCCATCTTGTCCTATTGTGCTGTACTCACACATTGTACTCATTGTCACTATTCCAGATTTCCAAAGAGACACACACACACACGACCAAGACGATCAATGCTTAGATTAATAGATATTTCATGCATGTGGGCTTGCCTGTTTGGAACCTACCAGGTTGGAGGGGAAAAAAGACCAAGTGACCCAGATTCTGCCCTCATGAATCCCTGAAATTAAGTAATTTATTATTTGTTTCGATCCTGCAAATGTTGTCCACTGATGTGTAATGGAGGGCGAGGTTCATGCCCAAAATGATTAATTTAACCCATCAGAGTCTAAACCCTGTCTAAGCGAGGGGAGGGGTTCTACTAAGCTATATGGAATTGTTTTAAGAAAGCTAAATTATCCTTGGTATGACCTATTTGAATCAAAAAATGTATTAAATAAATATTTGATAAAATATTTGATAAAAAACATCCGACATGTACAGTACCAGTCAAAAGTTTGGACAGACCTACTCATTCAAGGGTTTTTCTTTATTTTTCTTATTTTCTACATTGTAAAATAATAATGAAGACATCAAAACTATGAAATAACACATAAGGAATCATGTAGTAACTAAAAAAAGTGTTAAACAAATCAAAATATATTTTATATATTTGAGATTCTTCAAAGTAGCCAATCTTTGCCTTGATGACAGCTTTGCACACTCTTGGTATTCTCTCAACCAGCTTCATGAGGAAGTAAACTGGAATTCACTTAAATTAACAGGTGTACCTTGTTAATTGAAAGAATCTCAAATATTTAAAATCTATTTTGATTTGTTTAACACATTGCTGGTTACTACATGATTCCAGATGTTATTTCATAGTTTTGATGTCTTCACTATTATTCTACAATGTAGAAAATAGTAAAAATAAAGAAAAACCCTGGAATGAGTAGATGTGTCCAAACTTGACTGGTACTGTATATGTTCGTGAGAGTCTCACTTTTGCACAGAGTGGTATTAGTGTGTAGCTCAAACGGTTTGGACGCTACAGACAGAATCTGGCAGATCGGCTTGTGGGGGTCGTAGAGCAAAACGGAGAACACCATCGTGTTCGTGAGCGTCTCATCTTTCCATAGAGGGGTCACAGTAGTTTGTAGGCCAAACCGTTCAGACACTACAGACGAGAAGACCGGTTTCCGGGATGTCTCATGATCTGACAAACACCTCTCTAGCTCTGTCACCTTTCACTGCAGACGCAGAAGTGCGACATCGACGGATGCGGTGTATTGAGACGTATCCAATGCAAAAGATCTCTCTCGTTTAATCTGACTGATATAGATGTGGATTTTTGTATTATGCTAATTCGATTTACGCGGGGGCACGGACATCAACCTTAGGTTAATCACAGCCGGGCGGCACACTTCTGTCTGCCTTCCCCCAGAAACGTCTGTCTGCCTTCCCCCAGAAACGTCTGTCGGCCTTCCCCAGAAACGTCTGTCTGCCTTCCCCCAGAAACGTCTGTCTGCCTTCCCCCAGAAACGTCTGTCGGCCTTCCCCCAGAAACGTCTGCCGGCCTTCCCCCAGAAACGTCTGCCGGCCTTCCCCCAGAAACGTCTGCCTGCCTTCCCCCAGAAACGTCTGCCGGCCTTCCCCCAGAAACGTCTGCCGGCCTTCCCCCAGAAACGTCTGCCTGCCTTCCCCCAGAAACGTCTGCCGGCCTTCCCCCAGAAACGTCTGCCTGCCTTCCCCCAGAAACGTCTGTCGGCCTCTCAGATCATGAGTGGGAGAGGACTCAGCACTGCTGCAGCACCACACTACTATTCTCACCATTCTCTCCCTATGTAATGTAACAGTTTGTGTAGCTTACGGTTGTGCCATGGGAACTATGAACGCAACCCCAGACTGAGTTTAAGACCGAGCTTGACTGTTAATGTGCCTGGAGCTTTTCATTTTGAATGTATGGATTTTGGTCCAGAAGCCCCCTTGCGCTTCTCCCTCGCGTTAGAGCCGAGTCGCCATGCAGCATAGCCATCTTCAAAATCAAATCCGTCTAATACCCACCCAATTAGCCTATTCATTAACGGTGGTCATTCGTCATTCAGCGGCCGGGTGGGACGGCGCCGCCGCGCACTTACATCTGTTTTCATTCGCCGATGCCCGGCTGGTTCGGGAAGGGATGAAGTCCCAGAGGAGCATTGTATTTGAAGTGGTCTCCTTCCAGTCACTGACGGCCAGGGAACAACGTTCGCCTCTTCTATTTGAATGTGTAGAGATGAGAAGCTTGTGTTAAACATTTGTTTGGAAGTGGACATATTTTGATGAGCATGCCCCTCCCTTCTCACCTCCCAGTTCGATAATTCTGAATGTCAAGCTGCCGAGGCAAAACAGTACAGTCAGAGAACACTCCCAGGGCGACTTCATTAACACTCCTAATTGGGTGAAATAAGTTAATGTGAGGTTGGTCCGGAGGAGATGGGCGTTCAAAGGAGCGTATCTTAACCTCTCTAGTGTCCCCGCAACTTTGAATGTCGACTAGTGATCGGGGACGCAGATCTGCTGCGAAGCGCGGACCATTTTTGTATGGCTTTGAGATTAAGCCGTTTTTAATTCATGACAAATGAAAAGCGAAGGGGGTGGGATTCTTACCCTCCCTCCCTCAAGTATTTGGGGGATATTTCCCTGCCACAAACCATTAAAAACAAACAGACACAAACTCCCCAAAAAAAGAGAGGCAAGGCTTATCACCGCTGCCTCGCCCTGATAAGCCGTACCATTTAAGCTGCCCTTCAGCGGTTCACTTCAAAACGTAAAGATACGCCCAGGCCTCAGCTAATTAAGTGGACCGAGGCGAGTGCCTCATTGCATCTGGTTAGGTGCCTGGCGCCCAACCGCATCACTCCTGGGGTCGCGGGGGCCGGCTGGTGGACAGGCTCCCACCATTGGCCGCCTGCCCCGCTGTGCACGTGCTCCATTTCCCTTCAGACACAGGCGCACCAGCTCACCTTGGCAACGATGTCCATTTTTCATGACAGCTGTTGTATCCAGAGGGTTGATGGTCTATTAATAACCAGGCTAATTTTATCAATCCATTCATATTTACTATTTTCCACTCTAACTTGTCAACGTGTTGATTATGAGGTACATAGCCATCGGTGGAATGGATTTGACTTGTGCAGCAGTGGCGGTTCTAGACCATTTCAACTGGGGGGGGGGCAAGCTGGGGCCAGTTGTACTGTTAGAGGGGCCAGTTACATTAGACGTTATTGTTGTCATATCGTTTTGCATGTGGTACGATACTGTTGTGTTCCGCCTAAAGCCATCCCTCTAGAAAATGTGTGGGTTACATTAGTGTTCCGCGTTGCCACTGTCTAATAACGGATGTAAAAAAAGAACGATAGCAAAAATTTGTTATGTAAAAATTCTTTCATAATCCACATTTAGGGGGGCCACAAGGGGGTCCAAAATTGTTGTCACAGGGGCACTGCCCCCACCCCCGCTAGTGTTGTGCAGTGAGTGAACACAAAATTGGGCTGGGAATACATTACTGTCTGCAAACACACAGAGGTTGCTTATGTTTTTGTGCTGTATTCAACTAAGGCAAAGCCTTGCCAATTCATACCCCGAGTAAAGTAAATACCACGTTAAGAGGAAATGCTCCGGGACAAAGGAGGGCAGTCGTTCTGCTGGGTAGCTGTAGGTTGCAGTCAGTGTCACATTGTGCCCTTGACATGACCGTATCAAAAATGGTTCCCTTCATTTCAGAATACGCCGAGCCAATACCCCTTTCTGTCCCAGCCCCCTTTGCACTCCAATAAAACATGATTTTAAGCTGTAAGTCACGTGTCTGTGGGTTTTTGCTCCTTCCTTAATTGATTGAATTAAGGTCACTAATTAGTAAAGAGCTCCCCTCTTTGTCTAGGTCTTAAATTGAAAGGAAAAACCAAAAACCCACAGACACTAGGCCCTCCATGGAATGAGTTTGAGTGTAAATTTATGTGTCACATGACACTCCCAGCCAATCTATAGAAGGAGCTGCATTGCTCACTTGGGCCTGAAGGTGGTGCAACAACATAGGCTGTGGCCTTTTACACGTTGGCTTAGGCTACTTGTTTAAGTAGGACATAAACATGGACTTAATCAGGCAGCGGTTATCGCTTCAGTACCTTTTCTGGTCTTTTCATAGCTAACATTGTCCAATGTCTGGAGATGGAAAAAAAGTCAAGCGTGGTCATTTAGTGTAGAGATTCCAGGAATTCTAGACAATTATCAGGCTAGAATGTAGACTAGTCACTTAGGGGTCCCGTGGACATGGTCGATAGCAATGTAATTGTCTTAAATATACATGGGCCGTTTACCGAGTTGATATGTAGCATTTGCAAATGTCACATTATGGTAGTCCGTTATGTTCAGGCTGGCTAGTTCAGTCGGAGACCAAGCCTTGTCTACTGTCATGTTTTCATATTTCCCTGGCTGCTCAGGTCCTCCTCCTCTGTCAGAGCCCACTGGCTCTATAATGTTCAGCTCCACTAAACTGATCTGCCATGATTTGCCTCTGGTTTATGCATCAGTGCAGCATCCTCATTTCACATTTCTCCTACAATATTGCGGTATGGAATAATGAACCGTGTGTGTGTGTGTGTGTTTTCCTGATTGCTGCATTTGACAACGGAGCCATGGGGAGCTCACCCAAGCACGCGGCAGTCCAGGTTTAATTTCCTCAGTCAGATGGAGTGATAGGCAGAACAAATGTACTGTTCGGGAACCACCATCTCCCTGGCCCTTTCTCCTTTCTACCCCTCCTCTACTCTTCAGACGTTCTTCTCCCCATTCTCTCCTGGTGTTATTCAGACCAAGCCCCAGGTGACTGTTTGTGCGCCCAAATGCTGCTGTTCGGCAGCCTTCCATCACCTGCCTGCCCTTTTTCAATGGTTCCGCTTCATCTTTCAGGAAATCGACAAGGCCTGCAAGCGCATCAAGAGGGAAATCGACGACCTGGGACACGATGTGGGGGACATCAAAATCATCCCGCTGTACTCGACGCTGCTGCCCCAGTAGCAGCAGAGGGTCTTTGAGCCGCCCCCACTCACACAAGCCCAACGGAGCTATTGGGAGGAAGGTAAATGCCGCCACTGCTCAAATCACTCCTGAGAAGCACAGAGCATCCCAGCAACTCAATAGTTCTCTTTCAGAGAGGAGAGAGTGAGAGTTAGAAAGCAAGAGGGCTAAAGAAAGCGAGAAATGGAGAGATGCAGAGAGACTTGACAGGGAAGTATGTGGGTGGATATGGAGAGGGTTGGATGGATATGGAGAGGGTTGGAGGGGTGGATATGGAGAGGGTTGGATGGATATGGAGAGGGTTGGAGGGGGTGGATATGGAGAGGGTTGGATGGATATGGAGAGGGTTGGAGGGGTGGATATGGAGAGGGTTGGATGGATATGGAGAGGGTTGGATGGATATGGAGAGGGTTGGGGGGTGAATATGGAGAGGGTTGGATGGATATGGAGAGGGTTGGGGGGTGGATATGGAGAGGGGTGAATATGGAGAGGGTTAGATGGATATGGAGAGGGTTGGATGGATATGGAGAGGGTTGGAGGGGTGGATGGATATGGAGAGGGTTGGAGGGTGGATGAATATGGAGAGGGTTGGAGGGGTGGATGGATATGGAGAGGGTTGGAGGGGTGGATGGATATGGAGAGGGTTGGGGGGTGGATATGGAAAGGGTTGGGGGGTGGATATGGAGAGGGTTGGAGGTGTGGATGGATATGGAGAGGGTTGGAGGGGTGGATATGGAGAGGGTTGGAGGGGTGGATATGGAGAGGGTTGGGGGGGTGGATATGGAGAGGGTTGGGGGGGTGGATATGGAGATGGTTGGGGGGGTGGATGGATATGGAGAGGGTTGGATGGATATGGAGAGGGTTGGGGGGGTGCATGGATATGGAGATGGTTGGGGGGGGTGGATGGATATGGAGAGGGTTGGATGGATATGGAGAGGGTTGGGGGGGTGGATGGATATGGAGAGGGTTGGGGGGTTGGATATGGAGAGGGTTGGGGGGTGGATATGGAGAGGGTTGGGGGGTTGGATATGGAGAGGGTTGGGGGGTTGGATATGGAGAGGGTTGGGGGGTGGATATGGAGAGGGTTGGGGGGTGGATATGGAGAGGGTTGGGGGGTGGATATGGAGAGGGTTGGGGGGTGGATATGGAGAGGGTTGGGGGGTTGGATATGGAGAGGGTTGGGGGGGTGGATATGGAGAGGGTTGGGGGGTGGATATGGAGAGGGTTGGAGGGGTAGAAATGTTTTTTTCCAGCTTTGGTGCAGGACTGACTCACACACCATATGCTGCTTTTGTCATCATACGATTCCCTGCTCTAAATTATAACTGGTGTGGATATTACTCATGTCCTCCGCACGTAAGGCACCGGTACCACTGTCTTTTCACCTCTTCCCCTCTATTGGTTGGCACAGCCTCTCTCGCGCTCTCTGAAAACAGAGGTTACAGTCATCTGGTCTTCTCAGTGCCAGGGTAAGGCAGCATGCGTTACCAGAGCAGGGGGGAAAAACGGTTTCTCAGCTACAATAGATGGGTTAGCTGACAACGTCATGAAAACGATGCGCATCCTTTAATTGTTGTTGTGATCCTGGATGGCCAGATAGCTAGGTAGCAATAATGGCAAGAAGCTGCCATGTGGGGAATCATAGGTGGCTCGTTTCAGCTAGTTTTTTAAAATCTTCTTCATACCATGTCTGTTTTGAGGTGTTTTGACCGTCATGTTTATGCTAATATGGCAAAAATATCTACCAAAGCAACAACTGTAACAATGTATTTGAGAGACAAGTGTTCATTGTGCACATTTACAGTTGAAGTCGGAAGTTTACATACACCTTAGCCAAATACATTTAAACTGTTTTTCACAATTCCTGACATTTAATCCTAGTAAAAATTCCCCGTCTTAAGTCAGTTAGGATCACCACTTTATTTTAAGAATGTGACATGTCAGAATAATAGTAGAGGGATTTATTTCAGCTTTTATTTCTTTCATCACATTCCCAGTGGGTCAGTAGTTTACATACACTCAATTAGTATTTGGTAGCATTGCTTTTAAAATGTTTAACTTGGGTCAGACATTTTGGGTAGCCTTCCATAAGCTTGCCACAATAAGTTGGGTGAGTTTTGGACCGTTCCTCCTGACAGAGCTGGTGTAACGGAGTCAGGTTTGTCCTAACCGACTTGCCAAAACTATAGTTTGTTAACAAGAAATTTGTGGAATGGTTGAAAAACAAGTTTTAATGACTTCAACCTAAGTGAATGTAAACTTCTGACTTCAACTGTATTTGTTTTCAATAAACATTTCGAGACTAAATGTAGTTGACATGTCAACAATGTAAGCCAGCGTTTCCCAACTCCGGTCAGCTAGTATCCCCAACAGAACACATTTTTGTTGTTGCCACGGAGAAAAAAAACATGATTCAACTTGTCAAGGGCCTGATGATTAGTTGACAAGTAGAATCAGGTGTGCTTGTCTGCTGCCACAAGAAAAATATTTACTGTTGGAGGTACTTGGGGACCGGAGTTGGGAAACACTGATTTAAGCCAACCCGGTCTGTTCTGCTCCAATTGCCGCGCAAGTGTCGGTTTTATTGCTAAACAACCAACTTGTCTATAGAATGTGTGAACATTCCTCTCCTCTTGTTCCCTTGTCCTGAACTGGTCCCACACAGCAATGTACGCCCCTTCGTCTTTGTGTTTCTGTTATTAATACGGACCGCAAACGCGTCCAGCGTTTTGTTTATAGCTCGGCGTTCAAACAGGCGCACTATAATCACAGCAGTGGAACCACCTGGATGGCCACGGCGTTGGCAAGGAATCTGACGGAATATCAAAACCCCGTCACACCGCCAGTAAATTTGCAAACATTTGCCTCAACATCTGACAGGGATTTGATGAATGACTCATCGTGTGCTGCCTCTATGGAGCCCAGAAAGATTATTGATGACTTATTTGGAATAATGAAGTCACAGCCCGAGAGTTTTTTTATTTTTTTTATACATTTTTTTTCACAATGTTTAATGCCTAGTCTAGCCAGGCTGCTGTCTCACCCTTCTTTTTACCACTGTGGTTTGATCCACAGCGTTTTGACAGGCCCCTCTTTTCCTGTTGTACGTGACGAGCGGGTGAAATGCTCACTCCGGCCTCCCTCACGCCACCTCTCTCCCTCCCTCCCTCTCTCTCCCAGTCTGGCAGCATTTCATCTCTCTCCTCTAACGCTGTGTGTGGTGTGTGAGTGAGTGTTTAAAGGAGGCTCAACATTCTCAGCAGTTTGATTAGCCTAAGCCGGGCCGGGGATCTTTTCCAAAGTTCAAACATGATCCCCATGTTTGCTCTCGCTGTTCAAAGGGATGTTGACATGAAAGAGGGGCACGGGTATCACAGGGAGCTGTTTGGACACCGCCTGGTCCCAGCAGACGCCACCTCCACATCTTGATAGATTGGGACAGGGTGTTTTGCGTGGTTGAGAGGACCGGTAAGCGGCTATAAATTTGCATTCAACAATTCTCTGAAGTCCTAACACTGGACCTCTCCCCAACATGCTAGCTCTCCTATCTGGTGATTACAGACTGTGTCTGAATGGCATGCTACCTCTCATGTAGCCTTTTTATCTTGACTGGCTGCCTGGCCTGAAAAGGGGGATACCTAGTCAGTTGTACAACTGAATGCATTCAACTGAAATGTGTCTTCCGCATTTAACCCAATTGTCTCAGAGGTGAGCTTGAGGTGTCGGTGTCTCAACCCTACATTACAAACAGGGAGATGAGGCTAGAATGACCCTGTTGGTCACAACGATTCTTGAACCCCATATGACTTGCCTTCACTCAATGGCCAGGTTCATGAATACCATCAATTCTGGTCCCTCACTAAGCTCAATTGGCCAAGGGTCTTGAACATAGCAGTGAGCCGCTGATGTGGCCAGGCCCAAATTGTTCGAGGTGCCCTCCATTTCTACCAATCAGAGGAATGCTTTATTTGTCAACAGGCAGCTCCTCCCAGAGGGTTGGAGTGAAAGATGGCCCCTGTTAGCCACAGTGCTTGCCCCCCTGCCGGTTAATAACCCAGAAATAATGCGCAGAGATGATGCGCTAATGATATTACTGATGAAAAGTCTGCAACGCTCTATACAGCCGGCAGACAGACAGGAAGGAGCCGGGCCTGCGCTCATCTGTGTAACGGGTCCCAGCCTCCAGACACATTCTGAATCAATGCAGTCAATGAGAGGCCCTCCTATATGGTTATGAAGTGAGGAGGCAGGCTAGCTACTCTGGCAGCTGCTAGGACATTGACTGAATCCTGACATACAGGTTATTGGCTGGGAATCGCCAGGGACCTCACGCTACGATATGTATTGTGATTCTCACGATTCTATATGTATTATGATTCGATACTGTGATTTTATTGTGATAATGTTCCAAACATATTGATCACAATGTCTGCTGCAGAGAGACAAGAGAGAATGAGAAAATTTGCTTTGATCAGTCATGGAAATAAAAATAAAAAAAGTGCTGAAAACATGTTGGCTCACTATTAAAAAAGATGGAAAACAAGCTATAGGATGAAAAATACCTGCGTTTTAGCATCAGCTACATCCAACTGGCGCAAGCTAACGCTACCTAGCAAAAACAAATGTTTTACTTGGGAGTCAAAGTATTGATATAATATTGGGTCCAAAAATAATATTGCCCCCATCACTAGGACTCACCCCCTTGAACCTTTCCCAGCTCCCTTTGAACAGGACATAAGCTGCTCCTTGCCAACCGTTCCTCTTGGGGAAAATGTTGGCAGACATTTTCTGAGCGATGGCCCAAGCTGCCTGTATCTGCTAGGCTAGCCATCTTTGTTCCAGAAACACCTACGGGACACTGAGTGTGGCTGAGCATTCTTAATGTTCTGAACATTTTGCCAAGCAATTGGCTTTGGTTTAATTCCAGTGTTGCTTTGGTTCTCAGCGTTTACATTTGTACATTTTGTAATAGGTGATTGATTCTCTTAGTTCAAAGGGATCCACTCAAACATGTTGTTGGATGACACCTCTAGTGTTCACTCAGATCAAGATGTACATCCCTCCCGAGGGGGAGGTGTAAACAAATCAACTAGGGCCGGGACGTTACCAGTACCGCGATACTCGTTACCGCGATACAAGCTATAGCACACAATATTTTACATACAGTAGGTTTTCAAAGGAACAAAGAGTTTGGTCTGCTTCGTGTTTTCATTTTTGCCATGAAAAAAAAAAAATCCTGCGATACCGGTGTCGTCCCGGCCCTATAATCAAAGCGGCCGTTGGCTTGGGCAGGCTGCCCGTTGACAGGTTTGAAATGGGCCGTCTTTGACTGCTGCCTCGCTCCTCAGCATGAATACAAAACAGAATGGTTCTACATCTGATGGCAGAATTACACAAGGCCAAGGGCTGAGCAGAAATAAAACTCCCAAGGCATTAATAACTAAAAACAGTCAGGTATTCTTTGGCTGGAGAGAAATCCACACTTAAAAAGGTAGGATTTTAAAAAGCCTTTGAAGCTCACAGCTTTAGACAGCCAATAGAAACAGAGCTATGCCGGTGCTCAGAATCTGTTCTGGACATGTATCGATGGATGACGACTCACAGAGAAGTGTTTTGATTAAGAGATCAAAGTGAATTTTGTGTGTGTGAATTTTGCATATTTTTCCCAAGGAAAAATACTACCACTTTTGTGATCACTTTTGTTAGAGAAAAGGGATAGTCTTTTTTTTCCTTTGGAGAATGTTTCTCACGCCTATCCTTCCTTTGCAAGGAAGTGTGTCTGTTCAACGCTTTTGCAGATGTAATACAAATAGCTACCTTCATTTGCATTTTTCCTGTGCTTGCAGTTGTATTGGTCTTGCTTTTCTATATATGTAAGGGACAGTGATGAGGCAGTTTTATTAACACCCCTTTACATTATGCTGAGACATTGGAGTGGAAGTTCCCACTACAGCAGTATTCAGACTGTCCGACAGTGTCACGGTGCACAACATACTCCGATGGTTTCTGGGGCCAATCAGGCTCCGCCGTTACATAACGAGAACCCCCCCCCCCCCTGCGGCGGTCAAGGCTCACATGAGAGCAGCTGCAGATCTGTCTTCCTCCCTCTCCCCCGTTTGTGTAAACGCTGACAGAGACCCATAGGGTGATATGACTCATTTTATTATTTCGGGTGCTCTGATTCAGCTGTCATTTCTCATAGACAGCCTTGCTACAGGGGATAATTGTAATAGAAAAAGATATGGGACTGGGAGACGCGCGACTCCACAGCAGCTTCCCGGCTCACGTCGCTCCCACAACCCAAACAGCTTTTAATTTCTCATCCCTTACGCACTATTTGTCTAGGCCCTATTACATTTGATGGAAAATGAATGTTGCAGCCGGCCATGATGCTTGGATCGACCGACCCACCTTTCTGACAGCTGAGGAGTGGGCTTTTTTTCCTTCCTCGTCTCCCCTCAGCTTCTTCTCAGCTCTGTATTACTATGTGCTGTCTCTGGTGAATCTCTCTTAAAGACATGCTCTGGTACTTTGGCAACTAAGAAAGTATTTTTTAAACCTACCACTTTTTGGGCTGAATGTGTCAATGTGTAGTTCATACATGTATAATCTATGAGCAGAAGTGCCTAAATTAGCCACAAAATCCCTAGTTTGAAAGCGACTGTTTTCTTGAAGCTGTGCCGGGCCATTTTCCCGACATTTCCCCTGACGTGGGCCAGCCCCTTAGCAATTAGAGTTCTAGCCAATGAGCTTCAGCCCCTCGCATTTGAGTGACAGCTAGCAAGAGGCCTGCCCAGTGTTATCCAATGAGGTTGCAGGGCAGGGCAAGAGAGAGAGAGACAGACAGACCGAGTGAACGTGGTGCACACATCTGCACATTATGTGCACTTTTGGCTTGTGAATGCTACTTTCAGAACTACTGGCTAACACAGTCGTAATGTTTCCAAAATTATACTCGGAAATGGTGATTCATAGAACAAGATGTAGGAAACAAGTCTCCTCCTTGTCTTTGAGGCAGTTGAAAACAAACCCTCTGCTCGCGTCACCCGCTCTAGTTTAGAGCCTCATTTGCCGTGACTCATTTTATTGTGAATCAAAACATAATTGCAGCAATCCTCCAAGCTTATTAATTTTAATGCAACTTAACTCCTATTTCGAGGTGGGTTTGGAGCACTCCTCTGTCAGGGATTTTAATTTGGTGGGCGCTCTCGCTCTGACACACGATGCCTGCACCTTGGGGCGCATGAATCATCCGCGTGTTTTGCTTTGTTTGTCGAAGTCGACAGGCACGGTTACTCACAAGCGAAGCAGAATTGAATTTCCTTTCATTTTTTTTCACCTAAAACAAATTCCTCCAGTCTTGTCAAACTATCATCACGGAGGATGAACGCACACAGTGATTCTGAAAGGACTGCACTTTAAATGCAGACCACCTGCTGGAAAAGGAACTATTACATAAATTATTTGTTCTAATTTTGAAGACCTGTGGGAAGGGCTTTTTAGAAGAGAGAGGATGACATCTCGTGGAGACGGGTAGCATGCTGCGAGCCGACAGCGGCACCCCCTCCAAAACGGGCAGCGCTAATGCATGCGGAAGGGACACTCTGCGGCGAGGCAGCCTGCCGCAGTTTGCAGACGCCTCATTCGACTTGATTGCAGCAACTGTTACGGTACTCTCCCGTTGGATCTATTAAACAGTGAGTCTGCGATAGACCACAGCGGTATCTGCAGGACTTAATTCATTCAGATGTTGCAGCTTGCTCGCTGCGGAAGTGTAGTGTCTAGTGACGAGTGTTGAGCAGTGCTTCAAGTCACCTATCCACTAAAGGGTGATATGTATAGGGCCACAAATGATCTTTCTTCCTATTATTAAAAATTGTTTTTTGCTCTCTCCATCTCATTATAAGATACTGTATGAGTGAATAGTGCCATTCCATTGCAGGGCCTCAACCCATGTTACACTCTCTCTTCTACAACCCCTCCCCTAACGACTGACTACACCCAGCTGTGCTCATTTCCGCAGGACGTGGTGTCGACAAACATCACAGAGACTTCCCTGACCATCGACGGCATGGTGTTTGTTATTGATCTCGGATTTGCCGTCCCACCTCTGCTGCCCCCCCCCCCTCCATCCACCCTCCCCAGCCTAATCTCCTCCGATCGTCTGCCTCTGTTGCCTGAAAATCCCCAGATAAACAGAGCAGCGCTGCACCTGACAGCGGCAGAGATAGAAAAGCCAGTTATTAATTCTGCTGACATTTTTCCAGCACGGAGCCAAGTCATACATGTGACTCAATCAGAGATGATATATGCACCCGGTGGATTGTGTGTGTGTGTGCACGTGTGCACGTTTGTGTGTGTGCGTATGTGATTTGGGAATGTGTGTTAGTGTCTCGTTCTCTGTGTGTGAAAATTCCCCCTGTAACCTGCACACAAACGCTGGTCTATTTCTCCACCTCGTAACCTTGATGCCCCCTATGCCGCATCCCTTTTCTAGATGTTAGTGTACCTGTGTTTTGGGTTGCAAAATAATTCCCTGGTTTTCCCCAAAATCCCAGTTGGAGGATTCCTGGAATCAGGATGGAATAAGCAGAAAATCCAGAATTATCCAACCAGGATTTCTGTTAAACCAGGGAATTTATTTCCCAGATTTCTGCTACCCTCCCTACCTGGGTGTTTATGAAAGAGTGATTTGAATCCAGTCTATGCCGCACCTGTCTGCCTTGCTGTTCCTGCCAGGTGTATAATCCTCATATCTGAGCGGAGTCCCTCCTGGTGACGGCCATCAGCAAAGCATCGGCCCAACACAGAGAAGGCCTACAAGACCGAGATGCAGGTTCGTCGTGGCACAGCTAGAAGAATCACATTGTTCCCAGATGAATTGATGTCTACAACCGATTGATTCTTCAAAGCTTAAGGCATAGGCATGCTAATATCCGGTGGTTTAGCCATACCTACATCGTACATTATTTCCAGTCTTCATTCATCGCTTACTCACATCCGTGATTCATATAAGCGTAGTGCACTTGTACCTCTAGGCTATACAGAGAAAAAGCCTATGTACATAGAAATATCTCAGTTATCCAGTATTTCCACCCAGAACTAAAAGTCGCCTTTTCTTTATTCAGCCCTTTTCACTTGGAGATCTGGTTTCCCCACCAATCACCCACAGCCTTTTTAATAACCTGCGCCAGTGACACGGACCCCCCCCCCCCCCCCCCCCCCCCCCCCCGTGACAAATGAACACGTGAAAGACCCAGTCCTCCACTTTAACAGGGTAATTCTTTCACGTCACGCCGACTGGCAGAGGGATTTGAAAACAAGTTAAATAGCCCTTCAAAACAGCCCCAGACTTCCATTTTCTGTTCACTTTGACGTACGAGATAATCGGCACCCTGACTAATTCGTTTTGATTTGGACCCCTCCCCTCCGGTTTCCCCTCTTCTTACTCTATGACAGGACAAAACGTATCCAGATATTTTGAGGTCCAACCTGGATTCGGTCGTGCTGCAGCTCAAGAAGCTAGGTACTGACGACTTGGTACATTTCAACTTCATGGACCCACCAGGTAAGAGGTCTTATATTGCATTTTGACAAAAGGGATCCATTTTGTTTTTGTGATACTAGGGGCCCTATCCAGTCAATCTCAGTCGAGGCTAAATGAACATTCTTGCTGCGCATTGCGTGTGTATACAGTGTGATTGTATACGTTGCTGACAGTTTGTTTCACAGTGTAAATCACAAAGCCAAACATGCATTTCTTTCACAGAAAAAAAGGTGAATGTTCTTGACTCATCCTGGAAACCCTGTTACGATTGATTGAATAGGGCCCCAAGTTGTATATTGTGGGCTTTGATAAATAACATCATGGTGAATTTGTCTCACTGATCACAGAACCATCTGTTAAGATCTAATGAACAGACATAGACCGGTAGAAACTGTGCTCTGAAGTCCACAAAACCTTTTGTTTAACTGTAGATGTTTGATGTATGACAACCAATCTGGATCAGCGATGTCACTTGAGAGCTTAAATATATATATTTTTTAAATCAATCACATTCTGGAGTAGTTAATAATAATTTAGCAGTCTTGGAAGTTGAGCAGAATGGTCAGATTGGACCTTGTGGTTCCTTGCTCTTTTGTCAGAATAGATGGTTAAACTCCAGTGTCAAAACAAGTCTGTTTCTATCCACTCTGGGTACATGGTGTAGTCTGTGGCTGGTCAGTCGTTGTGTTTGGGCTACTACTTCTCCAAGCGCTCCCCCTGTTCATCCGTACTGGGCTGGAGCCTGGACAGAACACAGAGGCACTTTGTCTCATCCCAATGTCACACTCGAGAGACACTAAGCCAGGCCACTAACTTCCTTCCCTTCCCAGCAGCCCTAGAGCCAATGTGCCGTGTGTGTTCTTACTCTCCCCAAGGAGAACCCCCCTTCCCTCGGCCTCTCTCTACCTAGCCTCAAGCCCACACACACTCCCCCTCTCTCTCTCCACCTTAATACAGTTTTCATCTCCCCTCCGAGATTAAACCCATCTCTCCCCATCCGCTGCGGCAAACGCCATTTTGAGAATGAAATTGGTTACATCAATAGCCCCGGTATCACCTTGGCTATTGCCTTCTCTTTATATTCCGCCAATGAAACGTGACTGACCTACTCTCCCTACCTCCGCCACCCACCCCCCTCACCCACTCATCCACCGCTATACGTCTCCCAGCACGCAAGCTTTAGCCCCCCGCCGGCCCACTCAAGCCCTGTCCATTAAGTCTAATTGGAAATGAGGGGAAGGAATGATGACCTTATTCATCTATACTGAAAAATATATATATAAAATGCAACTTTTTTTTTTTTACCGAGTTACAGTTCATAAAAGAAAATCAGTCAATTGAAATAAATTCATTAGGCCCTAATCTATTGATTTCACATGACCTTCTATTGGAGGGCTCAGGCCCACCCACTGGGGGGCCAGGCCCAGCCAATCAGAATGTTTTTTTTACAGACATAAATAGTCCTCAGAAATAAGCTTTTTGTGCGTATGGAAAATGTCTGGGATTCTTTTATTTCAGCTCATGAAACCAACACTTTACACGTTGCGTTTATATTTTGGAATATATGGAAGTTGTACACGCTGTCAGTGGAGGCGCTGGGTCTGTCTAACTAGCTGCTCAGCGCCCCGGGTACACAAGCTGATTGGAATAGAAAGATAAAGAGCCGGCGGAGGCTGTGCCATCGCTCCAACGCACTGCAAAGCTTCTCCTCCAAGAAAAGCCTTTGTATCTCGCTGGCACACAGGTCAATTTGACATGCGGTGCAGAAGAACCACTCCCTAGATGGCTACGCCGGAGGTGTGGGTTCAGCCAAGTGAATCTCTGGACCTGGTTAAAGAGAGCCATGGTATTGGATCTCCAGGTAGAGGGGCATGATTGGAACATGTTTTTCTCCTTAGCCGGTTTGATTGTCCGGGTGTTCGCTTCATTAGGAGACATGGGAACACACCACACACACACGAAACAAAGCGTCTGCTCAACAAAGGACTTGAGAGATGAAATGCTTCCTTGAGACAATTGAAAACCTCTGTTGCTCGATAATGGTGTGGGGGGGATGCTTCACATTAGCCTTTTGTTTTTATTTGTCATTAATTTGGGCACATTAAAAGGATTTAAATCGTGACTTGGGTTTGTGCTACTGTTATTAAGACAAAGTGGGAATATTGTCATGGAGCTGCTGTCCATTGTGGCTGTATTTCATGAAACGGAACAGGCAGGCTGATACCTAGGAGTGGGCTAGGATTATCAAGGGTTATCAAAGAACCCAGGCATGAAGGCCATTGGCCTTTAGTCTATGTTAGGCTAGATTGGAGTTCGGCCTGAATCTTAGGGTGGAAATTGAGTTTCTTCGTTGTAACCAGGGAGCACACGAACGGCCTGTCTATTTTTCTGTTGACCTGCCTCACTCCACGCTCAATAAGTACCGTGGCGTGAACCCATATGGAAAATCTAAGAGAAATCAGTAGCGATTTACAGGAAGGGCCAGCCCTGGGTGGGATTCATTTGCTTCGTGACATTTGCAGAGTAGTACATTTCAAAGCCAATGTGAGTTTAATGTACCTTTTAGCCTTTAGTCCCATTGATTTGGCCCTTGGTTAATATATCGGATTCTCGTGTATTGAGGCGGTCAATAGTTTCTTTCTGATGAGGTGAGCCATAGATTGCATTTCCACACAATCTGTAAAATCTGATTTTCGTCCACAAGGAGTGGGTGAGCCACAAGCCATTGGTGTAGTAACACACTGGCATCAACATGGTTGAATCAACATCATTAAACTCATATTAGCTCCCGAGTGGCGCAGTGGTCTAAGACACTGCATCTCAGTGCACGAGGCGTCACTGCAGTACCTGGTTCAAATCCAGGCTGCATCACATCCGGGTGTGATTGGGATTCCCATAGGGCGGCGCCATTATTGTAAATAAGAATTTGTTCTTAACTGACAAAAGCAATTCAATTAAGTTGAACCAACATGGAATAGACGTTGAATTGATGTCTGTGCCCAGTGGGAAGTGATGCGGCTAGCTCTCACTTTAGTATAAAAAGTAGGGTTGATGCCCCAAATCGATATTTGTTCATCATAAGAATATACCCCCTTGCATTTTGAAAGAGGCTTTTTTCTTCCTTATTTGAGAGAGATGAAAGCGAACAACACGGCCCTCAGCTGAAGCTAATTTTCAGTTAACATGCAACTGGTCATTAGGCTTCAATTCTCCCGAGCCAAAGGTCAATAATTGCATCTTGGGGAAAAATCTTTTAACCTAACATTGGGAGCTTTGTGTTGATGCATTAAGTTAAGGGTTCCCCTGTAATTGCATTAGTTGTTTTGAATCGGGGGAGCGGAGGATTAAAAATGAGCCTCTCCGCCACGGTTACAAAATTGGCGTCCAGGGTAACTGCCATCTCACACACACACACACACACACACACACACACACACACACACACACACAGAGGTGCTTTCCTTCTGTTCTTCTTTACCTCCTCTGCCATCCCTTATTCTTCCTTGTTTTCTCTCCAATTTCAAAATGTATTCAACTGCTCCAACGAGATCCTGTCCATCACAGCCATGCTGTCAGGTAATAGTCAGGGGGAAAAGTGCGCTATGCCAATCACAAGCCTCTGTCACTATTGTAGGCGATACGTTGTCTTGTGAAAAGTTGTATATTCATGGCAAATTTGCCCTCCATCCCCCACAAAATATAGATTCAGTGAACTGCACCTGTTGCTACTTTTCCCCTTAGTTATCTAGATGATGCTCCCTTTCAACCTTGACCCCTTTCTTGTTTAGTCTATTTGACCAGACAGTTTTTTTGGAGTTAATTAGATGATATGTTCAAGTAATGAACTTCTCCTGAAACCCAAGATTTTGATGTGCTTCGGTTTGCAGACAACATTTGTTGACACTAAATGTGTTTGTATGGTGTCTAGAGCTGGTCCATTTCACACCAGCTGTTTCATTAGAAAAACATATATTTGTCCGGGAAAGATCGTAAAACCATGCCTCTTTGTCAGTGTAGCAATGCCATCTCTCTAGCACTGAGACTACAATGAGCTCCAACGAGAGCTGTGTAAAGGAGGTGTAATCTCAGAAACGATGTTGATGAATGTGATTTGACTGCGGCTGATAGCAAATGTAATCTCATGGTGATTTAGATCTGCCTACTACAGACAGACTAGTCTTTGCTCCCTACATGTAGACGGGAGAGGGCACGAAGGCTCGCCCACGACCCCACTGGGCACAGTGATGTACAGTGCCTTGCGAAAGTATTCACCCCCCCTTTGCATTTTTCCTATTTTGTTGCCTTACAACCTGGAATTAAAATAGTTTGGGGGTTTGTATCATTTGATTTACATAACATGCCTAACACTTTGAAGATGCTAAATATTTGTGAAACAAACAAGAAATAAGACAAAAAAAACAACACTTTGTAGAGCCACCTTTTGCAGCAATTACAGCTACAAGTCTCTTGGGGTATGTCTCTATAAGCTTGGCACATCAAGCCACTGGGATTTCTGCCCATTCAAGGCAATACTGCTCCAGCTCCTTCAAGTTGGATGCGTTCTTGCTGGTGTACAGCAATATTTAAGTCATACCACAGATTCTCAATTGGATTGAGGTCTGGGCTTTGACTAGGCCATTCCAAGACATTTAAATGTTTCCCCTTAAACCACTCGAGTGTTGCTTTAGCAGCATGCTTAGGGTCATTGTCCTGCTGGAAGGTGAACCTCTGTCCCAAGTCTCAAATCTCTGGAAGACTGAAACAGGTTTCCCTCAAGGATTTCCCTGTATTTAGCGCCATCCATCACTTCTTCAATTCTGACCAGTTTCCCAGTCCCTGCCGATGAAAAACATCCCCACAGCGCGATGCTGCCACCACCATGTTTCACTGTGCGGATGGTATTCTCGGGGTGATGTGAGGTGTTGGGTTTGTGCCAGACATAGCGTTTTCCTTGATGGCCAAAAAGCTACATTTTAGTCTGACCAGAGTACCTTATTCCATATGTTTGGGGAGTCTCCCACATGCCTTTTGGCAAACACCAAACGTGTATGCTTATTTGTTTCTTTAAGCAATGGCTTTTTTCTGTCCACTCTTCCGTAAAGCCCAGCTCTGTGGAGTGTACAAGCTTAAAGTGGTCCTTTGGAGCTTTGCAGCTCCTTTAGGGTTATCTTTGGTCTCTTTGTTGCATCTCTGATTAAATGCCCTTCTTGCCTGGTCCGTGAGTTTTGGTGGGCGGCCCTCTCTTGGCAGGTTAGCTGTGTTGCCATATTCTTGCCAATTTTTTAATAACGGATTTTAATGGTGCTCCGTGGGATGTTCAAAGTTTTGGATATGTTTTATAACCCAACCCTGTTCTGTACTTCTCCACAACTTTGTCCCTGACCTGTTTGGAGAGCTCCTTGGTCTTCATGGTGCAGCTTGCTTGGTGGTGCCCCTTGCTTAGTGGTGTTGCAGACTCTGGGGCCTTTCACAACAGGTGTGTATATATACACACTGAGATCATGTGACACTTAGATTGCACACAGGTGGACTTTATTTAATTAATTATGTGACTTCTGAAGGTAATTAGTTGCACCAGATCTTTTTAGGGGCTTCATAGCAAAGGGGGTGAAAACATATGCACGCACCACTTTTCTGTTTAAAAAAATATATAATTTAATCATGTTATTTTTCCCCATTTCATTTCACCAATTTGGACTATTTTGTGTATGTCCATTACATGAAATCCAAATTAAAATCCATTTAAATTACAGGTTGTAATGCAACAAAATAGGAAAAACGCCAAGGGGGTGAATACTTTTGCAAGGCACTATTGAAAAAAAGAGGGATAGCAAAAGGAGCTGGAGGTGTCAGTCAGTTAATATTTGTCAGGCAGGAAACATTTGTGTCTACAGTAAATTAATGAGTTTATAGGCTAGTCTCAGCAGGACCAATGTGCTGTGGCAGTAATTGCACTTTAGGCTTGCCAAAGCAGAATGCTCCTCATTGAGATGAATCCGATACTTTTGAATGGGGTAAAGGGAATTTAACTAGCTAGCTGTTTGGACACACCACACATTTATAATGGGTGTGTCAGGGAACCCAGTTTTCTGCTGAGTTCACTACTGAGTCAGCAGTGGAACCTAGGCCTAGCGTCGCACAGGCAACCAAGTGCAGGGGTTCGTTAAACACTCAACTTTCACCAGTTCAGTCCATGACGGAGCACGCTTTGAAGTGAGGCGGCTCCGAGCAAGTTGTGGGAGGGCGGGAGGTGTTTGATGCAGTCTTGATGTACGAGTGCTCTTCCGCTTGGGTGCAAGACCAGGGCTTTCCCTCTCTTAACTACTCAGGCCCAGATTGAGTGGTTAGGAGGACACTTTGCCTTTGGTCTCTTTCTGCCCCGCTTAAAGAGTTTGAGTCAGATGCAGGCTAGTTTCATAGATGCCCTTTTGCCAACAAGTTTGAGTAAATATACTTTTTTTTTGGGGGGGGGGGTTGCAGCTCCTTTCCATGCCCCTCCTCTCATCCCTTTGGTTGAGTTTTGGTTATGCAGTACACAGCTCATCAAATAGCCAAACTCAGTCCTGCGCAAAGCAGAAAGCCATCCCTCCTTCACACTCTCCCACCTCCCTTCACCTCCTGTTCCAATATGCACCTATATGCCCTGTGAAGTGCTCTCTCGGACCTTGTTCCTTTCTGTGGGAACTGATTAAATTGTACCTATGGGTGGCTGTGTTGGAGTCCATACCAACTTCGTTTAGTCCCACAGTGTTTCGTGTGACCCACGGAGGCTAGGAAGGCGGCCGAGGAGTCAAAGAGAAGGTTCACCCACATTGATGAAAATCACCTGACCCTCCTCAACGTCTATCACACCTTCAAACAGTGTATGTGTCCTTCACTAAAATGTCCAAGCATGCTTTGTAACCCAGGACTAGACTAAATCTGTCTCCGGTAAACCAACCTTAATGTCCCCTTACATAAATCTCTCGCCTCTCAGAGACCACGAGTTGACGCAGTGGTGCTACGACAACTTTGTGAACTACCGGTCGCTGACAAACGTGCACCAGCAGCTGTCCCAGATCATGGACCTCTTCAACCTTCCCCGCTGCAGCACAGAGTTCACCATCAGACACTGCTATATCAACATTCACAGAGCACTGGTCACCGGATTCTTCATGCAGGTCAGTGCTCACCGGCCAAACAGAGAAAGGGCCCAGAGGGTTCTGTCTCAGTATGTCCTCATGCTTGACGGTGCCATCATGTTCCCCAACAACACAGCACTTGGTTTTGACCTTTAGGCAGAAGTACCTTGTTCCCAAAACATCACAGACCAGAGTATGTGGATTAGTCAGCTACACCATAGCTGTGTCCAAATACTCATACTAGCCGTACTATTTGTGACTTAAATTGAGTATGTAGTATGCTTATTGGTCATAGTATGGATTGAGTTTGTATGCAAAAAGTTCCCGGATGTCGTACTAAATTCACCAAAATATGAAGTATACACACAGTGGACACTATTTCTGTACTTTTAGGGCACATAATGCAATTCTTCAGGAAATGGGCACAGCTTCACAATATTTCCAGATTTGAAGAAAATATGCAGCCGTAGTCCGACAAGAGCGGATACAAATTAATTGCTTTAACTAATTATGACAAATGTTAAGAAAATGTTGAGCAATGTAATAAAGTAATTACTTTTCAAATAAGTTACGCTACACGTTATGTTGGCTGACAATGTGCTGTATGCTCATCCTCACGAACCGCATAGCATATCATTACAGCAGTAGGTACTACTGGTATGTTAGCTAGCTACCTCGTTAGTTGGCTAATAATACATTGAACTTGCCAGTATATTAACTATATGCTATCTAACTAGCTATCCAACGTTTATTGACTTGATTATTCATGTCATTCTTAGCTCAGTGGTATAGTTGTTGTGCGTTCAATGGACATACATTTGCTCTGGCTATCTACTCCAATTTCAGAGCACTCTCGTCTGAGTGTGCCAGAGCGCAGAATAACTGATGAACAAACGCTCAACACCCGTTTAATATGGCCGGTGTCAGTAAACTTCAGCAAAAAAAGCATAATTAAATTGTTGCCAGCAGCACAGTTACAGTGACCAAGGCTCTGGATAACGTGGAAACAGCCTAACCAGATCTGCTATGGTGAGTAAAATGGTCAGAGTGAGGTATTTTCTCATTTGTGTCTGAAAGTAGCTAGCCAGTTAGCTTGTGTGCTTGACTTCAGTGCAGTTGTGATGGTCAGAACGCTCGGCTCAACCCTACTTCCTCGGCCAGTGTGCGCACTGAACGCTCTGAGGGGAAACGCTCAGAATTTACAAATGGACAATCTGACAACGCTCTGAATTTAAGAATGCCCAGAGCACACTGACACTCAAGATTGAATTTACCAACACAAAAATGACTAGCTAGTAATTTGTTATGCTAGCAAGAGGTTGCATAGCAACAGAATCAAGTTCCAGTAGACAAGCATAGCGCTAGTATGCTCAATTGAAATGATACCGTTTGTTTGCAATATACTAAAATGAACTAATAGTAAATAGTAGATACTGTATACACTCATTAAGTATGTAGTATATTAGTCTGGGTATTCGAACACAGCCCTAGTCAATGAGTGTGCAAAGCATGTTTTTTCCATTACAGACTGACCAAGTGAATCCAGGTGAAAGCTACGATCCCTTGTTGATGTCACTAGTTAAATCCACTTCAAAATCAGTGTAGATGAAGGGGAGGAGACAGGTTAAATAAAGATTTTTAAGCCTTGAGACAATTGAGACATGGATTGTGTTGGTGTGCCATTCAGAGGGTGAACGGACAAGATAAAAGATTGAAGTTCCTTTGAATGGTTATGGTTGTAGGTGCTAGGCGCACTGGTTCGAGTGTGTCAAGAACTGCAAAGTTGCTGGGTTTTTCACGTTCAACAGTTTCCTATGTCTATCAAGAATGGTCCACACCCCAAAGGACATCCAGCCAACTTGACACAACTATGGGAAGCATTGGAGTCAACATGGGCCAATATCCCTGTGGAATGCTTTCGACAACTTGTAGTACGAGTGCCCTTGCCTCTTGTCACAAACTGTTGCAAGCTGATGAGGAACCTCTGGCTGGAGATTGCATCCTGTTAGAGACGCATTCGGTTTATTAAGTACACCTGTTTAGTACTGGGTCGGACCCCACTTTGCATCCAGAACAGCCGGAATTCTTCAGGGCATTCAACAAGGTGTCAGAAACGTTCCACAGGGATGTTGGTCCATGCAGACGGGATGGCATCACGCAGTTGCTGCAGATTGGACGGCAATACATTCATGCTGTGAACAGCCTGTTCCATCTCATCCCAAAGATGGTCTATTGGGTTGAGGTCTGGGGACTGACCAGGCCACCCAAGTAAACTGAACTCGATGTCATGTTCCAGGCGATGTTTTTCCACTCCTCAATTGTCCCAGGAGGGTGGACGTTTCTGGATCCGGCATGCCTGGCAACGACGATCATACCACGCTCAACGTCACTTAGGTCACTCTTTTTATCAATTTTAATGTTCAATCGAACTGTAACTGAATGCCTCGATGCCTTTCTGCCAGCTTTATATTGCAAGCCATGGCCACATGACTCACTGACTGTAGAAGTGATCCATTTTCGTGAACGGTGTAGTGAATCTAATAAACTAGCCGGTGCGTCTAGTTAAGCTTATGAACACCTGAATAATGACACACACCATGTAGACACAGTGTTCATTAAATGTACTGTTTGGTGAAAAACAAAAATGCCTATATACAGGCTATAGCACTTTCCAAAACAAGATACCGGATACTTCGGAATTTTGGCAATAAAGCCCTTTATCTACATCCCCAGAGTCAGATGAACTCATGGATACCATTTATATGTATCTGCATCCAGTATGAAGTAAGTTAAATAGCTTTTTGTGACTGAATGTAACCTAACTTTGCTAGCTAGCTTATCACTTCACCCTAAAACTTTATTTGTTTAATGCAAACCATAACGCAAAGTATGCTGATTGGCTGCAAAAACATTAACTGGGTTACATGACTGGTATTTCACTTTCTTGACAAACTGTTGCATGTGAGAGGAGTGTCTTGAGAGTGATGTCTGCAACCAGTCTTAAAGCAATATACACACAATATCCCATAATGACAAATCGAAAACAGGTTTAGAAATTTTTGCAAATATATTACAAATTAAAAACTGAAACACGTTATTTACATAAGTATTCAGACCCTTTGCTATGAGACTCGAAATTGAGCTCAGGTGCATCCTGTTTCCATTGATCATCCTTGAGATGTATCTACAACGTGATTGGAGTGCACCTATGGTAAATGATTGGACATGATTTGTTAAGTCACACACCTGTCTAAGGTCCCACAGTTGACAGTGCATGTCAGAGCAAAAACCAAGCCATGAGGTCAAGGGAATTGTTCGTTGAGCTCCGAGACAGGATTGTGTCGAGGCACAGATCTGGGGATGGGTACCAAAACATTTCTACAGCATTGAGGGTCCATTCTTAAATGGAAGATGTTTGGAACCTCCAAGATTCTTCCTAGAGCTGGCCCCCCGGCCAAACTGAGCAATCGGGGGAGAAGAGCCTTAGTCAGGGAGGTGACCAAGTGCCTGATGGTCACTCTGACAGAGCTCTAGAGTTAATCTGTGGAGATGGGAGAACCTTCCAGAAGAACAACCATCTCTGCAGCACTCCACCAATCAGGCCTTTATGGTAGAGTGGCCAGACGGAAGCCACTCCTCAGTAAAAGGCACATGACAACCTGCTTGGAGTTTGCCAAAAGGCACCTAAAGACTCTCAAACCATGAGAAACTAAGTGTAGATTATCTGGTCTGATGAAATCAAGATTGAACCCCTTGGCCTGAATGCCAAACATCACGTCTGGAGGAAACCTGGCACCATCCCTACGGTGAAGTATGGTGGTGGTAGCATCATGCTGTGGGGATGTTCTTCAGCAGTCAGGACTGGGAGACTAGTCAAGATCGAGGGAAAGATGAATGGAGCAAAGTACAGAGAGCTCCAGAGCGCTCAGGGCCTCAGACCGGGGCGAAGGTTCACCTTCCAACAGGACAATGACCCTGAGCACACAGCCAAGACTATGCAGGAGTGGCTTCGGGACAAGTGTCTGATTGTCCAATGAGTGGCCCAGCCAGACCCCGGACTTGAACACGATCGAACATCTCTGGAGAGACCTGAAAATAGCTGTGCAGCAACACTCCCCATCCAACCTGACATAGATTGAGAGGATCTGCAGAGAAGAATTGGAGAAACTCCCCAAACACAGGTGTGCCAAGCTTGTAGCATCATACCCAAGAAGTCTCGAGGCTGTAATCGCTGCCAAAGGTGCTTCAACAAAGTACTGAGTAAAGGGTCTAAATGCTTATGTAAATGTGACATGAGTTTTATTTTTAATAAATGAGCAAAAAAAAAAAAAAACCTGTTTTTGCTTTATCATTATGGGGTATTGTGTGTAGATTGAGGGGAAAAAGCAATTTTGTAACGTAACAAAATGTGGGAAAAGTCAAGGGGGTCTGAATACTTTCCTTAGACACTGTACATCTTCATTGACCAAGTTTATCAATAGAGATTTACCATTGAAATCAAATTATTACCATTATGTTGTTTGATTAGGTAAAATAAAGTTCCATTTGGTTTATTAAAAAAATTGAATAATCTCTGGACCAACTGTTGTCATCAAAGTGTTCTAATGTAATGCTATTGAATATTGGCATAAAATAGACAGACATCGGCCTCCTTGACCCCCACCCCCATTTTATATATGTATATATATATATATATATATATATATATATATATATATATATATATATATATTTTTTTTAAATCTGTATCGGCCTGCAAAAAAAACGCATATCAGTCGTTGTAACACAACAAGTCAAGATACTTATTGTAATGGATAGCCTCCCCTAGGTGTACACACACAGGCGCTACCAGTTAAACACATAATAAGAAATCAAGTCAATTTGCTGCCCACTCAGGGAAAATAAATGACATTTTGTTGAAAGTCCATTTCCGGAGGGAACCTGAAAACATGCGACCTGACAAGTTGAATTACGACATTAATATTTAAATATTTGTCAACATTAACCTTTATCACAAAGACAAATTTGTAGCTCATGTTGCAGTTTAGGGGCGTTTGAACGCACGTCTTTGTTCGGAGAGGTCTTTATTGAGACTGATTGCCCTGGTTAATCGCAACAGCCGTCGTCTGCATATTAAAGTACCACGAAAGGAAACAAGAAAACTCACCGCCCTCTTAACTTGGCAAAGTTTAAATCGCCTACGCCCAGAGCTGGCGCTTTCCCCCCCTTTTCTGTGGAATTGATTGTGTTCATTGTACATCAAGGTAGGCACTGCATTCCATGAGGTCAGTGTTGTTCAACCGTACTAGTCCTATTTGGCATCAAGTATCCTACATGGTAATAACTGTTCGATTGTTGCATCACTTCAGGCTAGAAAACAAACCTACAGAGCAGGAGCGCTCGGTCAGGAAACGTGTTAAATGCGTATGGACTTTATGATATACTGTATGGGTTGGATTTTGATAATACAGGTCTGTGGAAGTGATCTTGACATGTACTGTAGTTAGTCTTGTGTGCCCTGTCTGGCTCATATCTAGCCTACTTTTTCCTGTCTGTCTGTGTGTCTACCAGGTAGCCCATTTGGAGCACACAGGCCACTACCTGACGGTGAAGGACAACCAGGTGGTCCAGCTGTACCAGTCCTGTGCGCGACCACAAGCCGGAGTTGGTGATATACAATGAGTTTGTGCTGACCACCAAGAACTACATCCGCACCTGCACCGACATCAAACCAGAGTGGTATTTAGAAAACATATGTGTATTGTTTGCATTGTTAGGTATACTGCACTGTTGGAGCTAGAAACATAAGCATTTCGCTGCACCTCTCTGTAAAATACGTGTACGCGACCAATAAAATTAGATTTGGTAAGCTGTCAGCAGCTTACGGGCTGCCTACCCCTATATCCATCTTGTCTAGTGAGTGTGTGCAGGCCTATAGTCAGTCCTCTCCTAGATTCTGCTAGGTGTGTGTCTGTGCTTGCCTGCAGTCAACCCGCCTGCTCCGATATTCCTCTAGACCTGTGAGAATGTGTGTGTACACGTGTGTGAACAAGCAGTCAGCCTGCTCCTTGTGTGTGTGTGAGACAGTGTTTGTGTATATGAGAGAGAGACAGTGTGCACATTGTTGGATTACGTGGGTGTTTGTTCATCTGTCTGTGTGTGCTTGCGCATTTATGTTTCGGATGAAGTGTCTGCGGCAATCTCTGTGTCCGAACACGGGAGAGAAAGCCTTCTCTCTCACACACACACACACACACACACACACACACACACACACACACACACACACACACACACACACGTCATGACTAATATGTTTACTTGTCTCCTTTCCCAGGCTGGTGAAAATCGCCCCGCAGTACTAAGAGATGGATAACTTCCCCAACTGTGAAGCCAAGAGACAGTTGGAGCGCATCGTCGCTAAACTCTCAACCAAGGAATACTCTGTACTAACACTATAGTGTGCATGAGAACAATACCATCACCACCACTCAGGAACCCTGAACTCTTCATCTGAGCCTTCAATTTTCTTATTTGTTTAATGTTTTTTTTTTCAACCACCTGTGGTCATTGTGATTAACAGGTGGTTGGCATTGCGGTTGATCTGGGTTGGGAGTGAGCGGTCAACACCATTACCGTCATTGACCATGTTAAAGCATGACCATTTATGTAGATGTTGACATTCCTCTTCAGAACGTGTCAACTCTTACCAAAATGTACTTAGGTACAGAATGTCCATGCTAATTCGTTGAACAAACTTTGACATCAATTTAAGGAAAAAATACATCTCAGCTTTGACGGTTTAGAACCCACCGTCTTGCTTGTCCAGACAAGCGGGGGGGGGGGGGGGATGAGCTCAGAAGGTTGAAATATTAAATATATTTTAATAGCAGCAAAGCAGGAAGTGTACCCATCAATATCGGCTGTGATCGTATGATTCAACCCAAATTACAAAAAATACATTCCAGGTGTCCGTAAATTAAATCTGGAGTACCAGAGAGTGCGGTCTGGGCGTTCGTAAATTCAGAGCTTTGTCAGATTGCCCGTTCATAAATTCAGAGCATTTCGCTCTCAGAGCGCACACTGGACACTCTGGCCGAGGAGTAGGGTTGACCCAAGCATTCTGACCTCACAGCGGTAGTCAAGCACTCAAGCTAACTGGCTAATGTTAGCTAGCTACTTCCAGGCACAAAGTAGAGAACAGCTGACTCTGACAATTTTACTCGCCCTAGCAGAGATGGTTAGGCTGTTTTTATGTTATGCAGATCCTTGGAGACTAACTGTGCTGCTGGCAACAATTTAATTACACTTTTTTGTCGATGTTTACTGACACTGGCCATATTCACCCGGTGTTGAGTATTCGTAAATTCATTAAATCAGTTATTCTGCACTCTGGCAAACTCAGGCGAGAGTGCTCTGAAATCGGAGTAGATAGCCAGAGCGAATTTACGAACGCACCCTCCATTGCATGAGCGGCAGCAGTTAGCATATTTTAAATGAACCTTCTACATTACCATGGAAATGATTGCGTCACAATACCAGGCAGTCATTGCAAGTGTATCCATGAGTTTACCAGTCAAATTGTCAGGATTAGAGGTTCCAAGCCATTCTATTTCAATGTATGCTACTGCTGCATTGTGGGAGGTGTTGCCTAGGCAACCAAAGACTTGTTTGCTACAACATCTTGCTTGTTTCCGCAAGGGAGAGGCTATACGGACACGCCTGGTGACCAACATTTATGTCGCACAGCGAGAGTTGAGGGGACGAACGGATTCAGTTATAAAGCTCCCTTTTCTGATCATCACTTGATTTCCCTGAATTTACAAGCTACTAAAAAAAATGAAAGGTACTTGAGGATATTGGAAATTAAACAACACACTTCTTAAAGATCCTATTCTTATTGGAAACATCAAATCGTTAGCCAAAGATATTGTTGCAAGAAAAGACTTGGTAATTTTTCAAATATAAAGTCAGAGTTGTAGCCATTAAATATGCCAAAGAGCTGATGCACTTAAAGAAACTTAGAGAAAGAGAGTTGATGAGCACGCTTGACAGTTTTCTAAAGAAAGATAATCTATCTCAAGAAGAAGAATCTGTATTTAAATCTTTACAACTAGAATTAGAACAGCTTTACACAGATCTGGCAAAGGATGCCTTTGTCAGATCAAGAGCAAAATAGATTGAAGAGGGAAGAAACACTAGTTACTTTTTTGCACTTGAAAAGAGAAACTACAAAAAGTCTAACTGCACTCAAAATGAAGGATACGTAATGCAAAGATCCCATTACAATCAACATTTTTCAATTCCTTTTATGAAAACCTTTACAACTCACAATTTCAGGAAGATAGTTGTGAAAGCTACATTTGCCACATTCAGAATTATGTCCCTGTAATTGATGATTTCCACTCAGTTTGCAATTCACCTATGTCAATTGAAGAAATTAGAGGCTCTGAATTCAATGAAAAAATGGGAAATCTCCTGGCCTAGATGGCCTGTCAGTTGAATTCTATAGGCAGTTTTGGGAGTTACTAGAAGACCCTATTTTTAAGATGTTTCAGGATTGCTTTAAAAATGGGGAAATGGTCTCAACTATGAAACAGGGCCTTATTATTTCAGTGATTCCGAAGCCCAATAAAGACCCTTTTCTGACAATTGGAGACCAATTACTTTAAATTAAATACTGACTACAAATCGACTGCTCTTGTTTATGCCAAAAGATTAAAGAATGGAATAGATACCATTTATAAATGAGACTCAAACAGGATTTATGAAGGGCCGTCACATAAGCTCTAACATTCGTTTAGTCTCGGACCTTCTAGATTATTCAGATGCAATTAAGTCAGATGCGGTTGTCTTATTTTTGGACTTCTGTAAAGCCTGACACAATTGAACATGAATTTCTCTTTAGGTCACTTACAATTTTCACCGAAACCAAAAAGTTTATCAAAGTCATTCGCATGTTTTACAAAGATATAAATAGTTCTGTGTTACTAAACCTTAATACATCCAAAAGATTCACTATCAACAGAAGTGTACGACAGGGATGCCCATTTTCGCCATTTTTATTCATTTTGGTTGTGGAACTTCTATCTCTAGATTTTCTGAATAATGCAAATCTGCATGTCATAACCATTTTTAACAAAGAAATCAACATTTCCCAACTGCCTGATGATACTACTCTTTTTTTAATAGACAAAGACCAGGTCGCCCATGCCCTTAACGATATCACTGCATTCTCTATTGCATCAGGATTAAAACGGAATGTTTCTATGTGAAATCTTATGTTTATAAACTCAGCAAAAAAAAAAAACGTCCCTTTTTCAGGACCTGGTCTTTCAAAGATAATTTGAAAATCCAAATAACTACACAGATCTTCATTGTAAAGGGTTTAAACACTGGTTTTCCATGCTTGTTCGATGAACCATAAACAATTAATGATCATGCACCTGTGGAACGGTCGTTAAGACACTAACAGCTTACAGACAGTAGGCAATTAAGGTCACAGTTATGAAAACTTAGAACACTAAAGAGGCCTTTCTACTGACTCTGAAAAACACCAAAAGAAAGATGCCCAGGGTCCCTGCTCATCTGCATGAATGTGCCTTTGGCATGCTGCAAGGAGGCATGAGGACTGCAGATGTGGCCAAGGCAATACATTTCAATTTCCGTACTGTGAGACGCCTAAGACAGTGCTACAGGGAGACAGGATGGACAGCTGATCATCCTCGCAGTGGCAGACCACGTGTAACAACACCTGCACAGGATCGGTACATCAGAACATCACACCTGCGGGACAGGTACAGGCAACAACAACTGCCTGAGTTACACCAGGAACGCACAATCCCTCCATAAGTGCTCAGACTGTCCGCAATAGGCTGAGAGAGGCTGGACTGAGGGCTTGTAGGCTGTTGTAAGGCAGGTCCTCACCAGACATCACCGGCAACAACGTCGCCTATGTGCACAAACCCAACGTCACTGGACCAGACAGGACTGGCAAAAAGTGCTCTTCACTGACGAGTCACGGTTTCGTCTAACCAGGGGTGATGGTTGAATTCACGTTTATCGTTGAAGGAATGAGAGTTGGAGTGGGATCGATTTGGAGGTGGAGGATCCGTCATGGTCTGGGGCGGTGTGTCACAACATCATCGGACTGAGCTTGTTTGCAGGCAATCTTAACGCTGTGTGTTACAGGGAAGACATCCTCCTGCAGGCTCATCCTGACATGACCCTCCAGCATGACAATCCCACCAGCCATACAGCTCGTTCTGTGCATGATTTCCTGCAAGACAGGAATGTCAAAGTTCTGCCATGGCCATCGAAGAGCCCGGATCTCAATCCCATTGACCACATCTGGAACCTGTTGGATCGGAGGGTGAGGGCTAGGACCATTCCCCCCAGAAATGTCCGGGACCTTGCAGGTGCATTGGTGGAAGAGTGGAGTAACGTCTCACAGCAAGAACTGGCAAAGCTAGTGCAGTCCATGAGGAGGAGACACACTGCAGTACTTAATGCAGCTGGTGGCCACACCAGATACCGATTGTTACTTTTGATTTTGACCCCCCCCCCCCCCCCTTTGTTCAGGGAACCATTATTCCATTTCTGTTAGTCACATGTCTCTGGAACTTGTTCAGTTTATATCTCAGTTGTTGAATCTTATGTTCATACAAATATTTACACATGTTAAGTTTGCTGAAAATAAAACGCAGTTGACAGTGAGGACGTTTCTATTTTTGCTGAGTTTGAGTCTGATGAAGTATAAAGTATTCCTATAAAAGGACTGTGTTAAATATTTAGGAATACTTCTGTCAAAAAACTACTTAGTCAGACAACATATGAATTTCACTCCTAAAATTAAGAAAACCAAAAATATATTTAATAATTGGCTACAACGGGATCTTTCTATACTTGGGAGAGTTCTTCTGTCCAAGGCAGAGGGACTGTCTCACTTTGTGTACCCCTCATTATCTTTATTTGTAAATCCTTCTATGTGTAAAGAGATCAACGAGACTCTTGACTTCATCTGGAAAATAAGTCAAATTAAACAAGTCAGTCCTCTCTAATAAAAGAGCTGACGGCAGTCTGGAAGTGTTGGATTTTGTTGACATAAATAACACTTTCAAGATCAACTGGTTGAAAGGATGTTTGCTCAATATGGTATTTCATTCCCAATAATGTGTTTAATAAGTTGTGAGGTCTTCGATTTTTACTGTAATGTAATTATATTCCTGAAAGATTACCTGCTAAATTGGCTAGGTTTCACCAACAAGCTTTAATGTCCTGGAAAATAAAAGCTCTTTTGTGGAATAATTCAGATGTAGCTCCAAGGAATAAGTCATTGTTCTACCCCAGCTATCCTGAGAGGAATATTGACTTTGTTCTTGAGGTTTTTGACAACAGGGGTGATATTCGTACATAGGAACAATTTATAACATTGAATGAGTTTCCAATACCTTTCAGAGAGTTTATTTCTGTGATCAAAGCCATTCCCAGTGGTCTACCTACACTAATGAAAACTCATTTTAGCTTTGTTGATGATCACAAAGCTTATTCAGAACTCAGTTTGGAAGGCGTGGGCTTACTTGAGAAATCTTGTTGTAATATATAAAACAAATTCTCCATTCACGGAACCATCTTACGCCTAGAGGAAACATTTTCGGGAACATGTTTATTCCTGACATTGTCTGGAAAAAAAGCTTGGTTAAGGCCTTACAAATATTGTATATCAAACAAATTTAAGGAAGTGCACTTTAAAATTCTACATAGAATTACATTGATATATCCTATGTTGTCCAAATTTGTGGCTATTGATGACATGTGTTTTCACTTGTTCTTTGAATGTAAATTTGTGTCCGAATTTTGGGAAAATCTTGCAGAATACTTATTTACCATTATGAACACTACTGTCACAACAGTGACGGATGGTGGCGCCCCTCCTCGGCCGGGCGGGGCTCGGCGGTCGTCGTCGCCGACCTACTAGCTGCCATCGATCCCTTTTTGTTTCACTTTCGTTTGGTTAGGTCTAGGTAGGCACGCACCTGTTTTGGGTTAGTCATTAGAAAGGGGGGGTTATTTAGGTTAGCGTAGGATGCATGTGTTTGTACGTGATTGTGTGTTGCTCTGTATTTTGGCTTGTGTTCACGCTGATTGTGTTTATGCTCTAGTGCGTGGTTTTGCGCCGACTGTTTTCTGTCCCCTGTGTTTGGGGCACATTGTTTTGTGTGCGCTCTGGATCGCTGTTGGGGTGGCTTGTGTTTCGCCGTTGTGCTCATTAAAAGCCACTACCCTGTATCGCTGCTTCCTGCGCTTGATTCCTCACCCACTACGCCCAAGCTTGACAACTACCCATGTTTTTTTCAACATGAAGGAATGTTACTATTGCAATAACAAGACCATTGAAATTGTGTTTATTTTATTTTTGTTGCCAAATATTTTACCTTCTTCGGGATCAGGGTCCCTTTCACGGGAAATTTCCCAGGACATACAGTTGAAGTCGGAAGTTTACATACACTTAGGTTGGAGTCTTTAAAACTCGTTTTTCAACCACTCCACAAATGTCTTGTTAACAAACTAGAGTTTTGGCAAGTTTGTTAGTACATCTACTTTGTGCATGACACAAGTAATTTTTCCAACAATTGTTTACAGATGATTTCACTTATTCACTGTATCACAATTCCAGTGGGTCAGATGTTTACATACACTAAGTTGACTGTGCCTTTAAACAGCTTGGACAATTATAGAAAATTATGTCACGGCTTTAGAAGCTTCTGATAGGCTAATTGACATCATTTGAGTCAATTAGAGGTGTACCTGTTGATGTATTTCAAGGCCTACCTTGAAACTCAGTGCCTCTTTGCTTGACATCATAGGAAAATCAAAAAAAATCAGCCAAGACATCAGAAAATAATATTGTAGACCTCCACAAGTCTGGTTCATTCTTGGGAGCAATTTCCAAACGCCTGAAGGTACCACATTCATTTGTAAAAACAATAGTACGCAAGTATTAACACCATGGGACCACGCAGCCGTCACACCGCTCAGGAAGGAGACGCGTTCTGTCCCCTAGAGATGAACGTACTTTTGTGCGAAAAGTGCAAATCAATCCCAGAACAACAGCAAAGGAACTTGTGAAGATGCTGGAGGAAACGGGTACAAAAGTATCTATATCCACAGTAAAACGAGTCCTATATCGACATAACTTGAAAGGCTGCTCAGAAAGGAAAAAGCCACTGCTCCAAAACCGCCATAAACAATCCAGACTACGGTTTGCAACTGCACATGGGGACAAAGATCGTACTTTTTGGAGAAATAGAACTGTTTGGCCATAATGACCATCGTTATGTTTGGAGGAAAAAGGGGGATGCTTGCAAGCCTAAGAACACCATCCCAACCGTGAAGCACGGGGGTGGCAGCATCATGTTGTGGGGGTGCTTTGCTGCAGGAGGGACTGGTGCACTTCACAAAATAGATGGCATCATGAGGATGGAAAATTATGTGGCTATATTGAAGCAACATCAAGACGTCAGTCAGGAAGTTAAAGCTTGGTTGCAAATGGGTCTTCCAAATGGACAATGACCCCAAGCATACTTCCAAAGTTGTGGCAAAATGGCTTAAGGACAACAAGTCAAGCTATTGGAGTGACCATCACAAAGAACTGACCTCAAGCCTATAGAAAATTTGTGGGCAGAACTGAAAAAGTGTGTGCGAGCAAGGAGGCCTACAAACCTGACTCAGTTACACCAGCTCTGTCAGGAGGAATGGGCCAAAACTCACCCAACTTATTGTGGGAAGCTTGTGGAAGGCTACCCAAAACGTTTGACCCAAGTTAAACAATTTAAAGGCAATGCTACCAAATACTAATTGAGTGTATGTAAACTTCTGACCCACTGGGAATGTGATGAAAGAAATAAATGCTGAAATAAATCATTCTCTCTACTATTATTCTGACATTTCACATTCTTGAAATAGTGGTGATCCTAACTGACCTAAGACAGGGAATTTTTCCTAGGATTAAATGTCAGGAATTGTGAAAAACTGAGTTTAAATGTATTTGGCTAAGGTGTATGTAAACTTCCGACTTAAACTGTATCTGATATTGGCAGAAAGCTTAAATCCTTGTTAATCTAACTGCACTGTCCAATTTACAGTAGCTATTACAGTGAAATAATACCATGCTATTGTTTGAGGAGAGTGCACAATTTTGAACATACAAGGTTATTAATAAACAAATTAGGTATGTTTGGGCAGTCATGATACAAAACTTTGAATGGAAATGCAATAGTTCATTGGATCAGTCTATAACATGCATATCCTTGCTTCAGGGCCTGAGCTACAGGCAGTTAGACTAAAGTATGTAATTTCAGGCGAAAATTGGGTTAAAAAAAGGGCGGATCCTTAAGAGGATTCATTCAAACAAAACTTCCAGAATTATATACCAAAATTATACATTTTTGATTGAATTATCTGGCTAAGACATTATCCCTAGTGAATAACAACATCTTCCTGAATCATTATAATGAGATTCTTTCAGATAATTCCAGATATCGTTGTTAGTTTGAAAGTAATCAGAGATTGGTTAATTAAAAATGTTTGAGAGCGAAATCGATATGAAAATGTATTTTTATCTCTCTTGGAGTGGTAGGATCATAGGATGCATAACATTTTTCACGTTTTTGGCAAGCCACTGACGAGGCTGCATAATCATTAAACAGGACCCATAAACATTCCCTAAACATTCTTCAGTACACTTCCTAATTCGTCATCAAGATTGGACAACTAGTTCTTATGATCAAACTTTGAACAGAAATGAACCAAACATTTCTTTACTTCCCTATTCAAGGAAGTTGGATAAGCCCTGGAGAAGTTTCTTCGAGAGCTCCCCTGTCATCCTATGGGTCAGGAGCCCAAATAAGGCACGCTGCAGTGTGAGGCAGAGCATAAAGCCACAAGGAATTGGGCGTCAGGAGGACTCCTCAGTGAAGACAGCCATGAAGCCGGGGCTGTCCCACAGGCTGAGGTCAGCCCAGGTCCCAAATAAGGCTAGTCCAACTGGGAGAGCATCTTGGGTCCTTTCACCCCTGAAGGCTCCCTCATGGTTGCTTTGGGTTAGGGGCGTTTCACAGCGTGTGTTCAAGGCAGCTTCGACTGGCTCTGTCTGAGCTCGTTGACTTCCATAAAATCTCAGTATTATTCAGAGTTAAAGCCCTCTGACAGTTATATGAACTTTAGCGTTTTAGTCCCCCCATGGTGGATTTTGCTTTAAGAAAAATGTCAATGGTTGTGGATATGGTCTTTGAAATTTACTGCTTATTTTCGAATATGGTGCTTTATAAACTGGCCGTTGCGGCACATTTCGCTTGTGACATTTATCTTCCTGTCCCTCATTGCATATTCTCAGTTGGTCTGCGTAGGTGGTCTAGTTTCCACCGGCTCACCTCTGCCATTTCAGTTACTTTGTCCATTTGTTAAAAAAAAAAAAAAATCTGCCTTTGTGTCTTGTGTTGCTGGGCCAAAACATAAGCGTTTGCAGCGTCACAGTTGATGTTTATGCAGCGGACTGTACGAGAACACGGTTTGCCAGGGCACCCAGGGGGTCTTTTTGTTTTAGTTCCGTGTTGATCCATTAATCGTAGATGAGGACCACCTTTGGCATAATATACATCTCAGCCGTGCGTGCCCGAGAAGGGATGAGTCTTGTACGATGAGGCATGACTGAGAAAGACATGGGAACTTCATAACCGGCCCTTAGCATTTGCCCCGATTTGACATTTCAAAGCGAAGTCAACTAAGTGGGGAGGAGCAGTTGAAGTGTTCTCTGAGCTGTCTTTATTAGTGAGAGGAGAGGAATATGGCTTCCTATATATGACTGAGGGAGTTGCTATGGCTTGCGCAATATGCAAGGCAGGAGATTAGCATGTTTATTTTGATATTTTCAGACTGTTGGGAGGCAAGCGGTTCAGTTTTTAAATAGGCTGCTTTTTGCAAAGGAACGTAAATGTAACCATGAAAATGGTGCCAGGGAGATTAGCACCCCTAACTGAAGCCAATAGAAAAGCCATTAGTTTAAGCTGATCTGGAAATTATATGGTATTGATCCTGGGGTAGCTAAGAGCATTTTTCATTCTCAATATTTCCAATTGATCCATTCTGTCATACATAATTACAAAAGAAAAATCTAAAAATCATTTTATTAGTGAGTGGCTAATGAATCACAGTGAAAGCAAAACATATTTAACCAATTTCCTTTTTAGACCCATCCACCGTATGTCCTTTTTCTAATGTGTACAGCATTGTCTTACGTCAGTCAGACGTTTGTTGCGTTAGAATGACGCCATCAAATCGGAAGACAATGGTGTGTACAGTTTATTCCAATGTTGAAATGTGTTTTAGGTAAACACAGATGTTTTCAATGATTGTGTCTGAATTGTAATTGCATGACAACACGGCCCATCCACGTACTAGCTGATATTTTCAACAACAAAAAATAAAATCACATAAATTTATGCCTAGGCATTTATGCATGATCGAAGTTCAGTAATCTCATGTTTCAATAGAAAAGGAGTTGTATAATTTCAGCAAATGCATTTTTTAGAGGCTTAACCTTGAGTCCTGGGTGATAAGAAGCCATGGATGCATTATTATGTAGAGGAAGGAGATTGCCTGGGCATCGCTGTTCACCCAACCCTCACCTGCTGACACAGTCATTCTCAGCCTTTGCTGATGTGCCCCCTTTTGAATGTGACAGAGGACAGGCACCGTTCAAGAGCTGTCTTCAAACATAACTTCCCAAAATCACAAACTCTGAGACAAACGTACTGATGGAATGGCTTTGTTCCCCACTAGCCAATCGGCACACAAATCACCAGTTTGTATGGGAACGACTGCTTTTCTGGACCTCCCATGGGGCGCTGGATGGAGGCCTCATCAGTTTGGGCGTTGGGCGGCGGGCGGGGCTGGGAGGGGGGTATTTTCCACTAGCCTTTCCTCCCGGACATGTGTCTTATCTCCATCACGCAGCACAAGAGCAGCCAATCTCACAGGAAGATGGCGACTGGAATGTGACAAATCCATCTGTTCTGGTTTGAATGTGTATGCTAATTTGAAGTAATAGCCTCTCTGGTGACAGTGAGACGGAACAATTCAATCATGCCATCTGACAGTCGCTTGCCAGCCTTTTCTGTGATATATATATATATATATATACATACACACACATACATATATATATATATATGCATGAACCACTGTGTTAGGCCTGAGATTGGCTAGTGTCTTCAGAAAGTATTCACACCTCTTGACTTTTTCCACATTTTGTTGTGTTATAAAGTGGGATTGAAATGGATTTGTCATTTTTTGTCAATGATCTACACAAAATACTCTGTCAAAGTAGAAAAAAAATCTGACTTTTATTAATGGAAAACAGTAATATGTTTTGATTAGATAAGTATACACACCGCTGAGTCAATACATGTTAGAATTACCTTTGGCAGCGATTACAGCTGTGAGTCTTTCTGGGTAAAGTCTAAGAGCTTTGCACACCTGGATTGTACAATATTTGTACATTCTTTAAAAAAATCTTTAAGCTCTCAAGTTGGTTGTTGATCATTGCCAGACAGACATATTCAAGTCTTGCCACAGATTTTCAAGCCGATTTAAGTCAAATCTGTAACTAGGCCACTCGGGAGCATTCACTGTTGTCGAGGTAAGCAACTCCAGCATATATTTGGCCTTGTGTTTTAGATAATTGTTCTGCTGAAAGGTGAATGTGTCCCAGGGTCTGTTGGAAAGCAGACTGAACCAAGTTTTCCTCTAGGATTTTTCTTGTGCTTAGCTCTATTCTGTTTTTTTTTTAATCCTAAAAACTCCCTAGTCATTGCCGATGACAAGCATACGCATAACATGATGCAGCTAACACCATGCTTGAAAATATGACGAGTGGTACTCAGTGATGTGTTGTTGGATTTTCCCCAAAAAATGAATTTACATTTTAAATGTAACCTTTATTTAACTAGACAAGTCAGTTAAGAACAAATTCTTATTTACAATGATGGCCTCCCGGGGAACAGTGGATTAACTTTTTCCCTTGTCAGCTTGGGGATTCGATCCAGCAACGTTTCGGTTACTGGCCCAACACTCTAACCACTAGGCTTCCTGCATGTATTCAGGACAAAAAATGTATTTATTTGCCACATTTGTAGCAGTATTCCTTTAGTGCCTTAAACAGGATGCATGTTTTGGAATAGTTTTTTATTCTGCACAGGCTTCCTTTTTTTCACTGTAATTTACAAGTATGTTAGTATTGTGCAGTAACTACAATGTTGTTGATCCATCCTCAGATATCACAGCCATTAAACGAACTGTTTTAAAATCACTGTTGGCTTCATGTTGAAATTCCTGAGCGGTTTCCTTCCTCTCCAGCAACTGAGTTTGGAAGAGCGCCTGTATCTTTGCAGTGACTGGGTGTATTGATACACCATCCAAAGTATGTTCACAGAGGGATCTGTGCAGAAAGATCTGTGCTGGCAGGAAAATATATTTTTTCATTTCCTCCATAGATAGGTGATATCAGGATATCTACGCTTGTTCACTGGTGTGATCCACTTATGGAAAAACCATGGGAATTATTGAAAACGCACATGATCGCTACATTGTCACGGTGGATTATTACAACCTGTCAATACGATTCTCTGAAAAACAAATATGTCCCTAGAATTAGACAGATCACAGAAAGCAAATATTCAGTATACCAATGGACACTGAAGTGTAGGTAGCGAGTGGTATAGTACACCATTTGTTTTGAAAAAGCTTGCTCAGACTATCGTGATTTCTCTCTCTGTGCAGCTCCCCGTGCAAATGCACGGTGCGCCGCAATCTTTAAATGAATCTACAGTAGAGGACAGATCATGGAGATTGAGATAGAGCTAAAGAACAAACCACTCTCCCCCCGGTGTTCATTTCGCTTGCATCACTCTTTTTACCCCCCTCTTCTTTCATCGAGGCCTCTTTACTTCTAAGACACTGAATTGGGATAGACAAGGCCACTGCTGACCTGCAAAACGACTAACCAAACTCTAAAACTGACCCTAACCAATCCTTCAACCTTACCATAACCTAATTTTAACAAATTCTGAAATTAAATATTGGTTTGCAGGTCAGGAGTGTCCGTATAACCTTTTACCACTGAATTGGTTAACAAACTACACCGATCAAAAATAAATTATTTTTCCATACACACAAAAAGCTTCTCACAAATTTGTTTACATGCCTGTTAGTGACCATTTCTCCTTTGCCAAGATAATCCATCCACCTGACAGGTGTGGCATATTAAGAAGATGATTAAAACAGCATGATCATTACACAGGCTCACCTTGTGCAGGGAACAATAACAGGCCACTCTAAAATGGTAGTTTTGTCACACAACACAATGCCACTGATGTCTCAAGTTGAGGGAGCGTGCAACTGACATGCTGACTGCAGGAATGTCCACCAAGCGGTTGCCAGAGAATTGAATGTTCCTTTCTCTACCATAAGCCACCTCCAACATAATTTTACAGAATTTGGCAGTACGTCACACCGGCCTCACACCCGCAGACCACGTGTATGGCGTTGTGTGGGTGAGCAATTTGCTGATGTCAATGTTGTGAACAGAGTGCCCACATGGTGGCGGTGGGGTTATGGCATGGGCAGGCATAAGCTACAGACAACAAACACAATTGTATTTTAAATCGATGGCAATTTGAATGCACAAAGATACTGTGAAGAGATCCTGAGGACCATTGTCGTGACATTCATCCACTGCCATCACCTCATGTTTGGGATGCTCTGGATCGACGTGTACAACAGTGTGTTCCAGTTTGCGTCAATATCCAGCAACGTCGCACAGCCATTGAGAAGAGTGGGACAACATTCCCAGGCCACAATCAACAACCTGATCAACTCTATGCAAAGGAGATGTGTCACGCTGCATGAGGCAAATGGTCACACCAGATACTGACTGGTTCTGATCCACACCCCAATTTTTTTTTTTAAGAGATGCATGCATACATGCATACATGCATACATACATACATACAGTTGAAGTCGGAAGTTTACATACACTTATGTTGGAGTCATTAAAACTCGTTTTTCAACTACTCCACAAATTTCTTGTCAACAAACTATAGTTTTGGCAAGTCGGTTAGGACATCGACATTGTGCATGACACAAGTAATTTTTCCAACAATTGTTTACAGACAGATTATTTCACTTATAATTCACTGTATCACAATTCCAGTGGGTCAGAAGTTTACATACACTAAGTTGACTGTGCCTTTAAACAGCTTGGACAATTCCAGAAAATTATGTCATGGCTTTAGAAGCTTCTGATAGGCTAATTGACATCATTTGAGTCAATTGGAGGTGTACCTATGGATGTATTTCAAGGCCTACCTTCAAACTCAGTGCCTCTTTGCTTGACATCATAGGAAAATCAAAAGAAATCAGTCAAGACCTCAAAAAAAATTGTAGACCTCCACAAGTCTGGTTCATCCTTGGGAGCAATTTCCAAACGCCTGAAGGTACCACGTCATCTGTACAAACAATAGTACGTAAGTATAAACACCATGGGACCACGCAGCCATCATACCGCTCAGGAAGGAGACGCATTTTGTCTCCTAAAGATGAACGTACTTTGGTGCAAAAAGTGCAAATCAATCCCAGAACAACAGCAAAGGACCTTGTGAAGATGCTGGAGGAAACAGGTACAAAGGTATCTATATTCACAGTAAAACGAGTCCTATATTGACATAACCTGAAAGTCCGCTCAGCAAGGAAGAAGCCACTGCTCCAAAACTGCCATAAAAAATCCAGACTACGGTTTGCAACTGCACATGAGGACAAAGATCGTACTTTTTGGAGAAATGTCCTCTGGTCTGATGAAACAAAAATAGAACTGTTTGGCCATAATGACCATCGTTATGTTTGGAGGAAAAAGGGGGAGGCTTGCAAGCCGAAGAACACCATCGCAACTGTGAGGCACAGGGGTGGCAGCATCGTGTTGTGGGGGTGCTTTTCCACAGGAGAGACTGGTGCACTTCACAAAATAGATGGCATAATGAGGATGGAAAATTATGTAGATATATTAAAGCAACATCTCAAGACATCAGTCACGAAGTTAAAGCTTAGTCGCAAATGGGTCTTCCAAAATGGACAATGACCCCAAGTATACTTCCAAACTTGTGGCAAAATGGCTTAAAGGACAACAAAGATAAGGTATTGGAGTGGCCATCAAAGCCCTGACCTCAATCCTATAGAAAATGTGTGGGCAGAACTGAAAAATCTTGTGCGAGCAAGGAGGCCTACAAACCTGACTGAGTTACACCAGCTCTGTCAAGAGGAATGGGCCAAAATTCACCCAACTTATTGTGGGAAGCTTGTGGAAGGCTACCAAATACTAATTGAGTGTATGTAAACTTCTGACCCATTGGGAATGTAATGAAATAAATAAATCATTCTCTACTATTTTTCCGACATTTCACATTCTTAAAATTATGTGGTGATCCTTACTGACCTAAAACTGGACATTTTTACTAGGATTAAATGTCAGGAATTGTGAAACACTGCGTTTAAATGTATTTGGCTAAGGTGTATGTAAACATCCGACTTATACTGTATATTCATAGTCATGTGAAATCCATAAATTAGGGCCTAATATCCTTATATGAACTGTAACTCAGTAAAATCTTTTTAGTTGTTGCATGTTGTGTTTATATTTTTTCTTCCCACAGAAACAAAGTTTAGGCTGTGTGTAACATGCTATAAGGCCACACTGGAATTCTAAATAATTACCTAAATAGGATAGGTAACATATTTTTCCTGACTAGTAATTGGAAAAGTTCTGTATAGGCGAAATTATAGGGGAAACATGACACTAATAACCATTGGTGAAAAATCCCAATTAAGACAATTTTATATTTCATTTGACAAATTAAATACAAATCACAGTATGCATTTTTATGTGAAATTTGCATGATACACATTACCCATTGGCCACATTAAACGGTCCTGGACAGTCATTCTGAAAAGTACTTTTCCTGTCATGGCTAACTACCGGGACGTTTGAAAAGACAGGCTGAGTGGGCGGGGGATTTATATTCATGAGTTCGCCTTGACTGACAGCTCTTTGAAACGCCTACAGTGCCTTCGGAAAGTATTCAGATATCTTGACTTCTTTCACATGTTGTTACGTTACAGCCTTATTCAACCGCCCCCCCCCCCCCCCAATCTACACACAATACCCCATAATGACAAAAAATGAAATACATTTACATAAGTATTCAGACCCTTTACTCGGTACTTTGTTGAAGCACCTTTGGCAGCGATTACAGCATCGAGTATTTTGGGGTATGACGCTACAAGCTTGGAACAACTGTATTTGGGTAGCTTCTCCCATTCTTCTCTGCAGATCCTCTCAAGCTCGGTCAGGTTGGATGGGAAGTGTCGCTGCTCAGCTATTTTCAGGTCTCTCCAGAGATGTTCAAATCGGATTCAAGTCCGGGCTCTGGCTGGGCCACTCAAGGACATTCAGAGACGGGTCTTGACTACGCTTAGGGTCGTTGTCCTGTTGGAAGGTGAACCGTCGCCCCAGTCTGAGGTCCTGAGCACTTTTCATCAAGGATCTCTGTACTTTGCTCCGTTCATCTTTCCCTCGATACCGAGTAGTCGCCCAGTCCCTGCCGCTGAAAAACAACCCCACAGCATGATGCTGCCACCACCATGCTTCACCGTAGGGATGGTGCCAGGTTTCCTCCAGGCGTGATGCTTGGCATTGAGGCCAAAGATCTTGGTTTCATCAGACCAGAGAATCTTGTTTCTCATGGTCTGAGAGTCTTTAGTTTCCTTTTGGCCAACTCTAAGCGGGCTGTCATGTGCCTTTTAATGGCTTCTGCCTGGCCACTCTACCATAAAGGCCTGATTGGTGGAGTGCTGCCGAGATGGTTGTCCTTCTGGAAGGTTCTCCCATCTTCACAGATGAACTCTAGAGCTCTGTCAGAATGACCAATTGGGTTCTTGGTCACCTCCCGGACCAAGGCCCTTCTTCCCCGACTGCTTAGTTTGGCCGTCGTCCAGCTCTAGGAAGAGCCTTAGTGGTTCCAAATTTTTTCCATTTAAGAATGATGGGGGCCAATGTGTTCATTGGGACCATCAATGCAGCAGACATTTTTTTGGGACCCTTCTGTGCCTCTACACAATCCTGTCTCAGAGCTCTACAGACCATTCCTTTGACCTCATGGCTTGGTTTTTGCTCTGACATGCACTGTCAACTGTGGGACCTTATATAGACAGGTGTGTGCCTTTCCAAATCATGTCCAATCAATTGAATTTACCATGTGGACTCCAATCAAGTTTTAGAAACATCAAGGATGATCAATGGAAAGAGGATGCACCGGAGCTCAATTTGACCTCATAGCAAAGAGGTCTAAAAATGTATATAAATAAACCTGTTTTCACTGTCATTATGGGGCATTGTGTTTAGATTGCTGAGGAAAATGTTTTATTTAATCAATTTAAGAATAAGGCTGTAACGTAACAAAATGAGGAAAAAGTCAAGGGCTCTGAATACTTTCCGAAGGCACAGTATGTCAGACAATTTGGATGCAATGAGCAGTGGTCATCTCAAGCAAATTTGGTGATGCACAAACTCGTACCGCAATGAAATTGCATCTATGATATTAATTTAAAAAATAAAAAATTAGACATCTCTTGTTCGGCATGTTTCTTGTGATGCGGTTCACAACAGCACTGACATATGTATTGACTTGACAACTGCGTCAGAGTTTTGAACCCCCCCCATTCCATGCTGGCTGAAGACCTAGCTAGCCAGTAACTAGCTAAACACCAGACACAGATGAAAGGGGAAACATATAAGTATCTTTGCAATAGGTGAATAGGGTAAACTTGTAATTACATTTTCTAACACCCTACAGTCAAATTTTGGCAGCAGAGTAGCTATATAAACCACACCCCTCTGCAAACGTCTTCTCTGATGTTGGTTATGATGGTGGTACTTATTTAAATTAGGTAACAGAATAGCATGTTCCCATTGGTGTATTAAAATTTGAGTTAAGGTGATGTCACCTTGACCCCTTAATAATGATTCCAAGTGTTTGACATGGGGTAGGGGACCAGTAACCTTATGATAAAACTTTATCAAAGTCGAAGCAGACATTTTTCAAACTTTAGTCATCATACTTTGATCTGTTTTCCTTCAAATATCATCCAATTCCATGAAAAACATGATTTTGACTGTTCATAAATCTTATTCCTCTTACTCCAAACCAAGTGACCATGCTAAAATCTGAATGCTGTATGAAAAGCCTTTTACAGTGAACATGCTATTAACATGAGGGAGGAAAGAACAATCAGTGTCAATTTCATCTTTCCATTACTCTAGTCAGAAGTGAATCTCTGACAATTTGTGCAAATGAAAACGCACAACATCGAGCCACTCAACCAAAATTCTAAAGGTTACAGCTGATGCGTGGCGAACACACGTCAGATCAAACAAGGAGGAGAGCAAAGAGAGAAATGGAGAGAGAATGAAAGGCTTTGGCTGCTTTGTTGTCCTCAGCAACAAGTCATGATAACAGTGCGAAAGACAGCCCTATAAACAAGCTCTTGTTGAAGTGAGTTGAGAATGAAGGCAAGAGAACCACCCTTGTTTGATGAGCAACATTGGATATCCTTTCATCTCGGCAATCCAAAAATCGAATCTTATTTGTTTGGCCTAGTGTGATTGCCGGAACCAGGGCGGATTCTCTTTGGTAGTAGACAAGTCCACACAGACCTTCGCTTGAAAAATTAGAGGCAATAGTACTGTTTGTCCAGCCAGTATACACTTCCTCATACATTTTCAGAATTAAAGGAAGATGACTGAAGAAGTCTGTCATTCATTTTGACATTTTTGCAGAGATCTTAATCGCGCAATTTTGCATCTGACTTGGATGTTTGGTGCAGTATTTGTCAAATTAAAATTTTTTGCATGTGGACGAATCATCTCTCGTTGAACGACAACAGGCACTTCATTGAAGAATCCCTACTGTTGACCAATCGCCAAGGGGGTGTCGACTTTAGCTACCGACTTCAGCTTGCCTCGAGAAAAAAAGTGTGCCTGAACAGTGGAAAAATCCCTTGCCGTAGTCCAAAACGTCATCATAATATATGCATGAACTGTTCCGAACTTTAAATCTATTACATGTTGTTCATCAATCAAGATGATCAAGGCTTGTATTCATACAGCATCTTAGAGCGCTGATCGGATCAGGTCCCCCCTGTCCATAAAATCATATTCGTGATCTAAAAGGCAAAACTAGTGCTAGATCAGAGACGCTTTATGTATACAGGCTCAGATCACTATTCAATCATGGTTCAGTGTCGCTACACAATGTTTTGTATCCAACGTGTGTCCACATAGGGTCTATTTTCTTTTCAATCTCTACTGTATAGTCTGCACGGAAGTTGCAGCGATGGGACAAGACAGTAACCACCAATATCGCCAGCTGGACAGTGTTTCCTCCGACACATTGGTGCAGCTGGCTTCCGGGTTAAGCGAGCACTGTGTCAAGAAGCAGTGCGGCTTGGCAGGGTCGTGTTTCGGAGGACGCATGGCTCTCGACCGTTGCCTCTCCCGAGTCTGTAGGGGAGTTGTAGCGATGGGACAAGACTAATTACCAATTGGATATCACAGAATTAGGAAGAAAAATGGTTAAAGGAGAACTTGTTCTCAACTGGCCTACCTGGTTAAATAAAGGTGAAATAAAAAAATAAAAACAATCTTCCTAGGCTTAACAGCTTTAAGTTATTGCTATTAGTTATTTAGTCGTTACTTTGTGCACCGTGTTACTGCATTTCTACACAGGCAGCCCAATTCTGATATTTGTTTTCACTCATTTCACTCTGAAAAAGATCTGGTGTGAAAAGATCTGATGTGATTGGTCAAAAGACCAATTAGTGGAAAAATATCAATAGGCCTGCCTGTGTAAATGCAGCCTTTGTTCCCCAGTCTGCCCTAAGCTATGGGTACCTTAGAAAGAATGGAATTCTAATTCTATTTCTATGGGTACAGGCCTTGCAGTAGAATTATCTGATACACCTTTTGGGGGGGCAACATGGCTAGTAGCAACCATTGTGCAACGCAAATTGTCCATCCCTAAACAAACTACATAAAGCCACATAAATAAGCATGCCCCATTCAAATAATGTAGAACTAAGAACAGATATAGCCCTCGGTTCACTCTAGACTTGACTGCCCTTGACCAGCACAAAATCATCCTGTGGCGTACTGCAAAGGCTAGCTTTTTCAAACAGAAATTTGCATCCTGTAGCACAAACTCCAAAAAGTTCTGGGACACTAAAGTCCATGGAGAATAAGAGCACCTCCTCCCAGCTGCCCACTACACTGAGGCTAGGAAACACTTACCACCGATAAATCTACAATAATCGAGAATTTCAATAAGCATTTTTCTATGGCTGGCCATGCTTTCCACCTGGCTACCCCTACCCCGGCCAACAGCTCTGCACCCCCCACAGCAACTTGCCCAAGCCTCCCCACTTCTCCTTCACCCAAATCCAGACAGCTGATGTTCTGAAAGAGCTGCAAAATCTGGACCCCTACAAATCAGCTGGGCTAGACAATCTGGACCCTCTCTTTCTAAATTATCCGCCGCAATTGTTGCAACCCCTATAACTTGCCTGTTCAACCTCTCTTTCGTATCGTCTGAGATCCCTAAAGATTGGAAAGCTGCCGCAGTTATCCCTCTTCAAAGGGGGAGACACTCTTAGACCCAAACTGTTACAGACCTATATCTATTCTATCCTGCCTTTCTAAAGTCTTCGAAAGCCAAGTTAACAAACAGATTACCGACCATTTCGAATCCCACCGTACCTTCTCCGCTATGCAATCTGGTTTCCGAGCTGGTTGGTCATGGGTGCACCTCAGCCATGCTCAAGGTCCTAAATGATATCATAACCGCCATCGATAAAAGACAGTACTGTGCAGCCGTATTCATCGACCTGGCCAAGGCTTTCGACTCTGTCAATCACCGCATTCGTATTGGCAGGCAACAGCCTTGGAATTCTCAAATGACTGCCTTGCCTGGTTAACCAACTATTTCTCAGATAGAGTTCAGTGTGTCAAATCGGAAAGCCTGTTGTACGATCCTCTGGCAGTCTCTATGGGGGTGCCACAGGGTTCAATTCTCGGGCCGACTCTTTTCTCTGTATACATCAATGATGTTGCTCTTGCTGCTGGTGATTCTCTGATCCACCTCTACGCAGACGACACCATTCTGTATACTTCTGGCCCTTCTTTGGACACTGTGTTAACAACCCTCCAGACGAGCTTCAATGCCATACAACACTCCTTCCGTGGCCTCAACCTGCTCTTAAATGCTAGTAAAACTAAATACATGCTCTTCAACCAATCACTGCCTGCACACGCCCGCCCGTCTAGAATTACTACTCTGGACGGTTCTGACTTAAAATATGTGGACAATTACAAATACCTAGGTGTCTGGTTAGACTAAACTCTCCTTCCAGACTCACATTAAGCATCTCCAATCCAAAGTTAAATCTAGAATTGGCTTCCTATTTCGCAACAAAGCCTCCTTCACTTATGCTGCTAAACATACCCTCGTAAAACTGACTATCCTACCGATCCTTGACTTCGGCGATGTCATTTACAAAATAGCCTCCAACACTCTACTCAGCAAATTGGATGCAGTCTATCACAGTGCCATCCGTTTTGTCACCAAAGCCCCATATACTACCCACCACTGCGACCTGTATGCTCTCGTTTGCTAGCCCTCGCTTCATATTCGTCGCCAAACCCACTGGCTCCAGGTCATCTATAAGTCTTTGCTAGGTAAAGCACCGCCTTATCTTAGCTTACTGGTCACCATAGCAACACCCACCCATAGCACATGCTCCAGCAGGTATATTTCACTGGTCATCCCCAAAGCCAACTCCTCCTTTGGCTGCCTTTCCTTCCAGTTCTCTGCTGCCAATGACTGGAACGAATTGCAAAAATCACTGAAGCTGGAGACATATCTCCCTCACTAACTTTAAGCATCAGCTGTCAGAGCAGCTCACAGATCATTGCACCTGTACACAGTCAATCTGTAAATAGCCCACCCAACTACCTCATCCCCATATTGTTAATTTTTTTGCTCCTTTGCACCACAGTATCTCTACCAGCACATCATCTTTTGCACATCTATCACTCCAGTGTTAATGCTAAATTCTAATTATTTCACCACTATGGTCACTATGGCCTATTTATTGCCTCACCCCCCCTAATCTTACTACATTTGCACACACTGTATTTCAATTTTTCTATTGTGTTATTGACTGTACGTTTGTTTATCCCATGTGTAACTCTGTGTTGTTTGTGTCGCACTGCTTTATCTTGGCCAGGTCCCAGTTGTAAATGAGAACTTGTTCTCAACTGGCCTACCTGGTTAAATAAAAGTTGAAAAATATATATATATATATTTTTTATAGAAACAAAAATATAAAACACAACATGCAACAATTTCAATGATTTTACTCAGTAACAGTTCATAGAAGGAGATCAGTCAATATAAATAAATCCATTAGGCCCTAATTTATGGATTTCACATGACTGGGCAGGGGCACAGCCATGGGTGGGCCTGATAGGGCATAGGCCCAGCCACTGGGGAGCCAGGCCCAGCCAATCAGATTTCGTTTTTCCCCACAATAGGGATTTATTCGACAGAAATACTCCTCAACACCACCCCCTCTTCTCAGACGATCCCGCAGGTGAAGAGGCTGGTGGTGGAGGTCCTGGTCTGCGGTTGTGAGGCCAGTTGCAGTCCAACGGGGGGCCAGTATGTAAAAAAAAAAAAAGGCATAAAAAAAAATGTATGCACTCTACTATAAGTCGCTCTGGATAAGAGCGTCTGCTAAATGACTAAAATGTAAAAATGTACTGCCAAATTCTCAAAAACAATGTTGGAGGTGGCTTATGGTAGAGAAATAAACATTAAATAAAGCTCTGTTGTACATTCTTGCAGTCAGCATGCCAATTGCACACTTCCTGAAAACGTAAGACATCTGTGGGGACCTGATCCGATCAGCACTCCTGTGTTGTGACAAAACGGTACATTTTAGAGCGGCCTTTTGTACCCAGCACAAGGTGCACCTGTGTAATGATTATGCTGTTTAATCAGCTTCTTGATATGCTACATCTGTCAGGTGGATGGATTATTTTGGCATAGGAGAAATGCTCACTAACAGGAACGTAAACAAATTTGTGCAAAAAATTCGAGCGAAAATCTTTGTGTATGGAAAATCTGATATTTTATTTCAGCTCATGAAACCAAAACTTTACATTTATATATGTTTGTTCAGTATAGATGAAGCCCAACCAATGAAACTGACTTGTTTGATTTCACTTGTCACTGCATGAAATCAAGAGCAGCTGATGCAAGCTAGTTTCAGTGGAGCCAGGCTCATAAGAATGGCTTGAATGGGATCAACCACATGGTTGATCTGTTTGATACCATTCCAGCTTTTAATATGAGCCGTCCTTTCAGCAGCCTCCACTGCCTAGTTTCTAAAGGGAAACACTTTATTAAGCTACTTCGATGTTGAAGAGACTTTCGTAGCAGGTTAGGAGACTGACGTTAACGTTTGGAAAATGATAAACTAAAAAATGCTTTCCTAACCTGCTAAGAGGGTCACTATCGAAGTGGTTAAGTGTCCCTAGTTTCTAAGGTGACACGATGGAGAAAAGCCCTCAAGGTTACGACCTGTTAAAGTTCACGCCGACACAACAACTAAGGCGACAATTGCAAAGGAGTTTAAAACTTAGGTTACATTTGAGCTGTCAGGCAGGTGAACATTGTATTTTTTGGACGATAATCTTGGTCCAATGAAGGCATCCTTGTTTTGTAGAGGAACGTGGCCACGTGACGCAGCCAGGCTGCAATACAGCTGTCGGTCGTTTAATACACTGCGCCGGAGAAGCAAGCGGGGTAGAAAGACTCGACGAGAGAAGAATAAAATCTATTCCCGAACAAATATTACACTCACTCGTTGCGACACAACAGACCATGGACGGTTATGCGCTGACAGAAGATGAGCTGTTTTCCTCCTGCCTCCCGAACCTCACCTGGGAGAATTCCTACGAGCAGGTAGGAATGTGACTCCTCAGTCTTCCTCGCCGACTCAGTTAAAGTATCCTTGCTGTCCTTTGCCGCGTGCAGGTGCATGATTTGGGATTCATCCAATTCCCTTGATATGCACCGTAAATAGCCCGTATGTATACTTAATACGCGTGGTAGGAAATAGTGCAAAGCAATTTAACCGTGTCTCTTGGCAAATGCGACAATTCAGTTGAAGCGTTTTTTTTTTTTTTTTTTTACGATCCTGGGATCGGCGTCTCACCATGTAGGCTACTTTACTGCACTACACCCCTCAAACTCAACTCGGGACCTCGAAGCAAGATCCACTCCTTTTTTTCATTGTTCCCCTCTAATCAGGGACCTGTAACACCATGTGGGTGTAATTAATGATCAGGTAGAATAGAAAACCAGCAGGCTCTGGACTTGGTAGGGTAAGAGTTGTGTACCCCTGCCCTACACTGTCAGTTTGCCTGGAACCCCGACGTTTAATTGCATTGCATTGCATTGGATTATATGTCGGGCATAATTTAATGAGTAAAGTTTCCACTCACAACCTCTACAAGCCAGAATGTTGAATAAAATATTATTTTAAGGTATTTTACCGGTTGTAGGAAAGTGTAATTACATCAACTTTTCAAAGTGATGGGTTCAGATTACTATCAAATGAAGCATGTGCACAAAATAAGAGTACATGCAGGAAAAGCATGCTTACCAAATTCATGCAGTTCTGTCCATGCTTCAGAATATCTGAATACACTACCAGTTCTTTGAAAAGTTGATGTATTTATACTTTCCTGTGGATATTGTTTCACATTCCTACCGCCAAAAGGAACAACTGCATGGACAACTGTTAAAGTATATTCAAATATAATTTTAATTAACGTTCTGGCTTATAGAGGTCATGAGAGGAAGCTTTCCTGACTCAAACACGCATTTCTGCCCAATGTAGAATTCAACGTCGGGTTTCCAGGCAAGCAGCCTGAGTGCTTGGGCATCCCACTAAATAAACGTATTCTTATCATGAGAGGTGACACCAACCCTTCAAATATAGGTCCCTACCCTATTGAAGTTTAAAATATTTAGGGTAGGGATGTCCCAATGATCCTAGATAGCACTAACTCTTAAGTATATCCTTAACTGTCATACATAACACATTATGAAATTGCAAAATTATACTGCACTACCAAGCAAAAAGGCAGTAACTGCTCAGTGTGGAACTGAGAAATGGCTTTTATTTACCTTGGTTTCACAGTATGCAGTTACTGCTAACATGACCCCCATTTCTCCAAAACACAATACAATAGAGGCAGGATACTTGTCCACATGCTTAAGCATGTATTTAATGTAGCAAAAATTACATTAACTCATTTTCGATCAAATGAGCAGTTGCTGCCTTTTTGCTTGGTAGGGCAGTATAGGTCTTACTGCATAGTTTAAATACAAAGTTAGAGCAATAGGCTATTTTACTTATTTAACGTTTCATTTAATAGGCCTATACTACCTCTGTCCCACTCAACAACATAGTTTTACATTTCCATCTGCTGGCATCTGAAACTTTTGGTTCAGCTTGCTACTTGTGATATGCTGATAGAATCAAGCCCGGTCCTGGCCTTTCTACTGTCCTAAGCAAAAATTGCTGCCCAATTGCTTCCCCGCAAAACCAGAATAGTCCCAGTAAGCAAAATGACATTGAAAAGACATCTAAAATACGTATTTTCCAGACGTTGAAGTTAGGTTGATTTTAGGTTCTGAATGAAAGGTGAAAGTACGTTTTTTTCCAGACTTTTAAAATGTGTTCTCCAGATGTTGAAATCCGGTTCATGTTTGGGTTCTGAATGAAAATTTGTAATATTATTTCTTTGTCCTAAAAACGTCGGGCTGTGCTTACTGGGGTGTAGCTTACAGTGACGCCCTGAAATGGCATTTTTATGAATGCCCATCTATGTAGTAGGTCTACAGTTTGTAAAACACCAAAAAAAAGACATTGGTCCATGCTTACTGGCTTGTAGCCTACCGTGTCTGCCAATGGAAATTCATGAATGCCTATTCATGTGGTAGGCCTACCGTTTGTAAAGGCAGTTGCATTAGCTCTGAATATCAGTTACCCAAGTTTATCAGGAGTTATCCTGAGCCTATTTGCAATAAGTTTCCATTTGTTTACACAGTGGGAAATGCAGAAGTATTTTCTTTTTCGCTATGATCAGCTCGTCACAAATGTACGGATACAAACTTGAAACCACTTATAAGGACGATTTAGCCCATGGGGTGAAACTCTTGGACAGCAGCTGTGAGTAGTCTGATACGGCGGTTAAGAGCGTTGTACTAGTAATCGAAAGGTTGCTGGTTCAAATCCCTGAGCCGACTAAGTGAAAAATCTGTCTGTGCCCTTGACCAAGGCACTAACCTCTAATTGCTCCTGTAATTGACAAAAATGTATATATCCATTCCATATTGTCCATTTTACTTTGACCTGTCCTGTTTTTAGGACATGTTTGTTAACATGTCAGCACATTTTTTTAATTTGAATGGTTAGGCTATTTGATCAGATGATGATGATGATGTAAAAAGCAGAGGTGTGGACTCGAGTCACATGACTTGGACTTGAGTCAGACTCGAGTCACAAATATGATGACTTGCAACTCGACTTTGACTTTAACACCAATGACTCGTGACTTAACTTGGACTTGAGCCTTTTGACTCGAACTGACTTGATACCCTCCCCAAGTACAAATATAAAAAATGATGCTATTAAAAAAAGTGTGCCGCGCATCAACTCTTCATTTAATGGATTACAGTTTGAATCGGACAGCAGCCAATCAAATTGTGCCAGCTAAGAAAAAGTTGCGTGTGGCAGTGCAGAGGAACGTCGGTGGGTGAATTCAGACGGAGCCCTTGGAAAGATGATACCCAAATGTATTATTTTCGGATATAAAGACTACGCAGTAGTCAACAAAAACGGATTGTAACTTGCTAAACATGCAGGAAGAAAATTACAGACGGAGGCGCAACAACTTCCAACTTTGTTCGACATTTGAAGCTGCACAAAGAACGGTAAGTCGTGGCTAATATAGCCGACAGCTATATATAGCTTTTCTAGTGTAGCATGTAGGCTAACATAACGTTAAATCATTGAGCCTCCACACAGTCAGTAAGTGCGGGAACGTGATCATTGCACCCAAGATTGAGCTAGAACTGGCTAGGCAGTTGGTAGCCTAAATCCTGCCTGATGTTCCTACTGTGATTTGTGTAAATGTAATATAATAACTATTACTCTTGTTAAAAATATGAAATGTTATTACATTTGGTGAAGAGCACATTGACTTGTTTAGGACTCGAAACTCAAAGTTTAGGACTTGAGACTTTACTTGAGGCTTGTCGGTCTTGACTTGAGACTTGATTCGGACTTGCCTGTCTTGACTTGGGACTTGACTTAGGATTTGAGTGCTAAGATTTGAGACTTACTTGTGACTTGTAAACAATGACTTGGTCCTACCTCTGGTAAAAAGTGTCCGTCTCATTACATTGTCATACATTTTATCTCTAGGCTACATGATTTACAGTACCAGTCAAAAGTTTGGACACACCTACTCATTCAAGGGTTTTTCTTTATTTATACTATTGTCTACATTGTAGAATAATAGTGAAGTCATCAAAACTATGAAATAACACATGGAATCATGTAGTAACCAAAAAAGTGTTAAAGCAACCAATACTTTTATATTTGAGATTTTTCAAAGAAGCCACCCTTTGCCTTGATGACAGCTTTGAACACTCTTGGCATTCTCATAACCTGTTTCACCTGGAATGCTTTTCCAACAGTCTTGAAGGAGTTATGCTGAGCACATATGCTGAGCACTTGTTGGCTGCTTTTTCTTCACTCTGCAGTCCAACTCATCACAAACCATCTCAATTGGGTTGAGGTTGGGTGATTGTGGAGGCCAGGTCATCTGATGCAGTACTCCATCACTCTCCTTCTTATTCAAATAGCCCTTACACAGCCTGGAGATGTGTATTGGGTTATTGTCATGTTGAAAAACAAATGATAGTCCCACTAAGTGCAAACCAGGTGGGATGGCGTATCACTGCAGAATGCTGTGGTAGTCATGCTTGTTAAGTGTGCCTTGAATTCTAAATAAATCAGTGTCACCAGCAAAGAACCATCACACCACCTCCATGCTTCACGGTGGGAACCACACATGCAGAGATTATCCGTTCACCTACTCTGCGTCTCAAAGACACGGCGGTTGGAAACAAACAACTCAAATTTGACCTCATCAGACCACAGGACAGATTTTCACCGGTCTAATGTCCATTGCTCGTGTTTCTTGGACCAAGCAAGTCTCTTCTTATTGATGTCCTTTAGTAGTGGTTTCTTTGCAGCAATTTGACCATGAAGGCCTGTTTTTTCACGCAGTCTCCTTTGAATAGTTGATGTTGAGATGTGTCTGTTACTTGAACTCTGTGAAGCATTTAGTTGGGCTGCAATTTCTGAGGCTGTTAACTCGAATGAACTTATCCTCTGCAGTAGAGGTAACTGGGTCTTCCTTTCCTTTGGTGGTCCTCCATGAGAGCCAGTTTCATCATAGGGCTTGATGGTTTTTGCGACTGCACTTGAAGAAACGTTCGAAGTTCTTTACATTTTCCGTATTGACTTACCTTCAGTTCTTAAAGTAATGATGGACTGTCGTTTCTCTTTGCTTATTTGAGCTGCTCTTTCCATGATTTGGACTTGGTCTTTTACCCAATAGGGCTATCTTCTGTATACCTCCCCTACCTTGTCACAACACAACTGATTGGCTCAAATGCATTAAGAAGGAAAGAAATTCCACAAATTAACTTTTAACAAGGCACACCTGTTAATTGAAGTTTGTTCCCCGTCACTACCTCATTAAGCTGGTTGAGAGAATGCCAAGAGTGTGCAAAGCTGTCAAGGCAAAGTGTGGCTACTTTGAAGAATCTCAAATATAGTAAATTTCTTAGTTTTGATGTCGTCACTATTATTCTAGAATTTTGAAAATAGTAAAAATAAAGAAAAACCCTTGCATGAGTAGGTGTCCAACATTTTGACTGGTACTGTATGTTAGATGATTTATTTTTATGTAAAAGTGAAGTGCCTCCAACAGCACCCTGGAGAGGCGTGCTGAGAATGGACAAGTGAAAAAATGTTGCACCGCTGCTTTTAACAAAGTTGGCATCAGCGCTCACTGAAAAAGCACATATGCCACTGGTTGAGAGACATTGTCATTGTTTTTGGGAAGAATAGTGAGGTTTTATGTTTAGTTGGAGATGCTTCTGGGTAGAATGGAAATGCACTGCCTAAGTGGCCTACTCTCCAGGAAACAGCTACCCCATCACTCAAATAGGCCACCATTCCAAAGTTACACAGCTTTGCAAGGGATCAAACAACTATTGCAAACCCTTGAAATCAATAATGAATTAATTAGGGATCCACCGATATGAAATGATTGGCCGATTCCGATATTTTCCTTGCCAAAAAAACAGATTAACCAATATTAAAAAAATTGTAGCAGTTAAATAGTTGACTACATAGTTGACTGACCAAAAAGTTATTTGTTGGAATTTACGTATGTCCTCATTACCAGTAAAACATAATCAAAACATTTCTTTCGCCTACTGGTGCTATTTCGTTGTTAATTAGTTCAGTCATTTCAATCTCAACCAGGATTTCATCATACATGTCAAGCAGTGAAGTTTCAGCTCGGTCTGTCCTTGGCCTCTCTTCTTCAGTCCACACTGTCACTGTGTCTGTTTACATCTGTTTACACCCTGTTTCTTGTCTGCATCGAAGTAGCGGTCCTCGTACCTAGCATTGAGCATGGTGGCGACACAGTAAAGAGGCTCAGAGAGAATGCCACCGACTCGCCACAGCCTCTAGTAGAGTTCTTTTCCACGTTAACTGCCGACACAGAGCGTGGGGTTTTGTTGAGCAGGCCATGACAGAGGGTATCACGTCTGCTGCAGACATCGTTGATGAGCTTATTTCTCGAGTCAGTTGATCGAATGGAGCTAGCTAGTGTGTTCATGTTTCCAAGTTTCAAACATGTTCTCAAATGCCTTTGAAATGGCAGTAGCGGTATGAGAACCAGCACATTCTTGAGCATGCAATACGGCTTTCCTCAGTATGAAATCCTCGTCAACCCACTGTGCTATCAGACTTGGCATGTTCATGGGGCTGACATCGCTGGTCCAAATGTCAGTTGTGAAGCTAATAGCAATGATGCCCATAGCAAGTAGCTCATGGGTGTGCGTTACACAGTATTGTTGTAACTCCGGTAGGGCAACATCTGAAAAATAGCGCCTGCTTGGTAGTGTGTACCGGTGCTCGACCAGTCGGCAAAAGCCAACATAACCCACGACAGAGAATGGTTGATTGTCAAGGGCAATGAATTCCATTATCTTGGCGTTAATGGATTTAGCCTTTGAGTTGTCTCGCTGAAATTTTCTTACTCTTTCAAATGACTGCTTTACTTGTTGACTGCTCGATCCACACAGCAGATGTGGGCTAGGTTAGGAATGCAAGCGCTATATTTTTTGTGGCGTCATTACGTCATGTACCTACGTTTATATAGGTATGCACGTCAGCTTTGACATCGGTTTTGCACATGGGCGTTAAACTAGACATCGGGCCGATGTTGTCATTTTTAGTTAATATTGGCCGAATTCTGATATGCTTCAAGTTTTTATTTGATTTATTTTTTTATATTGTGTATCCATATAATTAACTCAAAAGAGAGAATACGTCTTATGCCAGGAGTCCTGTTAATCAGTCAGTCAGAACCAACAGGAACACAACATTGCTTTGAAAGAACATTCATCTGATATATTTGCTAGCCACTGGCTGGATGCTCCACAGACTACATTTTGTATTGAAATCATAAGTGAGTTATGACTTGGGACTCATTGTATATTATTAGGTGGTAAAGATGAAACAGTATGAACATTTCATACCACGATTATAGTAACCAAAATTATCACGGTTATCAGTATTATTGCGGTATTGTTAAAATGTGCTGGATATGATCAAAAAGTACTGATGCACACACTGAAATCATTTCACCAAGTTTTATATTGAAAACCAACAAACAAAAAATAAATTTAGCAGCACAATGCACTTTGTGTGCATAAACATTAAAATAATAACATTTAACATTAAAGATGGCACCATGTGGCCATGAGGAAAGTTTCCCTAGTGCAGGTTTAAATGAACACAACCTTAAGTAAGCACATCAAATAAACAAACAACTAATACAATTAGCAGCCCTCACTTTGTAGTGAGGCACGGCAACCTTCATAAGCCTCAGAAAGCCAGGCCTCTCAACAATTTGAAATGGCATCATGTCCTTTGCGATGCAATATGAAAGGGCTGCAGTGAGGTCTTGAGCATTTTTTGATGTGGGTGCATAAGCAGCCTGCCTTTTTTAAATGCTTGCTCGAGTGTCTGTCACAACTGTAGACGATGAGGGACCAGTAGCATCACTGGGTTTGCCTGCTGCACGCCCACTCTGTAAACAAGGGAATAGCAAATATATTACTGTGTTACGTTATAATTATTATTATTCACACACACACACACACACACACACTATCTTCTGTTTTGCATTTGAGTATATGCAATGACCCCCATGCATAAATACAAATGAGTCTTATGAAGACAGTGATAGTATTTGCAATGAGTCCAACACGACATGAATATAGGAGTCTATAGTGTTTCTCCTGTTGGACACCAAGTCGACGTCTGCTGGATTTTAAATGAACAAAATATGTTGGTTGGGTTACTAAACTACATAACGTGTTATCGTGTGCAATGGGCCAATAGAGTCAGCAGACACACGACCCATACAGCAGCAGAACAACGTGTAGTATTTTTACAAGGGTAGGTAACACTGAATGCTTCAGTTTACATTATTGACACGCTATTAGCAAGTTACAGACAAACCTGACATTTTCCCCCATTCTGAAGTCCCCACATCATGCATTGAGAAGTTAACTTACCTTGCATTCGCTATAAAGTAGTGGGTGGTGGTCATGAAGAGATTTGAAGTGTTACCCCCTTTCGCAGCGATTATTAATTAATTTCTTTGCGTGCTCTGCAGACAGGGTGACCATCTTCGATTAAGTTTCTCTCAGCACTCTTGTAAAACCCAAAATACGACCACACTTCAGATTTGGTCCTCTTAGAAGGCTGAAAAATCTCCCGAGTGCTGTCACTGCCTTCCTCCATGTTTTGACACAAAACAAAACCCACGTTGCATGCTGCGCCTGCGTCAGACTGTTGTTAACTCACTCTGGTTGATGCTGGACACTGTTTACCGTGAGGTTTTGAAACCATGGTAATCAAACACGGTTTTAATGATTATTAAAAAAACGGTAATACTAATCATCGGGATTTTTACCGTAACCGTTTCATCCATATTAAGTGGTTTTAATATGACTGGTATGCAATGCCTGTAGACGTGAAGCAACTTTGTGATCTACGAGTTATTGGTGTTCAAACAACCTACCTGATGTAGAGCAGTATTGGAATGTTTTCATCCTGCAGCACTAGGCCCGCCGCTTTCACAGAAAAGAGGACAGCCATATAGTGTTTGGAGATAATGACCTTACTCCTATTTTTGTTCAAATCATTCAGCTTTAAGACACTTATGTTGAGGTATGAAATCTGTCTTCATCGAATTCCAAGGATTGTAATTTGTGAACATGTGAGCTATAATAATCTCTATAACAAGAATGGGAGCGACTGTATTTGCTGTGAATGTTAATTTGCTAAATAACTTTGAGCCCTCTTATGGCGCTTGATTGGTGCCAAAATATTGGCACGTTTTCTTGAATTCTTGATGCAAATTTACTTGGATGCCGTCCCCTGGGTTAAGGATACATTTCCTGGAAAGGTGTCTTTTTATGTAATTGTATTCAAGTCCAATACAGTTGGAGGGCACATTGAAACAAAACACTTGCAGTTTAGCATGGAGAGCTGTTTTGAATTACAAGCAATTGCGAATTAAAGCGGATTAGGTGCTTAAACCAGGCTTTTAATTGGCAATGCTCCAAAATCCTATTGCAACAGTATTTAGGCAGGAAAAACAAAATCATCCCAAACATTATTAATAAGTCATTGTGATTGCAATATAATTCTGCCACCATTAAGACTTTGCTTATTTACATTAAGAAGACTGAGCAAAACTCAAAATCCACATGTGCAGATGTGTGTGTGTGTGTGTGTGGGGCAACAAACTAAGCCATGTAATTAATTAAAAACTCTGAGCCACCTAATTTCACACATTTACCATACAGATTATACAGAATACCAGGGAGGGACTTGTGCCTGGTACAGTATATGGGCTGCCTGCTGGACTCCCTCTTGGAGAGAGGCTGATATGGCCTGAAAGCTTCTTATAAACCTTATACCCAATAAAAAATCCCTTCTGCCAGGCCTGCTGCATGTGGCGAGATGGACACATTGCCTCTGCTTCTCGGCTCCTGCTACAGAATATATAATAGGGGAAGTGTTGACACAGTCTGTCCTTGTGGCCAGATTATCCACTCTTGCTTGAGCACTGGGTAAAGGCTCTACATTATTCAGGCTGAGACATGGAGGCCGGGGGTAAACTGTGGAATCGCTGGCTCTTGCCGGGGGTTAGTGTGTGTCTGTGGTGGGTTGACTGCTTCTAATTCTAAATGAGTAGACAAGGAGACCACTGAGGTGGATGAGGAACAAGGGTTGACATGTCCACTTAATTTACCAATTTAACTCTGTCTTTGTGAAGGAAAGGCAGCATACACACCTTTCCTCTGGCTGGGGTTCTTCAGGCAGCTGTCCATGGTGCTGAAAGTTTCATCAGACATTTCTGCTGCGTGCCTTTTTAGAAATTCCAGCCTCGCTCCCTGTCTGGCCCCTTCGCTCTTCAAAAGCGATGTATTCAGTTTGTCTCGACAAAGCGCACGAGCGCTCTCTGGCCTATCATCCAGAGGCTTCAAAAGGCTGCAAGTACCACAGCTCCGGTCTCAAAGTAGGTTCTGAGTTTCCCCTTCAGCATATTTTATCACTGGTGGGTTCAGGTTGCATAGCCACTCTGCTGAAGAGCTAAATGAAAATGCCACCTAATTCACTCCATGCAAAGGTTCAGAACTGTACTTTTCTACTGTGCAGCGTGTATCAAATTGTTTTTTCGGGGGAGTGTATCGTAAAGTACCTATACGTTTGACAGTATTAGATTTTCCATAGTGCTAACACTGCTGGTAGATTGAACACTAGATTAATTTTTGTTTTTCATGAAGTTTAATCACTCCTGGAAGTTCTCAAACCAAGACAGACTGAGACAAACCTTTTTATATTTCAACTATTTGATATATACTATAATGGCTAAGCTACTGGGAATGTATTACTCCAGTCTCAGTTCATGGCATTTTAAAGGGGCAGTCTACAACTGCGACGTATTTTTTTGGGACAAATTTAATGATCTGTACTCATTGATTATTGAAGAATATAACATATAAATAAATTCCTCACCAGAACTGAAATATAAGCTTGTTTTACTCCAATGTCTATAAACAATGTTAATGTAAACCAACAAATGTTATGGTTAAACTCAAATATACTGATTTAATACTAAATCATTCTTTATGGGATTTTTAATTTTTTTTAATAATATTTATTAATGATATTATGAATAGAAATGGAGTCACATGTGCAGCTATCAAAATTATATGGGAATATCTGCTCAATCCAAATTTACAACTAGGGATGCATGATATATTGGTGAACATATCGGAATCAGCCGATATTAGCTAAAAATGCCAATATCGGTATCGGCTGACGTCTAGTTTAACGCCAATGTTAAAAACCGATGTCAAAGCTACCGTGCATACCTATATAACGTAGGTACATGACGTAATAACGCCACATAAAATTGTGCGCTACATTTGCAACGCAGCATACTTAACCTAGCCCACAATGTCTGCTCTGTGGATCAAGCAGTCAACATGTCGAGCAGTCATTTGGAAGAGCAAGAACATTTCTGAGAGACAACTCAAAGGCTAAATCCATTAACGCCAAGATAATGGAATTCATTGCCCTTGACAACCAACTGTTCTCTGTCGTGGGTGATGTTGGCTTTCGCCGACTGGTCGAGCACCGGTACACACTACCAAGTGCGCTATTTTTCAGATGTTGCCCTACCGGAGTTACACAGTAAGAGCGTCACTGCTATTAGCTTCACGACATACATACTATGGAACGCCACTTGGGTCTTTGTGAAGAGCCCTTTTTGCCAGTCCCGAATTTGTTCTTTACTGACTTGCCTAGTTAAATAAAGGTTACACTCACACACACCACACTGACCAAAAAGTTATTTTGTTGGCATTTACGTATGTCCCCAGTACCATAATCAAAACCTATTTCTTTCACTTACTGTGCTGTTTTGTTGTTCATTTGTTCAGGCGTTTCATTCTTAACCAGGATTTCTATGGAATGCCGTTTGCGTCTTTGCATGTCAAAAAGGTACACGTCAAATAACACTTTGATGTGTCAAATGATCTTGTTGACCAATCAGGACCTGAATGACTGCACGTCACAGCTTAACGTGTTGATTTATTTTTTTTGTAGTTATTACACATTGATTACACTAGCACTCGTATTTCATATGTCACAACGATTAATCTATGTATGCTATGATGCTGGTAAAGTTGTCTCGCACACCTACAGTGCTCGTCATAAAAAAAAAGCTAGCTAGCTCATGGATGCAAACAATGTTCTTCCCCAAAAACATAGCAAAACGACATACAGTGGGGAGAACAAGTATTTGATACACTGCCGATTTTGCAGGTTTTCCTACTTACAAAGCATGTAGAGGTCTGTAATTTATCATAGGTACACTTCAACTGTGAGAGACGGAATCTAAAACAAAAATCCAGAAAATCACATTGTATGAATTTTAAGTAATTAATTGGCATTTTATTGCATGACATAAGTATTTGATACATCAGAAAAGCAGAACTTAATATTTGGTACAGAAACCTTTGTTTGCAATTACAGAGATCATACGTTTCTTGTAGTTCTTGACCAGGTTTGCACACACTGCAGCAGGGATTTTGGCCCACTCCTCCATACAGACCTTCTCCAGATCCTTCAGGTTTCGGGGCTGTCGCTGGGCAATACGGACTTTCAGCTCCCTCCAAAGATTTTCTATTGGGTTCAGGTCTGGAGACTGGCTAGGCCACTCCAGGACCTTGTGATGCTTCTTACGGAGCCACTCCTTAGTTTCCCTGGCTGTGTGTTTCGGGTCGTTGTCATGTTGGAAAACCCAGCCACGACCCATCTTCAATGCTCTTACTGAGGGAAGGAGGTTGTTGGCCAAGATCTCGCGATACATGGCCCCATCCATCCTCCCCTCAATACGGTGCAGTCGTCCTGTCCTCTATGCAGAAAAGCATCCCCAAAGAATGATGTTTCCACCTCCATGCTTCACGGTTGGGATGGTGTTCTTCGGGTTGTACTCATGCTTCTTCTTCCTCCAGTTTAGACTAAAAAGCTCTATTTTTGTCTCATCAGACCACATGACCTTCTCCCAGATGGTCACTGGCAAACTTCAGATGGGCCTGGACATGCGCTGGCTTGAGCAGGGGGACCTTGCGTGCGCTGCAGGATTTTAATCCATGATGGCGTAGTGTGTTACTAATGGTTTTCTTTGAGACTGTGGTCCCAGCTCTCTTCAGGTCATTGGCCAGGTCCTGCCGTGTAGTTCTGGGATGATCCCTCACCTTCCTCATGATCATTGATGCCCCACAAGGTGAGATCTTGCATGGAGCCCCAGACCGAGGGTGATTGACCGTCATCATTTTCTAATAATTGCGCCAACAGTTGTTGCCTTCTCACCAAGCTGCTTGCCTATTGTCCTGTAGCCCTGTGCAGGTCTACAATTTTATCCCTGATGTCCTTACACAGCTCTCTGGTCTTGGCCATTGTGGAGAGGTTGGAGTCTGTTTGAGTGTGTGGACAGGTGTCTTTTATACAGGTAACAAGTTGAAACAGGTGCAGTTAATACAGGTAAAAACTAACAGGTCTGTGAGAGCCGGAATTCTTACTGGTTGGTAGGTGATCAAATACTTATGTCATGCAATAAAATGCAAATTAATTACTTAAATCATACAATGTGATTTTCTGGATTTTTGTTTTAGATTCCGTCTCTCACAGTTGAAGTGTACCTATGATAAAAAATTACAAACCTCTACATGCTTTGTAAGTAGGAAACACTGCCGATTTTGCAGGTTATCAAATACTTGTTCTCCTCACTGTATGTTTCAGTAGCTATAGTCAGCTAGCTAACTATATAGCTAGGTGTCATCATCTAAAATAACCCTAATTTATAAGAGTTCTTATTTGATTAATGGTGGTCGGACCCATCTATGTGAAGCTAGCCACATTAAGGATTAGCCACAATTGTGGACTTTGCGGTTAGTTTGTCATTGACAGTGATGCAAATGCATACAAATAGTATAATTATGCCATAATTGAATAGATCATGCTAAACGAGGTTGGAATGTTATATAAAATCAACAAAAGATTTATAATTTAACTAAAATCTGTTAATCACACTGGATGTATTATACTTTAGATTTGCATTGGGGCCATACTTATTTCACTGTATGGCCTTACCTATGGATTGTGGATCAATGACATGGGGTATCCGTCTACTCAGTGACACCCAGAGATCATTAGCATCGTAACTCTTATTGTGGGACTCTGAAACAAATGTGAATTGAGCCGCATTTATTGTCAACCTATATGTATTGAACGACTATTCCCGAGGAAAAACAATACTTCGTGGATGTTTGGGAGTCTGATAACTCTGAGGAGGACATTGGAAAAAAAATATCTTGGGTATTGAGTAGTCTGTTACCCCATATCATTGATCCCCAATCCTTAGGTAAAACTGTACAGTGCAATATGAATGTCAATACACACAGTAGGCTGACTGGGTAGGTGATTTCACACAGTCCCGCGATAAGAGATACAACGCTAATATTTGCATAAACTCTTAACAATTGTGTTCTGTGGGTGTCACCGAGTTGACTGATACCCCATTTCATTGCTTCACATTCCAACCTTGTTTAACATTATCTAGTCTAAATATGGCATGATTCCACCAATTGTAACCTTCTGCATCACTTTTAAAGAGGTACTTTTATTTTTGAAGGTATAACTGCAAATTCCACTATTATGCCTAATCCTTATTGTGGCTAGCTTCACAACACATACCCCGGTCAGGTCGAGCCTCACTAGCCAGATGAAGCTAGCTAGCTGCTTATAACGTTAGCTTTGGGCAACAGGGTTAAGTAGCTGGCTAGCTATTTATTTTCATGAACTGAAGTTCAATTTCAATAGGCGAACAACAAGTGGCTACCTAGCTAATACTTATTCACAAGGATTCCTAAATCATTGCTAAGAATAATAAAAATGACTGCAGTTTCTACTGGTCATTGTTTTCAGGCTGGTTGCATTGATGCTAGCTAGGTATCAAGCTAAAGCTAGCTGGCTACCCCAGAAGTTGCGGTCTAACAAATAATGCTTTATTACCAACGCGGTATTGTAAACACATCGTTCGTGGCCGGTGTTTGCTTGTTTGCAGACTTTTTTTGTACAGCTTTGACAGTGCTACTGATAGTAGTGATGGTGCTTGGCTTGCACGTGCAAATTCAGAACACACAACATTCTATAATAGAACTGTGTTTGACGTGTCAAATTAAACGCCTATTTAACGCGTCAAATAGTGTTATTTGACGTGTATCTTTTTTGACACACAAAGACCCAAATGGCATTCCATAGTATGGCGTGAAGCTAATAGCAGTGACGCTATTACTGTGTAACTCCGGTAGGGCAACATCTGAACAATAGCGCACTTGGTAACGTTAGTGTGTACCGGTGCTCGACCAGTCGCGAAAGCCAACATCACCCACGACAGAGAACGGTTGATTGTCAATGAATTCCATTATCTTGGTGTTAATGGATTTCACCTTTGAGTTGTCTCCCTGAAATTTTTGTACTCTTTTAAATGACTGCTCGACTTGGCTGCTCGGTCCACACAGCAGACATTGGGGGCAAGGTCAAGGAATGCTCTGTTGCAGGTGTAGTACAAAATATTGGCGTCATTACGTCATGTACCTACAGTTGAAGTCGGAAGTTTACATACACCTAGGTTGGCGTCATTAAAACTTGTTTTTCAACCACTCCACAAATTTCTTGTTAACTAACTATGGTTTTGGGAAGTCGGTTTGGACATCTACTTTGTGCATGACACAAGTAATTTTTCCAACAATTGTTTACAGACAGATTATTTCACTTATAATTCACTGTATCTCAATTGACTGTGCCTTTTAAACATCTTGGAAAATTCCAGAAAATGATGTGATGGCTTTAGAAGCTTCTGATAGGCTAATTGACAAAATTTTAGTAAATTGGCGGTGTACCTGTGGATGTATTTCAAGGCCTACCTTCAAACTCAGTGCCTCTTTGCTTGACATCATGGGAAAATCAAAAGAAATTAGCAAAGACCTCAGAAAAAAAATTGTAGACCTCCACAAGTCTGGTTCATCCTTGGGAGCAACCACGTTCATCTGTACACACCATGGGACCACGCAGCCGTCATACTGCTCAGGATGGAGATGCGTTCTGTCTCCTAGAGATGAACGTACTTTGGTGCGAAAAGTGCAAATGAATCCCAGAAGAACAGCAAAGGCCCTTGTGAAGATGCTGGAGGAAACAGGTACAAAAGTATCTATATCCACAGTAAAACGAGACCTATATTGACATAACCTGAAAGGCCGCTCAGCAAGGAAGAAGCCACTGCTCCAAAACCACCATAAAAAAGCCAGACTACGGCTTGCAACTGCACATGGGGACAAAGATCATACTTTTTAGAGAAATGTTCTCTGGTCTGATGAAACAAAAATTGAACTGTTTGGCAATAATGACCATTGTTATGTTTGGAGGAAGAAGGGGAGGCTTGCAAGCCAAAGAACACCATCCCAACTGTGAAGCATGGGGGTGGCAGCATCATGTGGTGGGGGTGCTTTGCTGCAGGAGGGACTGGTGCACTTCACAAAATAGATGGCATCATGAGGATGGAAAATTATGTGGATATATTGAAGCAACATCTCAAGACGTCAGTCAGGAAGTTAAAGCTTGGTTGCAAATGGGTCTTCCAAATGGACAATGACCCCAAGCATACTTAGGGTCATTGTGGCAAAATGGCTTAAGGACAACAAAGTCAAGGTATTGGAGTGGCCATCACAAAGCCCTGACCTCAATCCTATAGAAAATGTGTGGGCAGAACTGAAAAAGCGTGTGCGAGCAAGGAGGCCTACAAACCTGACTGTTACACCAGCTCTGGGCCAAAATTCACCCAACCTATTGTGGGAAGCTCGTGGAAGGCTACCCAAAACGTTTGGCCCAAGTTAAACAATTTAAAGGCAATGCTACCAAATACTAATTGAGTGTATGTAAACTTCTGACCCACTGGGAATGTGATAAATAATTCTCTCTACTATTATTCTGACATTTCACATTCTTAAAATAAAGTGGTGATCCTAACTGACCTAAGACGGGGAATGTTTACTAGGATTAAATATCAGGAATTGTGAAACTGAGTTTAAATGTATTTGTCTAAGGTGTATGTAAACTTCTGACTTCAACTGTATATTTACTCTCCTATCTACACAAATTACCCCATAATAAATGTAAAACATGTTTTAAAAACTTTTTATTGAAAATTTGAAATATCTAATTTGCATAAGTATTAACACCCCAGAGTCAATATTTCATAGAAGCATGTTTAGCGGCAATTAGAGATTTTAGTTGTCTTGGGTATGTCTGTATCAGTTTTACACATCTGGAAGTGGGGATTTTCTCCCATTCTTCCCTACAGATTTTTTTCAAGCTCTGTGAAGTTAAATGGGGAGTGGTGGTGAACAACAATCTTCAAGTCTTTCCACTGTTTTTCAATGGCATTCAAGTCTGGGCTTAGGCTGGGCCTCGGACTTTTTCTTTTTCTGAAGCTATTCCAGGGTTGCTTTGGCTGTATGCTTGGGGTCATTGTCCTGTTAGACTGGGGCAAAGATATACGTTCCAAGGTCATTTGCACTCTGAAGTAGGTTCTCATCAAGGATTTGCCTGTATTTGGCTCTATTCATTGTTTCCTCGATCCTTACCAGTCTCCCAGTCCCTGCTGCTGAAAAGCATCCCCATAGCATGATGCTGCCACCACACTTCCCATTAGGAATGGTGTTAGACGGGTGTTGAGCTGTGCTTGGTGTTCTCTAGACAGTGCTTTGCATTCATGCCAAATTGTTACATTTTTGTCTCATCTGACTACATATTTTTCCTTATCTCTTTCACATGCCTTTTTGTAAACTTCAGGCATGCTGTCGTGCGTTTTTTTTCTCAAGATATTCTTTCGTCTCGTCTGGCCACTCCCATAAAGCCCAGATTTGATGAGGTGCTGTAGAAACTGTTGGCCTTCTGGTAGGTTCTCCCATCTCAACCAAGTAATTCTGTAGTTCCGTCAATGGTCATTGGATTCTTGGTCACCTTTCCGGCCAAGGTTCTTCTTGCCCGTTTTTTTTTATTTCACAATGATGGAGACCACTGTGCTGTTGGAAACTTAAAACATTCCATTTTTTTAAACCCTTCCGGCTGTAACACAGTGTGGAATAAGTCAAGGAGTATGAATACTTTCTGAAGGCACTGTACTATTGGTGTATTACCTCAACACAAAAAATGTAAACTATATAAACATGCTTTTATTTGTCTTAATTTTTTTTTCAAGTCAAATGTTTTAAATAACATCTCTAAGGAAATGGAACATAATACAAATGAGTATACAAGATACGCCAAGACATATGTCAAAAAAATATTCCCAAACCCCCTTCCAAAAAATAATGAATGAAATAACAAACCCCCAAAATTGCAAGCTCTCAATAGTGCAATACACATTTCAAGACCTTTATCATTAAGGAATAAAGACTAGTAAAAATAAGATTAATGTGTGTGAGTCAGTGAAAATAGTTTCTAAGGTGCAGGTGATTGTCTGTGTTCTATTGCACAGATGTTCTGGTTGGGCTGCCGCGGATGTGGACGGTTGCTCTGGTTATCATTCTGACAGAACTTTTTCTCCCGTAAGTGCGCTTGGCCCTTCTTCTCTGGTCTGCTGATGCAATCGGGTCCTCAAACTCAGGGGAGCACCAGGGTGGGAAGGCTATTAAATATGCATCCAAGTCCTCTCCACATCAGGCATGTCTTCAGTTGCCCCTGCAAATCAGTTATTTTGACCAACTGTGAAATGACAGGAGGCTAAGTTATTCTGCCCAATAAACAAATGGTCTTGAACACTGGAATCTCAAAGCTGAAAAGGAACACACTAAAACCTGTGGAACAAATCTCAATGTATGGATTATATGGACATTTAAAATGTATGGATTGGTTTACATTTATAAATTAACCTGTCTCTGGCGACGCCGCATTCACTTTTTTATGTTCCTTTGCTCTGTCTGGGGTGTCCGATGTATGCCTCTCTTGCAGTCAATACTGATTTGCAGCTGCATCTGAAGAGCCAGTGGTGCATTAGCAATGGTTATATGCATCAAAATCCTTCAATTGTAAGATATAGAACTGTTAGTCAGTCCATGTCTTTATGGGACTACTCACCTTCAAACTCTGCCGTGCTCCACTCCCCATATGTGTGCCTTAAACTCATGTCATGTCTCGTGTAAATTGGTTCCAGAAACATCCGAATCAATATCGTTTCAAGGTTTGGGGCAAGGCATTGGAATCTGTATCAAAGGCACAGTTTATTCCAGTTCAGAGAATTATGAAGCGCTGTGTATATTGCCAGTATAAAGGGGCAGTTTGTCAGGACTAAAGAGACAGCAGCTGTGGTAGTACCAGTTTCAAGCAGCGCTGCTTTTTAGACATTAGGCTACTTGGAGGTGAAACTATGAGAAATCAAGGGGTCTAGCATTGGGAATTTGAGAGCAAAGCTACAGTTTATTTCTTACATAGTAGCTGTAAAAAAAAAAACATTTGATTCAGTCATTTGTTTATTCATTGTTTATTTTTCGAGATAACAATGAGTAGAGAGATCATGGGTAGATGGGTTCCTGCATTTTTCAGCATGTTTTTACAAAAATATAAATTTAGAGTTGGATGAACTTGGATTTTTCCGCACGGACATATACAGGATACTACCCTCCAGAACATAACATTCACTCCAAATCAAAACTCCAAACCTACAACCTGATTTTGGATAAAATTACCAGGAAGGATTCCTACTTCCAAGGACTATATACAGCTAATGCTCTGGCAAACCAACAAACAGCAAAATAAGCATAACAGAATCCTGGAAACACCAACCAACCTGGAACTGAGTGAGTAATGTTTAGTCTGGATCTACTTTTAAAGACAAGAAGAAAAATAAATGACAATGATATATTTTACTTCATATGGACTGAATGCTAAGGCTACCAAGCTTGCTAGGATAGAACAGATACGGCTGCAACTTCAATTAGCACCAAGGTGTGAAGTTAGGTGTCGAAGCCCTTGAGCCCAACAATGGTAGGAGATGCAGAGGCCTTTGAATCCCCCTCTCTCTGTGCAGAGGTCATTACAATACAGTACCCCTGGATTCATTTCTATTTTGAACTGAAATGCTGCCAGGACACTTCAATTGTAAATTACCTCAATAAGAAACAATATTGTTGCTTTGATCACATAAGATATCTTTCTCACAATCTCGAAAATACACAGCCACAGGACAACTTTGTTTGGACGTTGTAAAGAACCATTCGCCAAAACCGAAGAGCGATAGCTAGCGAACGACCTCATTTTGCACGTGGTGGACAGAGGCTTGTTAGCTACGTAGCTAGCTAGCTTGGATTTTCTACAAGGAATCTGCCTCCCACTTGGGAGAAGCTTTTTTTTCGGGTGCGACAACTACCCCCGTTGCCTGCTGCACTGCTGCTTGGATACCACCTGGCGATCTGTTCACCATTTGCCCTGGCCTGTCTCCCCCTGTCTTGTACAGGTACCCACCCCCTCACTCTCTCAAGTTATGCTGATGATCGCTGGCAATGTGCATGTACACCCTGGCCCATCTACTGTTGCTAGCCCCAATTCTGACTTGTGCTCTATCTATTTCACTGAATTATGCTCTAGTAAAAGCCTTGGTTTTCTGCACGTTAGCACTAGAAGCTTATTACCTAAAATGTATCAATTGAAGGTGTGGGTTCACAGCTCCAATCCAGATGTGTTGGTCATTACTGAGACGTGGTGAAGGAAGAGTGTTTTGAATACTGATGTTAACCTTTCTGGTTATAACTTTTTTCGGCAAGACAGATCTTCCAAATGTGGGGGAGTGGCAATCTTTACCAAGGAACACCTTCAGTGGTCGGTTGTCTCTACCAAGTCTGTCCCCAAACAATTTTATTAAGCATTAAACCTTTTAAATAGCTCTTTGTTGACTGTTGCTGGGTGCTATCGCCCTCCATCAGCACCGGCCTGTACCCTACCTGCCCTAAGCTCTCTCCTGGCCCTTTACACTAAGTCTGAATTTGTCCTGCTAGGTGACCTAAACTGGGATACACTTAAACAACCTGACCAAGTCCTAAAGCAATGGGACTCCCTAAATCTTTCTCAGATGTGTACCAATCCCACAAGGTACAACTTCAAACACCTAGAAAAGGCTACTCTCCTTGATTTGTTATCCTCACAAATAATCCTGATGGGTATCAGTCTGGTGTTTTCTGGAATGACCTTAGTGATCACTGTTTTACAGCCTGTGTTTGTAATGGCTGCTCAGTGAAACGACCTGTCCTGATTTGTCAAAGCTTTTGTGAGCAAGCCTTCCTTCAAGATTTAGTCTCTGTAAATTGGTAAAGAATCAGCTTGATCCCGTCTGTCGAAGACACTTGGAGCTTATTTTATTTTCAGTGGTATTGTTAACAAACACACCCCCATAAAGATAGTGAGAATTAAAAACGGGTTCTGCCCCTGGTTCGACCGTGATCTGGCACAGTTACTCCACCTCGATTCCATTTGGCGAAAGGCTCTGCATGTGGTTGTCGTGTGTTGCTGCCATGCTATGTTGTTGTCTTAGGTCTCTCTCTATGTAGTGTTGTAGTCTCTCTCTTGTCGTGATGTGTGTTTTTGTCCCATATATTATTAATCCTAGCCCCCCCCGACCCTTGTAAATAAGAATTTGTTCTTAACTGACTTGCCTAGTTAAATAAAGGTTTAAATAAAACAATTATAAAGTGTATCATACTTCTTATACGTTATTATCCATGTTTTTATATAAAACTTTGCATTGTACTGTCAAACTGTTTGAGGTGTTAAAATCCCATCTGCCAACCTGCCTTTTTATCTTGGCCTTTAATCAATTACACTTATGTTTTTTTGATAACATTATCTATATTGCAGTTCTTGTTTTTTGTTTTAAGTGTGTTGCTATTTTAAATGCACATGAAATCCAGTTTGAATTGGAATTTGATTTGATATTGGATCTTTTAATTGATGATTGTATGAATAGACTCCATTTTTTTACTTGTCTCAAAGATGTTTTTTAAATGTATGAACTAGGTTATAGGCCTATTAAATAAATGTTTGGAGTAGATTGCCTGCTGAGCTGAACTGGGGCATGATATGAGTATAATAGACAAGGTGTTAGGGGCTATTAGCATGTGTAAAGATCCAGGACCTTCCTATGCTGACTGGTCAAGCTCTGTTTTTATTTTGACTTCTCAATACTGAGGTTCTACTTCATATAATTAAAGATATTCTGACTTACATGTACACCAGTGGAGGCTGTTGAGGGGAGGACGGCTCATAATAATGGATAGGATGGAGTGAATGGAATGATATCAAACGGCTAAGCATGTTTTTGATACCATTACATTTGCTCCATTCCAGCCATTATGTAGACATTATGTAGACACCTTGAAACAGGCAATTTTTACATTTACATTTTAGTCATTTAGCAGACGCTCTTATCCAGAGCGACTTACAGTAGTGAGTGCATACATTTCATTTCATGCATTTATTTTTTGTACCGGCCCCCCGTGGGAATCGAACCCACAACCCTGGCGTTGCACACACCATGCTGGCGTTGCAAACACCATGCTCTACCAACTGAGCCACAGGGAAGACTAATTTTACGCAGTGATACTGTATGGAACGTGGAGATGAAAGGTAACAGAACAAAAGGTGGTAACGCCTTGCTTGCTTTCTCACTAGGAGGTGAAGGCGCTCCCTCAATCTTTGAACTGTGCATCTGAAGTGTTGGCAATTTCACCTGAAAAGGAGGGCCTGCGCTGAGCCTCTGAGCTTTTGATTGTCCTTACAGAGCTGTAAGTGTTCTCTTGCTGCTTTGTTGGCATGGGAAACATGTTTACATTGCCAAATCAAGTGGAATAGATAATAAATAAAAGTAAAATAATCAATCAGAAATGAACAATTACACACAAGTTTCAATGGAATAGACATTTCAAATATTGCCTGCTATTTAGTTAGTGTACAGTGTAACAATGTGTAAATTACTTGAAGTACAAAAGGGGAAATGGACAGATAAAGATTGTCTTTCCAATAGTGTTTGTGCTTCACCGGTTGCCCTTTTCTTGTGGCAACAGGTCGCAAATCTTGCTGCTGTGATGACACACTCTGTCTGTTAAACACATTCTCTCCCTTTCTCTCTTCACACTGAGGTGTCTGGAAAGGGAGGTTCCTTTTTCACTATCTCAACCGCCAAATAATTGCTTTTCTTAACCTCTGCACAATCGTGTTCCTACAGTCCTACACCTTCCCGGAGCCCACCGCACGCGCTTACACGGACCCCTCGCTGCTCTCCGCCACGGCAGAAAAAAAGAAACACGCCACCGTCCAATCTCCCACCGCCTCGCAATTACTGACCTTCATCCCTTCATTTCGCCCAGGTTATTACTTATCTCAATTATCAGTTTAGTTGGTTTGTTTATTCAGTCACATTGCTCACTGCAGCACATGGGCTGAATTTCATCGGTGGTGGCTGAGTGTTCAGGTGGCTTGGCTCAGTGTGTGGTTGAAGAGGTTTTATTCATTTCTAGGCCTGTTGCTAGACCGGATGAGATGAGTTGAGTTTGATGGTCACGGGGTTCGCGCGAAAATGTATTCAGTGTCATAAAAGCTCTGTCCGCCGGCTGCAGGTCACCTGGAGAAGCAGGGGAATTTTTATGCAGGTTAATATTACATTGCCACTTCTTGAACTGTCCTTTATTCTGTGATTAAATAGATTTTGGCCTTGAGTTCTGCTGCCCAAGCACTTTCCTTTATTTTTTTCCCCCTTGAGCCTTTTTTCCTCACGCTTTGCCTTTTGAAGCAACGGCCCGCCTCCTCATGGCGACGGCCCGCCTCCTCTGACCTTTTTTCGGACATCCTGGAAGCATATCCGACCACTGCCCATCTCAATGATTTGTGTGCTGCATCTGAAATGCGGACCCACCTGCCTTCCGCATTTTGGAACTTGCCGTAGTAAAGTCACTTTGGGGAAAACCTAGTTTGATAATAGAGAAAAGTTGGAATGAGTGTTTCATAAGAGAATCGGCAATGCTGAGCCTATCAGTTTGGCTGTTCACTTAGTGTGGGAGTTAAGGCCAGGCACCACAGGCTAATAGAGATTTTTTTTCTTTACTCTCATCAGACTGAAACTTTACCAGCTGGAAGTATCCATAAACACAATATATTATTGTATTACAACTTTTATTTATTTTAAGATATGTAAATGAGGCAAACCGTCCTTAAATGTGCTAATTTGCATATTCCGAGAATCTGTTTTTCAACCCATTGCTTCAAGGCAGAATGTTTTTGTTTTATTGTGATAAGACACTCAATTGTCAGACTTACAGATCAGTTTATCAAAATATTGTTATTTGATGGAATTATTTAAAAATACACTTCATGTAGGACGGATGCATGTTTTGAATATATTTACACATAAAATGACGCTTAAAATCAAAACGACACAAGATATATAAAAAAAAAAGTCTATGCAAAAGTGTGACTATAAGACCTAAGAACCTGTGTGTGGAATATTGGGAATGTACCTCCTTTGAAGACTGAGGAAAAATAATTGGCGCACCGGGAACATGTCATTTTGAGAAAATGGCCGATTAAAGATAGGCTAATGCAATTAAAATGTTATTTTCTATAAATATGACCATTTATGTCACATTAATTAAACTCTTATTTATATATCACTTCTAAACTGACAAATAAACATCAAATATACATTTTACTAATACATTAGCACGTTTAATACATTTGTTTCAAGCAATAGAGCAAATATGCAGTTTTGGGCAAATTCTCATATCACCTTGCTCAATTTGTATGGTTGTTGAAATGTGCAGAACATTAATCAGCTATGCCTGCCCTACATTTAAGGCCCTCTAAGTTGTTGCTGTTGACTCTTTACTTTCTTGACTGTGTCATGGGACCTGCGTCTACTCTTGGCACACTCCATTGAAGAAGCATCAGCTCTCACAACTCCTCTCTGATTGCTCCAGTGTCACAAGTGCTGTCAAACCATAATTTGTTCTTCACATTTGTTATAGCAGTGGCTCCCTCATTGAATGTGGCTACTGCCATACTGGCTGCTCCGTCAATGTGGCTTTTGCCCATGAAGACAGTTTTGGGGCATCGCGACCATATTACAGAGTTCAGACATTCATTTGCATTCCGGGTTCCTCCGTGCTACATTCTTTTGAGGACGTTATCATTTGACATCTTATGATTTACAGGTACCATTTTCTGTGCAACGTCTCTATTAAAAAATGTATGGCCTCCCAAGGTTTTTGCGACAGGGTGGATCTTCACCATTTTCTTTGGCTCGCTGGTACCAGAACCAATGCACACACCTATCCCGTAGTTGGAAGTGAATCAATCCTCACTTGTGCCAAGTGCCATCAAAGGATACATGAATGTGTATGATGATACATGAATGTCTATGATGATGCATGAATGTCTATGATGATGCATGAATGTCTATGATGATGCATGAATGTCTATGATGATGCATGAATGTCTATGACGATGCATGAATCTCTGTGACGATGCATGAATCTCTGTGACGATGCATGAATCTCTGTGACGATGCATGAATCTCTGTGACGATGCATGAATCTCTGTGACGATGCATGAATCTCTGTGACGATGCATGAATGTCTGTGACGATGCATGAATGTCTGTGACGATGCATGAATGTCTGTGAAGATGCATGAATGTCTGGGTCAATATCTGCGTATGCTCTTCTAATTATCTTTGCAGCGCTCTCCATTTTATTTATTTATTTTATTTTAACTTTTATTTAACTAGGCAAGTCTGTTAAGAACAAATTCTTATTTTCAATGACGGCCTAGGAACACTGGGTTAACTGCCTTGTTCAGGGGCAGAACGACAGATTTTTACCATTGACTATAGCCCTCTCTGAATCTCTGCAACTAAAGTGGGGGGGAGTACTTATGTCTGTCGACATTATAGACATAACTGCAGGACTAAATATCAGCATGTTACACTATGTAACTATTAGCACATCAGCATGCATTTACTTTATGTAAAGCTAATTTGTCACTAATTGCGTTAGGCCCTGTGGCCCTATGACACTGTAGGCCTATGTGACCGTCTCATTGTATAGTTCTGGTTTACTATCACTCTGTTTTGTTTAACTTTTGAATACATTTGATGGAGCGAGGAAATGTTATTTATACACAGCAAGTCACCTGACAATAATGAGCTACTCTTCCTTTTTATTTACTGGTCATTCTCCTGTCACGTCTCTGATATGAGCTGAGAAGCAAGGAAGGAATCCCTAGGACTTTGCTTATTTTCTTTAGGGCTGCATAACCAAGTTTGTGGGCTAGAAGAACCATCCTCACATTTTATATCAAATGCCACATCTCCCCTGGAGCTCTCCTGCAGCCTGGAGGAAGTGTAAACACTCCTCCTAAATGCATCACGATCAACTTCACATTCTATCATGACAGAATCACTGGTTGGTGAAGTCTATGGTGATTTTCAGTCCAGCGTTTAGACACTTAGGGAAAATCAAATCATGTACAAGTTGGTTTATTTGAGACGTGGAATAAAAGCCACTGTTGGCTGGCTGCTGTCTGGTTGATCGCTGCTAGTCATCTTCATCTCGACTCATTTGCGTGTCAATGCGCTGCTGCGGGCTTCCTCCTTTTCCTCCTCTACCTGCACTGCCTCGATCGGCTGATCAGGCACATTTTTTCTTTCATTCACTGCTTTTCTCACATCGCCCATTTTTATTCACATACTGTAGGTATATTCTTCAAGATTTTCAAATTTTATCTCAAACAAGGATATGCTGCGAGGCATTTTAACCAATCAGTTTGCCGGAAAGGGCCTTTAAATGCCAGTTACCAATCGGATGTCAGGAAATGACGAATATTTCAGTACGAAGCACTACGTCTACAAACGAAATAGCCATGTATGGACTAGCTAACGATATGCTCCGGAAAACAAGCGTTTGAATGATATATGATTCAACATGAATAGTTTTTAAAATAGGGTTGAAGTTCTACATGAAACATGCTATCAAGAACGACATTTATGATAAGTGTAGTTGACGGAGTTGGGATTCAACGATACAAATAAAGTATTTATACACATTATTGCCAATATTTTTTTCTTTTTTTTTGTTTACATTTTTTTGAAAGTATGGAGTTATAAAAAATCTGAAAATTGACAGAAGGAAGCAAAATCAAAATTTTTATCTGTGGTGCCTGGCCTTAAAATCATGCTTTATTCAGATGTAAAATGCTTCTTAGCTGAAATTTCACGTCATCAGTATAAGACCAATGGAGTCAAAAATGCCTGCCAATATGTATCAGGTCAATTCCGTGGTAACAGAATCGCACGTTTTCATTTTATAACGTATGCCAAACAAAAAACATCGATTTCAAAGTTTAACAAACCACAAACTCTATGCAGAAGGACTACTTTTGAACAATTTACACAAACACATTTACTGGAAGAACTGTGCAGTTTGGTAACAGAATTACTGTAAAATCTCCCTAGTTTTCCAAAAACTGCTAAATATCTGCTAGGAATGAAGATGAAAAGATTTCTGCAGAAAGAATGGGGTGTCAGCTAAGTTAAAAAAAAATGTAAAAAAAAAATATATACATATACATATATATATATATATATACATACAAGTGAAGTGGATTTACATCCGGTAACAGAATTACATCATGGGTCCCTTATCTGTACTACACATAAATGCATAATTACGGATATTTATGCACAATGCACAATTATTTTGCATATTTAGGTATTATTCTAATGAGCTAACAAGACCACATTTTGTTGATCCGGACCAAATTGAAGCAAGGACTTGTTTCACAAGTTTGGACATCACAGTAGAGTACAGTAAAGTAGATCTGTTCAGTACATTATACTGTACTCTAGTGTAATCTACACACTTGTGAAACATAAACGTCTATGATTTAGTTCAGGCTCATGGACATCCGGTGTCAGTCTGTGATCAGCGGGTGAGGATGCTCGGTAAAGTAAATGGAAAAGAGGGTTGGTGGTACAGTAGGTGTCATGGTGTCAGTCATAGCCGGGAGAGGTGACATTAAAGAGAGAGATGTGAGCTGAACATAACAGTATACCAGTGGAAGGAAGACAGTAGCAGGTAACCAAACTATACTTTGTGACTACTTTGATTTCCCATTGTAGTCTGTTTAATTTTCACACAATTATTAATCACATAATTCATAAACAAACTTGATATCAGTAAAAACGCTAACTAATTGGTAGGTATACCTTGTTACCAATGTGAACTTGCATTATGTTCCCTCACGAGGGAGAGAAATGACAAAATACCTTAAAGATATGTGGGTTTTTAGTAACGGAATTGCAAGGTAGGTCAATGTTTCTTAAAGGCAAGTACTTTCTCCAAAACGAAATATGTGTTGATATTAGTTGGCAGGGCTCTTTACATCATCATTGTTGTGTTTTGATATATTTCAGATACCTATTTTAAGACTTTTTCTGGTAGATGTTGTTTAAGACCCCTTTTTCGATCTGTTTGACCAGAAATCAAAACCTTTTGCTTATTCTACATTTTGAGGATGGGAAATGGTTGAAAAATGTATATATTCTTTAAATTCCCCAAAATATAGACTCGGTTAATTTTCATTTGAAATGGTCATATGAACTTCACCTGTCGGTGCTCATGGGTCCTTTTACATGGAAATGGATCATTTTACATGGAAATGAGCCCATTTAGATGGAAATGCCCATCGTACAGTATAATCCAAGAGCACAACAGTGCAAACAGATGAACTCCTCGCACATTTTCAAGTCTCTCTTGTGCTTATTAACTTTTACTATGACTGCGCACATCAATTAATATCAGTGTATTTTCGGCCTTTCAGCAAGTACGGCCCTAGTGTAGTAGTCCAGGTGCTTGTTAAGGACAGCACCGTGGGGCTCCAATCCATCAGCGCTAAGAGGCACACACATACACACAGGTAGACTCCCAGGGCTGTATATTAGGTGTGAGAGAGAGGAGGGTTGCCCCCCACCCTCCCCAGCATGCTGATTTCCCCCATCAGCAGAAAGCCTGGCTGAGCTAATTGAGCTGGGAGGCCCGGCGGGGGGAGTGGGCCCTCCACAGAGTAGATTCTGCAGTGGCACTTCCTTGTCTGTCTGTCTCTGTCTGTCTGTCTGTCTGTCTGTCTGTCTGTCTGTCTGTCTGTCTGTCTGTCTGTCTGTCTGTCTGTCTGTCTGTCTGTCTGTCTGTCTGTCTGTCTGTCTGTCTCACAAATAACAGTTCAAACCCATCCCACACTGAGCCCAGCCCATACTGAAAATGAATAACATTTGTTAAATGCATTGGGAATATATGAAACGTGCATAGGGATTGGTATGAAACTCAGATTTATTTTCATTTTGTTAACTTCGTTCTAAAGTAAAAACAAACAGCTAATCATATACTTACCCACAATCGGATAACAACTCTCTTAGAACAGCGGGACCTACTTTTTCAACTTTTTTTCTACTTTATAAAACAGCATTACAAGCTTGGAGATTAAATTGGCTCGGCAGTCAGCAGCTGTTTTGCATTTTCTGTATCTGGGAACAACAGCAAACAATGCAGGCAGATTAACCCGATGTATTTGAGGATAATAAGACATTTTATGGTGTTCCATGGCCCCTGGGGGTCCCATTGTAAAAGCCACCACAAGCTGTTGAGATGGAGACCCAGAGAATTGTTTTCCTTCGTAACCTGCATTCAGGGAGTGGTGACTGTCTAAAAACTGGCTTTTACGCAGAAAGTCACATTCGGTTTCAGTCGGCTGCCTGCTTGTTAGCATGGCTAATGTCTTGTTAAAGCCGCACAGTGGAGGGGATAATGGATGTTTTGGTTAAAGTAGCACCTTGTAAGAAAGGGAAAGGTTGCTAATTCACAAAACAATGTCTCCTTAGAAACAAACATTATCATGCACTGGCACAAGCATTTTCTTGTTAGTCGATTATCTGCTGGGACATGCCTTCCTAGCCTGCCTGTCCCAGCCAATAAAAAGTCAAGCATTTGGTCTAATAATGACTCCTTTATAAATGGTCATGGTCCACTACATCGAGAGGGAGGGAACCATTTTACATTATCAGGGAGATAATTACAAAGCAATCATAAAAAGTTGTTTCCCGGCAAAGTGGTAAACAAGCCAAGGGTTTCTGTTTCTCCTTCTCCAGAGTAATTAATGCCGCTTCAGTCTAATATTCATCAGTGTCGCTTCTTGGACTTAATGTTACCCTCATCATGCAGCCAGATTGTGGTTGTTTTACTGTCGGGGGAAGGAAATGCTGTCATAGGCTCTTTCCTCTCGAAGTTATTCTGCATGCGTTCCATATCGTCACACCAGCAGGCAGGCTTTCTCCCCTATCACTGCCCGGCGACACAACTTCCCATGACCCCTTTCATCCAGACATGTCCCCCTTAACGGGACCCAGGGAACACGAGGAGGCACTTGACGCTGGAATATCGTCCCCACCCGGCCCCCACACTATGGAATCTTTGCCAGTGACACTGGTCGACAAGTCCAAGATAACCCAGTGGCTTGATGCGGCCAATCCGTTCGTTTTTTATACTTTGATGTGGGCTGCTAATGTTGGGTCTATTGCCTAATTCTGTTTGTCAGAATAATGGGCTGAATAAATGTACTGACCAGCAGATTTGCATCGTAGCCTAGTCCTGCTGCATCCCATGCTGCAGGTTTAGAAGTCTGGTGATGTAATGAATACATGTGCTTGGTTGTTCCAGGGCCTTCTGGGTTTTTGTCCATGAAAACTGCTTGTTTGTCCTCCATGACATTACATCCCCTGAAAACAAATTGTCTCCGTAGGAATAGTAGGCTTAGGTGCAGAATCCGTAATGAATACCTTGTACACCAGAATGCGGGCACAATTCTCCCCTCAAAAAGCAATCTGCATTGACAAATGACAGTCTAGGTCTATTTTGTGTTATTTTCACTGTATCAAGAGCTTTAATTGTAGACTTAATCGTGCTGCGATTATATCTTGTCACTGCACAAGATTATACTGTCATTATTTAGCAAATGTACAGTTTTGAAGATGTGTCTGGAACGTATGCTGAAACCTTAATGCAGTTACAGTACAATAAATATAATACATCTAGCTGCTAACAACATTTGCATTTGCAATAAAGGATCATCTGTTGCTACGTGTGTTGCTGAGCGGGGATGCTTCCGCCATCGCCTCGGAACTCTGTAGCGCGCATAAATCAGTCGCCGTGCTTAGTGCCCCGCGGACCGCCCCATTACAACCCTGACATGAAGTTGTTACTTAGGAACTAACAACATTGGAATCAGTAAATTATCCATGGAATCGATAAACGTAACCGACCGGCGCTCATTTCAAGAATGAATCAATCTATCAATCTGCATAGCCTTATTTCTCCCCCTCTGACACAGGTCAATGTGCCAGGGGTTGTCGCAGGTCCGTTCTGATGGATCTGTTCCTCTTGACAGCTTCTCTCCCGACTTACGGTTGTTTTCCAGAGGAGTTGGACTTGAAGCTGACCTCTGTGTAGATGCAATCCCATAATGCTCTTCATGCTATTCTATTCTGCTTATTGCATTACTTCCCCTTTTTGATCTGACATTTTGTTATGGTGATGGAACCAAGAATTCTTGTGAAGGTTGGATTTTTGTGTTTTTTTAAACCACCTGGTGGGTGGTGTTGGACAACACAGTAAACTGTTAACATTGACTCTAGTCTCTCCAGGTATAACACAGGCTAGCTACAGTAACTCCTAGCTGACTTCATTAGTTAATGAAGTGGGCCGCAACAACATCGCACGAGCTTGTGGGTAATTGCTGCTGCGGTGGCAGTTCAGGAGGGGTCGGCGTGCGTGCAATGGAAGGGGGGGGACTCGGCATCCTCTCTGGCTGACATCGGAGGTTTATCACGGTAGTTGGTGGAGCGCGCAGCGTGGCGCAGAGGGCATGGCCACCTTACCCCAGGCCTCATTGTGACAGCAGCCAGCCAGCGAGTCATCGGAGAGCCCCATCGGAAATCAATAAGCCCCACTCTTTAATTGTGAGGGAAAAAAAAGATTCCCTGTTTACAGCATCACATCTGTCAGGATAACCTGACTTTAGATTTTTTTCCCCTCTTTCGTCTTTCACAGTGGAGCAGAATGTGCTTGCTGGCTGATTTTTATGTGGTAGATTATGAAACTGGAGCCTCCTGTTTTTATTCAGGAGCCTATTTGAAATGCATAGAGAACTGCTGTGGTTCACTTCAGAGCGCTGCAGGCGTTTTGTGTTTTATCTCGGCGAGTGTTTGCCTGTCTGTCTGTGAGCTGGCTGTTGCTCTGTGATGATGGCTCTCATACCATGCCCTCCTCGCTACAGTGCACTCTGCAGCGCCCCCTGTCCACTCTGTGAGGTTACTGCCATATCCAATTTTAGGCACCGTGAATAGCAGAACAATGCTTAAGCACTTGAACCACCAAGCACCATCTCTTATGTGGGTTGGCCCTAATTGATGAGAAAAAAAATAAGCAGCAAACTCCTATTCCAAACTTCTCAAGATCTTATTGTGTGATTCACAACCATGGCATGACTAAACGTTTATGCTAAGATCCATACTTAAACAGGAGCAACTTTAAATGTGGTTAATTTCCCACCTCTGTTTTGCCTTTTTGGCTCCATTGGCTTTCTTCGAGCTGTTAGACTGGGCTTTATGAGATGCCAAAAAGAAAGTGGCACTTTTCCACATGGCCATATTTCATACGTCTCCTATTAGAGCATCACCTGGGGACTGACAGGCATCCAAAACTCTGATTAGGCCCTCTTTAGCTAATTAACTGCCACGGCCACAGTTGGCCATTTTGCATCGTTTAATGGAGGACCTTGCCGCAGCTGTCCTTCATCTGTCATTCCTGTGATTTGTGCCCTTTACGCTGCAATTTGTGCCATAAAAATGTATAAATAGCCAAAATGAGCGTAGCATTTATTGCTCTCATTAAAGTTCCAGGGAGAATGGAGTGTGCTGCGGCAGCGCCTTCCATGTTAGACGACAGCAAGGTTTCCCTTTTAATTACTGGAGAGCAGAGGAGAAAAAAGTCCTGGAAGCTTTTTTTCTTTTTTTTGTAGTCCAAAAAATTCCTGGTGATCCCTGGAAAGAAGCCCTAATTACTGTATGACGATGTTGTTGGTTCTCTGAAATGGCGCTAGCAGGCTACCTCTTCCCCCCCCCCCCTTCTTCATCCCCTCTTATCTTTTGCTCTGTGGCTATTCGGGGGAACAGCCTGCTTAATTATTTAGACCTATCTGTTACGGTATGAAAACCGCGAGGACACTAACATGCATCCAACAGAGAGGTGCCTAGTTTAAACTTCAGCTTTCTCCAAATCCTTTACTCTGTCAAGTCAAAAGAAGCAGATGGCTTATTTTGTCTCATACGCGCGCACACAAATGTCCACGTACACACTGCACGAAATATACCCACGCAAAGATCAGTGTCCTTTCATATACAATATGATGTGTGTTTGTGTGTGTGTGTGTGTGTGTGTGTGTGTGTGTGTGTGTGTGTGTGTGTGTGTGTGTGTGTATATATATATCACACACACACACACTGGCTCTCTCTATCTTCCTACTCACTCACTCACTCACTCACTCACTCACTCACTCACTCACTCACTCACTCACTCACTCACACGGAGCCAGATCTTAGTTTACTTTAGGAATTATGACCCATTTTCAGAGCTTCACAGAGTTAAGGATTTTCTTCTCAAACTGCTTTTTTTTAATGCATTTTCTAGTCATTCATTCTTTATCTCCTAACAACTTTTTCTTGTGCATGGGACTGCATGAAAATAGATTTTCAGAGCAGTGCTTCCCGAGGGAGGATGGATGGGGGCGTGTGACTGAGCAGATCACATTTGATTAGAGAGGGGGGGGCTTTAAAACGGGGCCTGTAGCGTTTCAGCAGAAACAAACAGCGGTGTGGCCTCCTCCGGGGAATACTGTGATTTCTCCCTCACAAAGCAGCCCCGGAGAGAAGTAGTTTCATCTCCGACTGCTGTTAACTTTGGGGGTTTAAACACTGCGCCCGCCAACTGCTTGTTCTTGTGCGTCGCACACAGCGACTCTATCGTGTACGCTGACAAAAAAAGGATGATAAAAAAAAAAGTATTTTGGAATGACTTCATCTGGTATTCACGGGGATGGCTTTTTTAATTTTTGTAACAGCCTCACAAAATAAACTCACTGCTCACTGCGAATTTACATATAAAGTGTCTGATAAGCATATTTATGTGTTGCCAGTGCGAGTTGGCACATTTTTGATGCAAAACATAAAAGGGAAGAAATGCGATGGATGTGTTTTGGATATCTATTAAAAACTTTGAACCGCATGGCGTTTTTCGGTTTGGGTGAGGGGCAGGGGGGTGAGGGAGTGTGGAAGGAGATTGGGAGGAGTGACGGGGAGAAGACGCACGCTAGAGATTCGTCTCACTGTCGGGAGGATTTACGGCCTAGGTGTGGGGACATCCATCAACGTCGCGCACGACAAAGACAACTTTGTCTCTTTGTGCAATTTGCAAGGCTGTCCAGACAAATTTATCCTTATCAAGGAGCAGTCCCACTTCCATTGAAGGGGGAACCTTTTAAGCAGGCCATGAACTTGTTACCCTAAAACGGGGACAGAATTAAATGTAACACATTGCAAATGGTTGATTTCTGCAAAAGAGAATTGTTGGTGTTTCTGATATAAACATCAACTGTTCTGCTCTTAACCCAAATTCACTCAGATTACGATTTAGTTATTTGTTGTAGTGGCTATGAAAATGCAATGACAGTGTATTTATACCGTACAGTTCGAGCCATTTTCAGATTAATGTAGTGAACCCCATGAAGTCGGTGATTTTTAAGCTGTCTCGCTTGGCCAAACCTTATTAATCTGAAAGTCATGGACAGTGTTCTATCAAAGTCACCACTTTATTCAAGGATTGATGATGCTGTCGAGTTGACTCCCTTGGAGAAGGCTTTATATGATGTTTGTTGCCTAATTAAATTGAAAGACCTTTCTATTTTTCTATTCCAGAAAATGTACTCCTTAATACATACTGTACAGATGTAGGATCTTAGTTTGAGCCAGTTTGCTATAGCAGGAAAATATCCCTGCAGCAACAGAAAATGTGGATTATGATGAATGGCTATTTTTGCAGGGGTTGATAATAATTTTGTAAGGGGAAATCTAATCTGAAGAATTTATACTTAATTTTCATATTTTTCACCTTGAAAAAAAAAAATAAAAGTGAAAATGGCATCTACACTGATCAAAAATATAATATCACAGATCACTGCACCTGTACATAGCCCATCTGTAAATAGCCCATCCAATCTACCTCATCCTCATACTGTATTTATTTACCATGCTTTATACCCCAGTATCTCTTCTTGCACATTCATCTTCTGCACATTCTACCATTCCAGTGTTTAATTGCTATATTGTAATTGCTTTGCTACAATGGCCTATTTATTGCCTTACCTCCCTTATCCTACCTCATTTGCACATGCTGTATATAGACTTTTCTACTGTATTATTGATTGTATGTTTGTTTATTCTATGTGTAACTCTGTTGTTTTCTGTGTCGAACTGCTTTGCTTTATCTTGGCCAGGTCGCTGTTGCAAATGAGAACTTGTTCTCAACTAGCCTACCTGGTTAAATAAAGGTGAAATAAAAAAATAAAACATAAACACAACATGCAACAATTTCAAAGATTTTACTGAGTTACAGTTTAAATAAATTCATTTGGCCCTAATCTATGGATTTCACATGACTGGGAATACAGATCTGCATCTGTTGGTCACAGAAAAAAAAGGTAAGGGCGTGGATCAGAAAACCAGTCAGTATCTGGTGTGACCATTTGCCTCATGCAGCGCGACACATCTCCTTTGCATAGAGTTGATCAGGCTGTTGATTGAGGCCTGTGGAATGTTGTCCCACTGATTGTTGTCCCATGGGTATTGGAACACGCTGTCGCAAATGTCGATCGAGAGCATTGCGCACATGCTCAATGGGTGACATTTCTGGCGACTATGCAGGCCATTGAAGAACTGGGACATTTTCAGCTTTCAGGAATTGTGTACAGATCCTTGCGACATGGGGCTGTGCATTGTCATGCTGAAACATGAGGTGATGGTGGCAGATGAATAGCACAACAATGGGCCTCAGGATCTCGTCAAGGTATCTCTGTGCATTTAAATTGCCATAGATAAAATGCAGCAATTGTGTTCGTTGTCCATAGCTTATGCCTGCCCATACCATAACCCCACCGCCACCATGGGGCACTCTGTTCACAAGGGAGACCTCAGCAAACTGCTCTTCCACACGACTCCAAACACGCTGTCTGCCGTCTGTCGGGTACAGTTGAAACCGGGATTCATCCGTGAAGAGCACACTTCTTCAGCGTGCCAGTGGTCATCGAATGAAAGCATTTGCCCACTGAAGTCGGTTTCGACTCCGAACTGCAGTCCGGTCAAGGACACCCTGGTCAGGACGACGAGCACGCAATGAGCTTCCCTGAGATGGTTTCTTACAGTTGGGCAAACCCTAAGTTTCATCAGCTGTCCGGGTGGCAGGTCTCGCAGGTGAAGAAGCCGGATGTGGAGGTCCTGGGCTGGTGTGGCAACAGGTGCTTTGCGGTTGTGAAGTCAGTTGGACGTACTGCCAAATTCTCTAAAACAACGTTGGTGACGGCTTAGGGTAGAGAAATTAACATTAAATTCTCTGGCCCTGAACATTTTAGACATCTGCGGTGTTGTGTGACAAACTGCACATTTTTTAGAGTGGCCTTTAATTCACAGCACAAGGTGCACCTGTGTAATGATCATGCTGTTTAATCAGCTTCATGATATGCCACACCTGTCAGGTGGATGGATTATCTCGGCAAAGGAGAAATTCTCACTGACATGGATGTAAACAAATTTGTGCACAAAATTTTAGAGAAATAAGCTTTTTCTACATATAGAACATTTCTGGGATCTTTTATTTCAGCTCATGAAACACTACGTGTTTAATTTATATTATTGTTCAGTGTAGTTGTTTTCAGAGAATAGCACTCTATGATAGCAGAAAATACCCAGAGCTATAAAGTGGTTATATTGAGTTTGCTTGTCATAATTTGATGGATTAAAATTCCGCCTTTTTCGGGGGGATTCACAGGTAAAAGCTAGGTATCTTTCCGGTTGTGTCAGATGACTTAAAATATGAACTTGATGCTGCTGTATGTTATCGTCCACAGTTTGATACTTCCTGGATTCCAGTGCAGCTCCCACCAATAGGAAACGACATCCCCCCCCTCAGTTCCTGCTGAGTGTACACTCCGTCTTCCTCGTTGACTCTGTGGTGATTTTGGGACGTTTAGGGGACAATGGGAAATCTATCAAAGAAACAGGCTGCGTGAATAATGGATGCCGGAAATTATGTTCAGCTTTCTCAGACTCCATAATGAAAGAAACCCCCCCCCCCCCCCCCATCATTCTATCAATGTGCCCCTCTGTGATCCAGCACTTTGAAAACAATGATTAATTTAGCTAATACCTAGCGATCGAACAAGGACACTACAGTTCTGCCACCCATAGAATTAAGCTTGTGATTACAACCGATCTGTCTAGTTAATACCCTACCGCCTGTTTTGAAAGTGGGTCTTTAAAGTTTAAATTAACATGATCTTTATTTCTTGAGGGGAGATTGAAGCCTTCTCCAATGACTGGAATGACTAGCGATGGGAACATAAACAACAATTTTGCCAAAGAGTTTCTAAAAGAGTGAAACAGCATGAAGTACAGTAGCTAATGTTACCAGTAGCAACGTTTCAGACCTTTTTGAACTTTAGAAGATTAGCTGTCACTAGAATAACATTGTCATAGGACTGTGACTTTAACATACAGCCTAGTATTCTGTTAGTCAGAATTAAGTCATATTAAATAAAACACCCTCCAATTGCCAATATATATTCCTGTAGAATCCTGTATCTAAGCAACAGCCAATCACATCAGATTTCACCTGCCACTGTCTTTCTCTCCAGCCACTTCAGATCCAGACAGCCACCTAGCTTTTGATGCCACATATCACACCTCAACAAAGAATGGTATTAAGATTCTAACAAGAAATTGCAGCCAAATAACATTCCATTACAGTTAATAAAATAAAAAAAGCAAGCGCGTCTGAATGCTGTCTGACAAACATTGATGTGACGTCTCAGCCTGGCTAGAGAGAGGGAGAGATTTTATTTTAAATGAGAGGAACTGCATGTTCCCTTGAAAAGAACTGGCTGGCGGTACGGTCTTCTTTTTTTGGCTAACAGAAAGGGCCATAAGCGAGATCTCTCAGTGGGCCAGGGGGGTTCACTGGGAACAAATGAACATTTCAGGGACCCAGCTGTGCTCTCCACTTCCAGTCGTCACCCTTTTCTCTTAGATGAGCTGAACAGGAGAGACGAGAACAACAGACAAAAATAACACATCCAGAAAATTGGGAGCAGAAGTGCCGTTCCATTTCCCTCCACTCTTTTATGGCTTTAGAGTCAACTGGAGTGTGACTTCCATACTGCTCAGGAGGAGAGCGGCCCTGGCGTCTGTCGATATAGGACTGTACATTGCAGTGAGCACTCCTACCTAGATCAATTAAAGAGTGGGGCTTTGTTCCACTCCCTCTACACTCCTTATTTCACATTCTGCTCACCTATGCATTTGCCAAGTGAAGCATTGTGCTGCTATCGATTGGCCTGGGCCCGACGAGCAGGGACGAGTACAGGCTCGGCAGGTTATCAGTGACATCACCCCTCTGAATGGCATTGTTTGACTTTTCTAACCCTTATCAATAGTTCTGGGGAGTGCATTAAGAACGGCGTCTCGGTCTGATTTGTTGAAATGCTCCGGTGCCTTCCCTATTCCCCCAAAGGGCACAGACCGAAAATCTAGTCCGACTTCCCTGTGAACTTTATTTACTTACTCTCCGGGAGACGACGGCATTGACTTTTGACAGCCTGAACAATGTTATGACGTTGCCTTCATGTCATGGTGGCTTGGTGTTTTGTTTTAAAAAAAATATATTTCTCTCGCCTTGCCTCCATAACGTCTCTGTCTGAGTCGTCATTTTGTCGACATGGAATCAGTCACTCCTCACACAAGGGAGAGCAGCGGGGACATGGCGGCGGCCTTGACTATTCATGAGCCGATGTGATCCACTCTGTCACCCCTGTCAGCGCGAGGTGTCTGTCTGCAACACCGCTCCCTACTCTCTTTATCAGCCAGGGGTGGCTAATGAGATCCACCAGGTTAACACCACCACTAAAACAGCAACGGGATTAAAGCCTCTTAATTCATTTAGACAACCACTAATTGAATCCCGTGTGAACCATGCGATGACACCAGCTATGGGATGGGCGTGAAGGAAGAAAAAAAGACGTGTTGTCAATTTTCTAATGCTCGCCGCACAATCTGAATGAATTTACTTGGTGTCATTTTTGTTCTTCCCTTTTCCTGGAAGCTCATCTTTTTTAATGACAGCTGCTCAGCCTTCCTGGAAACGGCAAAAGTAGACAACCACGGCAAAATGTTAATCTCATGACTGTGTTGCACCACCACCAGAAATAACACCTGCTGTGAGTAGTCAACTTCTCTTAGAGAGATGGCAGCCGTGACTAAGAAAATACTACCTCTTCTCAGTCGTCTGTACCTGACTTAGTCATCCCCACACTCAAGTGTTTAATCAGCATGCAGGGAACATTGTGGGCTTGAGAGCGGCCAGGAGTTCTCTCTCTCTTCCTCCCTCCCTCACTCCTTCTTTTTCATGCATATTCATCTGTTCCAGGCTTGGTCAATACAACTGAAATGATTGACTGCTGTGCAAGTGTTTTCCAGGCCTTCCCCAGATTCCCTGTCTCCCCGTGGAATCGGTTTGTCTGTGGATCCTCCTACAGCTACTTCTCCCCTCTCTTCTCTGTTCACTCTTCTCTGTTCATTGGGCTAGCTCGATGTTCTCACCTCTGCCAGATTTCTCCTACCTTCATACGGCTCACCTCCACAGCTGCCATTGTTGATCCATCTCATTGCCTCGCTTAAGGGCTGCAGCCTAATCGCCAGCGATCATTTTAAGAGCATTAATATTCAAATGAGGCATCTTTTTTTTTTGTCAATGTCATGAGAAATAACTGGATCATCTTTCACCCATTGCCTTCTGCAGAGGGACGTTTAGTCATAGCGGCATCTTCCCCAAAAGCGCATGCTTTGCTGGTGTACATTTTCAACCTGTCAAACAACCTTCCCCTTGCCTGGGGCGTATACGCTCAGCCATTCACCCGCTTGTCAGTTTCAATAGTTATTTCATGGTGGCACCACATTAATTGAACTACTTCCACCACACACCAATTCAAGGCCTGGTACACCCATTAAGGAGGGAGCTGTGCCAGAAATATAACCAAATGGGCCTATAAATCAGCCTAACCTGAGAGGGGAACCTCACCGTAATGTAGCAAAATCGTAGTAATCGTTCATTTACATTTGTTCTCAATCCCCAGCCAACCGAGGGGAATGTCTTGCAGTGTAGAATCGAGCGCTGTGGAGAAACTCGGCAGATTGTCTTCTCACTATCGCTTCCTGTTTTAGTTCTGTTTTGTGTGAGGCGGTTTTCTGAAACCTTGTGTAGTATGTTGGTAAAGGAGATGGGGGGGGGGGGGGTGGTGTGTGTGTGTGTGCTGATGTTACAGCTGCATGATATGTGTAAAAAATGTAATTGCGCCTCCCGAGTGGCGCAGCGGTCTAATGCACTGCATCGCAGTGCTTGAGACGTCACTACAGACCCGGGTTCGATCCCAGGCAGTGTCGCAGCCGGCCGCGACCAGGAGACCCATGAGGCAGCGCAGAATTGTCCCAGCGTCGTCCGGGTTAGGGGAGAGTTTGTCCCATCGTGCTCTAGCGACTCCTGTGGGCCGGGTGCAGGCGCGCTGATTTCGGTCGCCAGACTTCAGTCAACACATTGGTGTGGCTGGCTTCCGGGTTAAGCGAGTAGTGTCAAGAAGCAGTGAGTCTTGGCAGGGTCATATTTCGGAGGACGCATGGCTCTAGACCTTCGCCTCTCCCGAGTTGCAGCGATGACAAGACTATAACTACCAATTGGGGAGAAAAAGGGGTAAAAAGTACCCCCATTTTTTTTTTTGTCTTATTTTTACCAAAAATTGCGATTTGACTTGCAATATTGATATGTATATAGGGTGAACTGTTGGAATCATATAAATGAAATTATTTATATTAAGAAGTAAAGTGTTCCAAACAAGAGCGTTGCTGCTTTAAATCTGTTGACTGCATTTGACCGAACAGAACAGCATGCAAACTAACTAGAAAAATGACGGCTGAGTGATGTTTCAAAATGTATATTGCGATTCATTGTGCAGTCTTAGCTGGCGTGTGATATCATAGTACCCCAGCAAGAGATGAGTTCTTAGTGTTTAAAAGGCAAGGAAGTGTTGTCCTCTCTCTGTTGTTTTGTCTTCAAGAATTTAGTATTTAAAGCGGCAATATAATTGTTTGGGCAACTCGACCAAATTCGCACAGAAATTAGGGCTATTTTAACACATACCGGTATTGATACACGGACCGGTTTGGGTTTTTACTTTACCTTCTATTACAGTATTTTCAATCCTTGTCATGTCAAACATTATTCAAAGTGCCACTATTATATTCTAACTATAGAATTAGAATAATCATATTTCCATGATTCCAACACCCAAGTGTTTTTCTCTAAATCGCAATTGAAACTTTTTGGTTAAAAATAAGGCCTGAATTGTTTGCCCATATCGTGCAGCCCTAAGTGGTAGTGTGGAAATTATCTCAAATGAGTGTAGGAAATGCAGAAATTGATAAATGCTGAAAATGATTTTTGGTTTATGTTGAATTGTTTTATACTGTTCAATCAGAATGGAGAAAGACCTATTGAAATCACTTAGAATGTATAGTGTATGTGTTGCTATCCTAGGTTCACGCACTACTCATAAAGCAAATGTAGAACTTTTTATTATTATTATTAATTTATTTTTTATATCGTGACATGATATTTTGGCCATATCGCCCAGACCTAATAGAAATGTGAGTTATAGATCTGTCATTCTCATTGAAAGCAAGTCTCAGAAGCGGAAGATCTGTTCTATAGTGCATTCAGAAAGTATTCAGACCCTTTAACTTTTTCAACATGTTGTTAAATTACAGCCTTATTCTAAAATGTATTCAATATTTATTTTCATTAATCTACACACCACTCCATAATGACAAGGTGAAAACATTTTTATTTAGACCCTTTGCTATGAGACTCGAAATTTAGCTCAGGTGCATCCTGTTTCCTTTGATCATCCTTGAGATGTTTCTACAACTTGGAGTCCAACTGTGTTAAATGTATTTGGTTGGACATGATTTGGAAAGGCACTCCTGTCTATATAAGGTCCCACAGTTGACAGTGCATGTCAGAGCAAAAACCAAGCCATGAGGTCGAAGGAATTGTCCGTAGAGCTCAGAGGCAGGATTGTGTCGAGGAAAAGATCTGGGGAAGGGTACCAAAAAATGTCTGCAGCATTGAAGGTCCCAAAAAACAGTGGCCTACATCAAAATGTTTTTTTCATTTGCCATTTTTTATGATTCTTATGCTTTTTATAACAGATAACAAACGGAATAGGTAGAGGGCAGAACACACACTGATCCCCTACCAAATCAAACCCACCCCAACCCCCTATGCGCTAACAGAGCCCCACCCTAAAACCAGACTTAAAGCAGGCATGATATACAGTGCGTAATATAATCAAATAATAACAAAAATACGTAGACATTATAAAACATAGTTACACACATTCTAATTTGGGTTGGTTTATGGAGTTGTGAAATTAGCTGGGTTCATGTCTTCTACAAAGAATAGGAAAGGTTGCCAGATATTATAAAAAGTAATTGCAGATCCCCTAACGGAGTAGTGTATTTTCTCTAGCTTGAGATGATGCATAACTTCCTTTATCCAATGGTTAAAAGTAGGAGGAAACTGATCCTTCCACTTGAATAGTATAAGACGTCTAGCTAGAAGAATCGTAAACACCGGTATGTTGCCCATAGAACTGTTTAGACGGGCCTCCTGTGGTGCCCCTCTGAATAATGCAATAAAGCCAGAAGGTTCTATAGGCCTCTCCAGTATCTTAGAAGACGTCTCAAATTGATATCCAGATATCTGTCCATTTCGGGCATGTCCAAAACGTGTAATAAAGTAGCAGGAGCCTGCTTACATCGGTCACAAGTGGGATCTATTTCTGATCTTATTTTGGCTTTGACCAATGCAGCCGATGAACTACTTTAAATTTAATTAGACATATAGATGAAGAATGCATACTCTGCCAAGTTTCGTCTGAAAGTTGTTAACCGAAATCCTCTTCCCAGGCCTCCATCATTCTTAAATGGAAGAAGTTTGGAACCACCAAGACTCTTCCTAGAGCTGACCGCCCAGCCAAACTGAGCAATCTGGGGAGAAGGGCTTTGATCAGGAAGGTGACCAAGAACCCGATGGTAACTCTGTGGAGATGGGAGAACCTTCTAGAAGGACAAACGTCTCTGCAGCACTCCACCAATCAGGCCTTTATGGTAGAGTGGCCAGACGGAAGCCACTCCTCAATAAAGGGCACATGACCGCCAGCTTAGAGTTGGCCAAAAGGAAACTAAAGACTCTCAGACCATGAGAAACAAGATTTTCTGGTCTGATGAAACCAAGATTGAACTCTTTGGCCTGAATGCCAAGCGTCATGTCTGGAGGAGACCTGGTACCATCCCTACGGTGAAGCATGGTGGTGGCAGTATCATGCTGTGGGGATGTTTATCAGCGGCAAGGACTGGGAGATTAGTCAGGATCAAGGGAAAGATGAACGGAGCAAAGTACAGAGAGATCCTTGATGAAAACCTGCTCCAGTGCGCTCAGGACCTCAGACTGGGGCGAAGGTTCACCTTCCAGTAGGACAACGACCCAAAGCCCACAGCCAAGACAACGCAGGAGTGGCTTCAGGAGAAGTCTCAATGTCCTTGAGTGGCCCGGACTTGAACCTGATCAAACATCTCAGGAGAGACCTGAAAATAGCTGTGCAGCGACGCTCCCCATCCAACCTGACAGAACTTGAGAAGAATAGGAGAAACTCCCCAAATACAGGTGTGCTAAGCTTGTAGCGTCATACCCAATACGTCTCGAGGCTGTAACCGCTGCCAAAGCTTCTTCAACAAAGTTTTGAGTAAAGGGTCTGAATACTTAGGTAAATGTGATATTTCTGTTTTAATTTTTTTGAAATTCTAAAAAACAGTTTTTGCTTTGTCATTATGGAGTATTGTGTGTAGATCGATAAGGAGAAGGAAAAACAATATAATCATTTTTAGAATATGGCTGTAACGTAACAAAATGTGGAAAAAGTCAAGGGGTCTGAGTACTTTCCGAATGTACTGAATGTACTGTATCTGCAGTATTGCTATGATTCCCGTTCTTAAGTTTTGTTTTTGCGTCTTACTTTCGGTTTAGTACACCAGCTTCCAACTGCTGAAAATACAGTATTTTTGGTTATTGAAAATATATTTTCACACAGCGGTTTAGGTACAATGATTCTCTACACCAGGGCTGTCAAACTCATTCCATGGAGGGCCTAGTGTCTGCAGGTTTTTGCTTTCAATTAAGACCTAGACAACCAGGTGAGGGGAGTTCTTTACTTATTAGTGACCTTAATTCATCAAGTACAAGGGAGGAGCGAAAACCTGCAGACACCCCCCCCGTGGAATGACTTTGACACGTGCACTACACATAAACTGAAATTAGGCAAACTATTTTGAATTTTTAGCAACCAGGAAATGGCAGAGCGATTTCTGCACATTCCCCCTTTAAGTATAATAGCTACTGTAAGTTCACAGAAGTGCATTTGTGTCTTGCTGATACTGACGACAAAAAAGCATTAAGTGATAGAAGTAACAGTATTTGATTGTCCCTTTAATTCATCCTTTATCTCTGAAAGGCTTAATAATAAAACTCTGACTCACAGCGTCAAGAAGACTAAAACAAACAAGGTGCTCTAAAACTGACAAAAGTCCAATTTAGACCCATCTTAATGGAATCTATAATAAGCACAGAGCCACAGTATCTCGCCATAACACTTCAGCCTGGAAGCAAGCTGTCACTACCCAGCCAAAGCTCTGGTCAAGTCCAGTTTTCACTCAGAGACCAAACCAAGAGAGTTGGAAGAAAATATACAGACGTTATTGCCCAATTCATAGCGGATTTCATGGCCATTTTACTGATACGGGTTGTCTTTGCTCTGAGGAAACCCTGACTATGAAAATCTCTTCTACCCTTTTTTGCCCTTGCTCCCTCAGAAGGTAATCTTCAGTCTGCAGCGTTGGCCGTTTTTTTTTTTTTTTTGGTATTTCCTGCCACACTTCTGAACAGCCCAACTTTAATTTCACGGGCACCTGTTCCTCCATGTTCAGCGGGAATGAGGAGTCGAATCCCAGACTTCTAGAACCATTGGGACGAGGAAGGAAGTTCTGCGGTGGAAAAAAACCCATCCTTTTCGTCTCTTCCCTGATGGGCTTGTCGTTGATTACGTGTGCAGTCGTGTTCACACAGACAGATTGGGAAACGTAGGAGGTGGACTTGGCTGTCATCTGAAGGGGCTGCTCGGTTTCATGTGTAGACATGATCTAAATGATAAAGGCAAACAGAAGTCTCCCTCCCAACTGTCCTGGCCTTGTGTTCATAAAGGCCACTGAAAAGTTGATGGGGTTGCTTGTAGAGTATCAGTGTCGTGGCAAGAGAGAGAGAGTGTGTGTGTGTGTAAAGGGAGACAGAAGATGGACAGCCCCTGTACATTGAGGGGTAGGACAGGGAGCGAGACGAAGAAGAAGAAAACAGCAACAACCACGACAGAACCCTACAGCCCAGCCATTTCATACTGAAGGACAATGTTTCCACACACACAAGCAGTCAGACTGCGTAAACATCGAACCTCCTATGTAACGAGCCGCGGGACAGCTTGATGAAACGATAGGGAATTTGGCCGATCAAGAATATTCAAATGGGATTACCTTGAAAGGCCCAGTCGAATGACAATGGACATAAATCGTGTTTCATTCGTTTAAGCGACTGCATATTGGGTTAGGCACCCCCTCTTGGCTCCAGAGGTAATGACTGCACTGGGATCAGATTATGGGGTCGTCAGTTGTTTAGTGTGTTCTGGTAGAGGAGATTAGCAAGCAGCTGCTTGGAGGTGGAACTTTGGAAACGTCTCTGTATCATCGTTGGCCATGGTCTCCCAGCGCTCGTCTATTTCCATAACAGAGATCGCGACAATAGGAGGTGGTATGAAGTAACGTCATGTTCCGTCCAAGCAGCATCAAAACCCAATATTTTTCCTCCAGCTTTTTTTTTTTTTCTCTCTCTCTAATGCCCCCTTCCCTCTCTCTTCTCCATCCCTCCCCCTCTTCTCTATCCTAACTCTTTTTCTCAGTGGCTTACGCTCTGTGAGTCACTGCAGATGTTGCCGTAATGATGCAGAAGGCTCACACAATCAAACTGAATGGAAGCGGAGCCAGCCGAAATTAGTACAATTACTTTCTCATTACCCCCCTCATTGCTCCTGTAAGTAGTTTGAGTTTCGTGATTAGGAGAATGAGCCGAGGAGCGGGCCTCGCCACGTTTTCACCGCTCAGGTGGAGACCTACCAAACACACTTCAGAAGAACGTCGTTTTATGTCTACTAGTGTTGTTTTCCCTCGTCATTTACAATACTTTTTTATTGTGCGATACGAAAAAAAACAACTGGTTATCTCTGTGTCCCTGAAATGTTTATTTGTTCCCGGTGAACCCCCCTGGCCCAATGAGAGATCTCGCCAGCCAGCTCTTTTCAAGGGAACATGCAGTTCCTCTCATTTAAAAATTGTTTAAAATAAAAAATGGACTGCCTCTCGCCCGCGGCTCTCTCGCGCTGCTTCCCTCGCTGTCTCTCTCGCTCTGCTTCCCTCGCTGTCTCTCTCGCGCTGCTTCCCTCGCTGTCTCTCTCGCGCTGCTTCCCTCGCTGTCTCTCTCGCGCTGCTTCCCTCGCTGTCTCTCTCGCGCTGCTTCCCTCGCTGTCTCTCTCGCGCTGCTTCCCTCGCTGTCTCTCTCGCGCTGCTTCCCTCGCTGTCTCTCTCGCTGTCTCTCTCGCGCTGCTTCCCTCGCTGTCTCTCTCGCGCTGCTTCCCTCGCTGTCTCTCTCGCGCTGCTTCCCTCGCTGTCTCTCTCGCGCTGCTTCCCTCGCTGTCTCTCTCGCGCTGCTTCCCTCGCTGTCTCTCTCGCGCTGCTCCCTCGCTGTCTCTCTCGCTCTGTGTGTGTGCAGAGGGCCAATGATAGCCGGAGGGCCAATGATAGGAATATAGAATGTTTTTTTTTTTTTATGTTTAATTTGCCTCCCCATTTTTATTGACATTCTTTATAATAGGTGAGATGCACCGAATAGCTCAGGCAGGAAAATTATTTTTTAAATGCTGTCATTCAAAAGAGATATGTCATTTGAATGGGTGGTAACCTAATGAATTTACGATGCCGGTAAATCCAACTGTACTGTAAGAGCATAGAACCAAAAGGGAACATAGAGAAAATGTGCTTGAATACCCACTTTATTGGCTTGTTAAGTAGACACATCACAGACTTCAAGCCATTGACGTGTTGGTTGAATGCAACTCAGACAGGATGAAATTGCTGATTGTTGGTCTGCATTAGGAGAGATGCATGGACTTAAAAGGGTGTAGCTGGCATTGCCGACCAACGGATCACTCACGACGTTCCGGAACGGAGGTCTGCGCAGAGGGATGGTTGTATCGCTTTACACTAGGCCCTGGAAAGGGAAATTGCAACGTCCGCACAAAGCGGTGCAACAGGAAACCTGGAAAGTGGAAGCCTGCGTACCCACAGACAAAGAGCCCTGTTCGCCACTGTTAGAAGGATGTTTGCGTTTCTCTTTTTGCTCGGAGCGCGTGATGTAAGGGCGCGAGGTGTGCACTGGATCTGGGACACTGAAATACACACAGGAAGGCAAGGCAGTGACGATGTAATATGAGTCTCTGTGCAGACATGTGTATGAATTACCCAAGATAAAGCACTCCGGCTGCACTATTTGCAATGCAGCACTTTTCTAAGCCTGGAGAAGCTGAGGCTTGTTTAATTCAGATGGGTTACTTGTTTTTTGTTTTTTTAACCCCCGTTGTCCTTTCATCATGCAAAATACCTTCCCTCCAAAAGCTTATTTTTGAAGACATTACATGACTATACCCCCACAGGCGCTTACTGGATGAGGTTGTTGAAACGAATGTTACCGACATACCAACATCACTGGAACGATGGTTACCAAAAGGACTATGTTTCAGTTAAGTTAGCCTGCTGGATAAAAGTCTTATGTGGCCAGGACTCTGGCCTGGTTTCAGCCCACATCGTCATCATAAGGCACACTAAAGTAGATGTGGCCCCCTGTTAGAAGTCTGCAAGCTGTTCACATGACTATAGAAGATGGCTGCTACAATGACGTTTGACCAACGCTGTGTTTTGGCTGACGGGCCTGTCAGTGGTGTCACGTGTCTTCCTTTCCCCCCGTGTGGTATTCCTTGCCTCATCAAGCATTCACCAGAAATAAGTTGAACGGCCGGCCGGCGTTCCGCTGGAACGCAGGCTAGGAAGGAATCTCGCCTCTGTCTAAAATGATCCTGCTTCGCTCAGCGAGATCTTGTGAACCTCCATCGCCAAAAATATCCCACTCTCTGGCTTACGTCACGCCTGGCCCCGGACGTAGGCTGTGAGGGGGAGGCAGGTGCCAACTTTGCGTCGGGCACGTGGGGCTCCAATGGCCTGTGCCAGGGTCTTGTGGTGTAGGCCTGGTGCCAACCCACCGCCCAACACGCAAATGGAAAGCTCTCTGCAGCTCATTTCACAAGGCCAGGGGGTTGATACAAGGGGATCAAATAATTGCCCTCATCTCTGACAATTGTTTCTATACGCGTCCGGTGCAGTATGTAGCCCATTGCAGTCCCTGCTTGCTGTAGTTAGTGTTTGGAGCTCTTTAACCCTAGCCCCACTAACCCCTCCTCCACATTGCACGGCCGGGGTATGTGTGCCAGTAGTGTTTCAGATGTCTGTGATGTAATGGAGTACCCCTGCCCTGCTTACAGGAACTGCGCCTGACGTCACACAGCGGTGAAGGAGCTGGAGGGAGGTGGGATGGTTATGGTTTCCAGAACAGTGCCTGTCTCATGGACCAGCTTCTTCTGTATCCTCCCTGACATTTTCTATTCATTGACTGCGGCAGCAGCCAGTGTTCATGAGAGAATGTCCCGTCCTGCATGCAAAACACACACACACACGCACCCACACAACACAACCCCACACCCACCAGCCGCTTTAATTTGAGGAACCATTTCATTCTGCTCGACATGAGGCCATTGAAGAACAACAGATGATTAAAGACCATCTTTGATTCCAGAGCCGCTCGGCCTATAGTGAAGTCACTCGCTTGGGCCTAATTAATTTACTATAAATCTGTTATTTTTATAATTAATGTCACAGTGGAGACTTTGAGATGTGAATTATGAGACTATTTTTGCTGGGGTCGGGACGATACCATTATCGCGATACTCATTAGTATCGTGGCAAGGAAACAAAACACCAGGCGGGATTTACTTCTTTAGGAAAACAGACTAATGTTGGAAACACATCATTATGTTGTCATCCAGAGTCACATTTACTTATTTTCCAAGCTATAGCACACAATATTTTACATCCAGCAGGTTTTTAAAAGGACCAAAGAGTTTGGTTTGCTTCATGTTAAAAAAAATTGCCATTGAAAAAAATACTGCGATTTACTAATACTCACATTTTTGCTCAGTTAAGAATGGGCAGATATGGTTGGTTGCCCAGAATTTTTGTGTGGAGGTCATGTTCGAGAAGGAGCCCCCCCATAAACTTATGCATTGTCTCCTTTGGCTGAATGGAGATCAAGACTATGGCGAGAAGCCAAATGCTTAGGAACAATAAACTGGCTAAAGAGATGTCAACATATAGATTGAGAATCCCGATTTGGCAACTGCATCAGCAATTTCCTTTTCTCCAGGTGAGATTAATGGAAGAGACTAATGTATTGACGTTGGGCACACAGACTCTGAAGCGCCATAGATGGTACGTCTCTGTCGAAGCTTTGATTCGACACAATGCTTTGTAAGAATGTGCAGGCAGTGCAGAGCCTCTTGGATTGCTCGGTCAGCATCATGACAAATAATCTCAATGTCTTGGATTACTCCTATTGAAATGGCGGATTATGCCAGGGTGAACTGACATTCCGTGGAGGTCACTCAAATGAGGGGGACATTTTTTTGCCAGGATCGCCTCCTTGTCGCTTTGTGTTTGTGTTGCCAGCCTATGTAAATGAGGTAAAGCGGCTTGCTTCTCTCCTCTCCACAGCGTTTGTTTAGGATTTACAAATCTAATTTTGCCCTGAGCCCTGCTTGCTTTAGAGCAAGTCAGCTGATCTCGAGATCTCCACAACAGATTAACACGGCAGTTCTCCGGGTCTCAGCCTTTTTTTCCAATGTTCCAAGGCAAAGGAGGTGAGGAGAGGTGGCGACACCTGCGGGTCGTGACAAGTACGGAAGGCCAGAGGAAGAGAGGGAACCGCTCCGGGGGTTATCTAACAAATGTTTTCAAAACGTGCTCCGTGAGTAAAGCCTAGTGTCTCTCTCTCTCACCCCCCCCCCCCCCCCATCTGTATGGGGAGATTTAGAGAGTCTGGTTGACGAGGCAAAAAATATGGGAAGCAAAGCCATTATGGAGAAGAGGAGTGACAAAATGAGAAGTGGCGGTCAGTGAGGTTGGGGAGGGTGGCAGGGGAGAAGGAGAGTGGCCAGCAGTCCTGACAAATGGAGGATTGTACAGTATGTCTGTGTGCCTCGAGATAGGAACCCCAAGCTCACTCCTACTGTACTCCATCCTAGAAAACACTATCTGCATCTTTCACCGCATATTACTGTGATTTCTGAGGAGATATATAAACTAATGATCCTAAAGATTATCCATACCTAGGAAATTAAATGCCCTTTTTTTCCCGCAATTGCTTTTTTAACTTGTGAGTGGAAATGTCTGAGTAAAAAATCCTCTATTTTGCAAGTAAATGTTTTCACAATGGGTGATTCGGCCTACCTGTCAGCACAGGCTCCTGCTGCCAGATACTATTTGGGGACCCAGGTAAGGTGGCAGTTTGCCTCAGATTATTCCTCAAAATAACCCTTGTGTGAAAGAAAACAAAAATAGGGTTGGAAGGTGCAAAAACACAAATGAGCCCCGCGGTGGTCACGTTTTGAGTAACCAAGATGGCCTAAACTGGGCTTGCTTGAAATCTCCCACTGTTTTGTTTCACACTTTTTGTGCACGGACATGCACAGTCACCTATTATAGCGCCTTGCAAAGACTGTTAGTCCCCAGCATTTTGGGGATATTATTGTTTCGCTTCTCTCTAACGGTGAGCTGGAGTGGCGAGGTCCTTAACCTTGCGGCCATGCAGAGAGGAATACCGGGACATCGCATTTGGCGACGCACTGCGTGTCCTCTCTTTCAGCGCCACACCAATCTGTCAGGGTTGAGTCATAACGCCCCCCGCTCACTTCCTCTGTATCAACGCAGGCTGACCGCTCGCTGTGAGACCCACGCTCGCCAATGGCTAATCTAGCAGAACGGCACCCGAAAATGAAGCGACGACCTGAGAGCACCGAAGGTATTAGCATTTGAGCGTGTCGCGATGTGAGGAAAAGCTTTTTACCAGCTCACTGCACCCATATGGCATTAACACATAAAAATGCCACTGTTGACATTTTGAAGGCTTGGCATCCCTCTGTAAGTACAGGGCATCAATATAAGCGGCAGAATCATTAGAGAGGGGTACTAGATCTCATATTGATGGAGAAACATAGTGAAAACACCGGCAAGACAGCGGATCCAGAGGGCTTGGCATTAGCAGGTCTGAGTTTATTTTCTGGCCGGTGAGATTAACACAATGCTCATCATGGCCAAGTGAACCTGAGCCACCAGAAATGAACCCACGGGGCAATGATCTCCATGCTGTATAATGCCTTTCTAAATCTCCCAGACTTAAAATGTCTAACACATCTTCCCTCATGGCTCGTCGTTTGTCCATATCACCCTACACAGACTTAAGGTATTACTCTGTCGTCCTCAGCTGTGATACTGACGGAACCCTTGTTTTGCAGAATAACTGGTGCCATGAATAGGTGCTCTGGTCAGTTTGGGTGCTAACATGCACTATATTGTAGTTATAATGTGAATATAAGCCTATTCAGAGTAGTAAGTCTTACACCGTACCCAAACTGGCCACGCGTAAATTGATTTTGTCCCCCCACACCAAACGCGATCACGACACGCAGGTTAAAATATCAAAACAAAAAGCATTAAACATTTATGGCAATTTAGCTAGTTAGCTTGCAGTCGCTAGATCATTTGTCCTGAAATATAAACATTTAGTTGTTATTTTACCTGAAATGCACAAGGTCCTCTACTCTGACAATTAATCCACACATAAAACGGTCAACCGAATCGTTTCTAGTCATCTCTCCTCCTTCCAGGCTATTTCTTCTTTGGATTTTATATGGCGATTGGCGTCTAAACTTTCATAGTATTACCACGACGACCGACGAACTCAGTTGTCTTTCAATCGCCCATGTGGGTATAACCAGATGGCATGTGGGTATCTGCTTCTATAAACCAATGAGGAGATGGGAGAGGCAGGACTTGCACCACGATCAATGTCACAAATAGAACTGACTTCCATTTTAGCGCTTGGGTGCAATAATTGAATAACATGTATGTTTAAATTTATTTTGCGACTCAAGCGGTGTAGTCAGCATGTTAGTAAGTAAACAGATGCTGCAGATTGTTCAAGACATTTTTACAGAGGACATTTTACAGAGGACATTTATATCCCAGCCATTTCAGTAATTCATTTGTTTTGGATTCCCCGGTTTGGAGAGACCTGGCTCTGCGGTAGTTTCTCCAGGCCTGGTTGTGAGGCAGCAACAAATATGGTCCTCGGGCACCAAGGTACATCAAGGCATGCTGGTACTGCCAACCCTGCAAACCTGACAGCACAGCCAGAGAAAAATTCCAGAGTAGAAACAAGACCAGGGCTATTAGTCCTGGTGTCAGACTGTATTTTCACCCCCCACCAACTCAATTTGTAGCCGTCTAAAATATTGACTAGGGGATGTCAGTTGATTCGGCCTGTCATCGGCAGTGATTGTTTGGGAAAACAATATTTGCTGCAGCATCCTGTTTCCTTCCATCCCATCCCACCACCGCCGCTGGCAAAAGACACTACCTCCGCCAGCTGTGTCGAACACTCGCTATCTATCACTTTAGCCTCAGCCTCCCTCCCATCTCACCAGCCCCCCTTCTCCAAATAATCTTCTGATAAGAAATAACACCACCAAAGCTTAGTTGTATCCATTGTACATGTGAACTGATATTTCTTCCTCAAGTCTCTCTCTCTCTCTTTCTCTTCTCTCTCTCATAAAAGGTAGTCAGCTGTAATGCTTAATGAAAGTCATTTGCTCTCCACATGCATTGTGTTAATGTAAAATACACCTTTAGGGACATTTGGTCTTTTCTGTAGTAATAAAGTAGCTCATTCTTAAAGGGAATGTTTGATAATTAGAAGTGAACAAAATTTGAAATGGGAATCGTTTACGGATTTTTAAGAGTGCTCTGTACTCTCCCTCAGTTTTTTTTTCTCTCACTGAATCTGCATTCTAATAAGGGACTGGGGTGCGATTCAGTTTTGCGTTCATGTTTCACTCTTCATTCATCCTGTGCAGCTTTTTTTGGTTTGCCGGTGTGTATTGTTTGACGCATTCAGCTGATAAAAACACAGTTTCTCATGCGGTCGTGTGACTGGTTGTTTGCTCTAGAGATTGCAGAGTTATTCCAGCGCTGCTGCCTGCTGCTCCTAATGATGTATTGTACTGGGCTTTGGGGGGGGGGGGGCGCAAGGGCAAGGTTATGAAGAGGAACCAGAGCCCCAGCAAAGAGTTAAAGGAAAAACTAGCTACTACTAACTTCATCACACCCTCTCTAAAATGACAGCGACCAAGACTGCGTGTCTCTCGGTATGTTTCTCCATCACTATTCCATCACCCGCCCTATGTGGAAACACTCTACCTTGCTAACAGGTTGTCATAGCATTGCCGGTATTGCTGTAAGTGTCACGGTATCTCCAAATCTGTCTGAAGTGGGGATTGCGGGGGAGGCGACCTGTATTGTCAGGACAACAGGACAAGGATGTCTGAGTGCACACTGGCGCAGCAGAAAGTTTTTGTACCCGGGGTGGGATAACAATGAGTGTGACGTTATTTCAGTAATGAGTAGGCTTGGGCGATATACCGGGGTTATCTCAAAATACAGACAGTATGATTTTCAATACCCTTTAAACAAATAAAAATACAAATATCAGTTTGAAGGCCTTGTGGGGGCTCGCACTACACCAATGCTTAAGATGTGTCAAATAAATGATATCCAGCTCATGGATCCAGCTATGCATTTGGTTTGCTAACTAAGTAGCTAGATGTCAAGATCAAGCTTCTTGGTTACAGCAGAGACATTCAATCATAGAGATGCTATTAAAGCAGACATTCAATCATAGAGATCCTATTAAATGACTTACTTATTTCTATATTCTATGCATTCAATCCCCTCCTGTATCTAGGTCCCTGTTGCCTAAATTGTTTTGTGGAAAGTATTCAGACCCCTTCCCCTTTTCAACATTTTGTTACGTTACAGCCTTGTTCTAAAATTGATTAAATATATATTTTTCCTCCTCAATCTACACACACTACTCCATAATGAGAAGGCGAAAACAGGTTTATTTACCTTATACCTTATTTACATTTGTATTCACATGATTTGGCTCCCGAGTGGTGTAGTGGTCTAAGGCACTACATCTCAGTGCAAGAGGCGTCACTACAGACACCCTGGTTCAATTCCAGGCTCTATTACAACTGGCCGTGATTGGGAGTCCCATAGGACTGCGCACAATTGGCCCAGCGTTGGCCGGGTTTGGCCGGTGTAGGCCATCATTGTAAATAATAATTTGTTCTTAACTGACTTCCATAGTTAAATAAATGTCAAAAATCACACCCTTTGCTATGAGACTCTAAATTTAGCTCAGGTGCATCTTGTTTCCATTGATCATCCTTGATGTTTCTACAACTTGAATGTTGTGCAACTGTGGTAAATTCAATTGATTGGACATCATTTGGAAAAAGACACACCTGTCTATATAAGTTCCCACAGTTGACCGTGCAAATCAGAGCAAAAACCAAGCCATGAGGTTCAAGGAATTGTCTGTAGAGCTCCGAGACAGGATTTTGTCGAGGCACAGATCTGGGGAAGGGTATCAAAAACATTATGCAGCATTGAGGTCCCAAATAATACAGTGGCCTCCATCATTTTTAAATGGAAGATGTTTGGAACCACCAAGACTATTCCTAAAGCTGGCCGCCCGGCCAAACTGAGCAATCAGAGGAGAAGGGCCTTGGTCAGGGAGGGGATCAAGAACCCAATGGTCACTTTGACAGATCTTCAGAGTTCCTGTGTGGAGATGGAGATCCTTTTTATGGTGGAGTGGCCAGACGGAAGCCACTCCTCAGTAAAAAGCACATGACAGCTTGGAGTTTACCAAAAGACAGCTAAAGATTCTCAGACAATGAGAAACAAGATTCTCTGGTCTGAATCCCAAGTGTCACGTCTGGAGGAAACCTGGCACCATCCTTACGGTGAAGCATGGCGGCAGGGTAGCCTAGTGGTTAGAGCTTTAGACTAGTAACCGAAAGGTTGCAAGATCGAATCCCCGAGCTGACAAGGTAAAAATATGTTGTTCTGCCCCTGAACAAGGCAGTTAACCCGCTGTTCCTAGGCCGTCATTGAAAATAAGAATTTGTTCTTAACTGACTTGCCTAGTTAAATAAAGGTAAAATAAATGGTGGTGGCAGCATCGTGCTGTGGGGATGTTTCTCAGTGGCAGGGACTGGGAAACTAGTCAGGATCGACGGAAAGATGACCGAAGCAAAGTACAGAGAGATCCTTGATGAAAACCTTCTCCGGACCTCAGACTGGGGGCGAAGGTTCACCTTCCAACAGTACAATGACCCTAAGCACACAGCCAAGACAACGCATGAGTGGCCTTCGGACAAGTCTCTGAATATCCTTGAGTGGTCCAACCAGAGCCTGGATGTGAACCCGATCGAACATCTCTGGAGAGACTTGAAAATAGCTGTGCAGTGACGCTCCCCACCCAACCTGACAAAGCTTGAGTGGATCTGCAGAAAAGAATGGGAGAAACTCCCCAAAAACAGGTGTGCCAAGCTTGTAGCATCATACTCAAGAAGACTCAAGGCTGTAATCACTGCCAAAGGTGATTCAACAAAGTAATGAGTTAAGGGTCTGAATACTTATGTAAATGTGATATTTCAGTTTTCTATTTGAAATAAATTTGCTAACTTCTAAAATGCTGTTTTTGCTTTGTCATTATGGGGTATTGTGTGTAGATTGAGTTTTTTAAATTTTTTTATACATTTGATAATAAGGCTATAACGTTCAGGGGTCTGAATACTTTCCGTGTGTGTGTGTGTGTGTGTGTTATTTTCTGAAATGGCGCCCCGTGGTGCACATTCGGTAATACCGTATGAAAGTCTGGATACCGCCCAACCTAAGTCGAATATGATATGTCAGTAGTGAGGGATGTTATGAGTGTTATGTCATGGCAGGTAGCCTAGTGGTTAAGAGCATTGGGCCAGTAATCAAAAGGTTGCTGGTTTGATTGTTCACCTAGTCAGCTCGGGGAATCTTTCGATGTGCCCTTGAGCAAGGCACTTAACCCTAATTGCTCCTGAAGGTCGCCCTGGATAAGAGAGTCTGCTAAAATAAAAACATTTGATGTCAGTAGTGAGTGTGATATTATTCTTGGATCCCAGAGTTCTAAATTGCTCTCCATCTATCTGTCTTTTGCTAACTCTCTCTCTTGCTTACAGTCTCCCTCTTCTGTCAGGCAAAATGGGAGGAGTGAAAACCTACGCTCGTTGAAAGCTGGTTAAATGCCCTTTTATTTTTTGGTAAATGTGAATTGTATATTGTGTAGAAATTGTGGATCACCTCTGCATCCCAGCTAGAAACTCAGCCCTCAGGGTATTGGAACTAATTATTTTTCCTTTCACTGCCATTTTAACAATATGCGTGATTAAGTATACTATACATTTGTATATATATGTGGACACCCCTTCAACTTAGTGGATTTGGCTATTTCAGGTGAAAATTGAGCTCACAGCCATGCAATTGTCATAGACAAACATTGGCAGTAGAATGGCCTTACTGAAGATCTCAGTGACTTTCAAAGTGGCACCGTCATAGGATGCCACCTTTCCAACAAGTCAGTTTGTCAAATTTCTGCCCTGCTAGAGCTGCCCCGGTCAACTGTAAGTGCTGTTATTGTGAAGTGGAAACATCTTGGAGCAACAATGGCTCAGCCGTGAAATGGTAGGCCACACAAGCTCACAGAACGGGACCGCCGAGTGCAACACTCAGAACGAGTTCCAAACTGCCTCTGGAAGCATGTTTAGTACAAGAACTGTTCATTGGGAGATTCATGAAATGGGTTTCCATGGCCGAGCAGCCGCATACAAGCCAAAGATCAACATGCGCTATGCCAAGCGTCGGCTGGAGTGGGGTAAAGCTCTCCAACATTGGACTCTGGAGCAGTGGGAAGGCTTTCTCAGGAGTGATGAATCACGCTTCACCATCTGGCAGTCCAACGGAAGAATCTGGGTTTGGCATATGCCAGGAGGACACTACCTGCCCCAATGCATAGTGTCAACTGTAACGTTTGGTGGAGGAGGAATAATGGTCTAGGGCTGTTTTTCATGGTTCAGGCTCCTTAGTTCCAGTGAAGGGAAATCTTAATGCTACAGCAAGCTATTACATTCTAGACGATTCTGTGTTTCCAACAGTTTGGAGAAGGCCCTTTCCTGCTTCAGCATTACTATACCCCCATGCACAAAGGGAGGTCCATACAGAAATGTTTTGTCGAGATCTATGTTGAAGAACTTAACTGGCCTCCACAGAGTCCTGTCCTCAACCCTATGGAACGCCTGGGATGAATTGGAACTCTGACTGTGGCTGAATGGAAGCAAGTCCCCTCAGAAATGTTCCAACATCTAGCGGAAAGCCTTCCCAGAAGAGTGGAGGCTGTTTTATAGAAGTAAGGGGGACCAGCTCCATATGAATGCCCATGATTTTGGAATGAGATGTTCGACAAGCAGATGTTCACATACTTTTGGTCATGTGGTGTATTTACCAGTACCAGACAACCTTTGAAAATTCCTTGATGAAATATAATTTGATTTATAACATTTGTTTTGCTTTCAAGTATTTATACATTTTAAAATTGTCCATATAAATGCATTATACTGCTACAATTACTACTAGTAGTGCTACTGCTACTACTACTCCTGGTGCTTCTACTACTACTACTACTACTACTACTACTACTACTGGTGCTGCTACTACTACTGCTACTCCTGGTGCTACTACGTCTCCTGGTGCTGCTGCAACTACTACTCCTGGTGCTGCTGCTGCTACTAGTACTACTACTACTACTACTAGTACTACTACTACTACTACTACTACTACTACTGGTGCTGGTGCTGCTTCTACTACTACTACTACTACTACTACTGGTGCTGCTGCTGCTGCTGCTGCTACTACTACTACTACTACTACTACTACTACTACTACTCCTGGTGCTGCTGCTGCTGATGCTGCTACTACTACTACTACTACCTCTGGTGCTACTACTACTACTGGTGCTGCTACTACTATTGCTTCTCCTGGTGCTACTACTACTCCTGGTGCTGGTGTTACTACTACTCCTGGTGCTGCTGCAACTACAACTCCCGGTGCTGCTACTACTCCTGGTGCTGCTGCTACTCCTTGTGCTGCTACTACTGCTACTACTACTACTACTAGTGCTGCAGCTACTACTACTACTACTGGTGCCGCTGCTACTGCTACTACTGGTGCCGCTGCTACTACTGCTACTGGTGCTTCTACTACTAATACTACTACTTCTACTACTACTAGTGCTGCTTCTACTACTGGTGCTTCTACTACTACTGCTACTCCTGGTGCTGCTACTATTCCTGGTGCTACTACTACTACTACTACTACTACTACTACTACTACTACTACTACTACTACTGGTGCTTCTTCTACTACTACTACTACTACTACTACTACTACTACTACTACTACTACTACTACTACTACTACTACTACTACTACTACTACTACTACTGCTACTACTACTGGTGGTGCTACTACTCCTGGTGCTACTCCTGGTGGTGCTGCTGCTACTACTCCTCCTGATGCTGCTGCAGCTGCTACTGCTAATACTGGTGCTGCTGCTGCTGCTACTACTACTACTACTACTACTACTACTACTACTACTACTACTGGTGCTTCTACTACTACTACTACTACTACTACTACTACTACTACTACTACTACTACTACTGGTGCTACTCCTGGTGGTGCTACTACTCCTGGTGCTACTCCTGGTGGTGCTGCTGCTACTACTCCTCCTGATGCTGCTGCAGCTGCTACTGCTAATACTGGTGCTGCTGCTACTACTACTACTACTACTACTACTACTGGTGGTGGTGGTGGTGGTGGTGGTGGTGGTGGTGGTGGTGCTGCTGCTGGTGCTACTACTACTGGTGCCGCTGCTACTACTACTACTGCTACTGGTGCTTCTACTACTAATACTACTGGTGCTACTACTACTACTACTGCTGCTACTACTACTCCTGGTGCTACTACTACTACTACTACTACTGGTGCTGCTACTACTACTACGACTACTACTACTACTACTACTACTACTACTACTACTACTACTGGTGCTGCTACTACTACTGCTACTCCTGGTGCTACTACATCTCCTGGTGCTACTACTACTGCTACTCCTGGTGCTACTACATCTTCTGGTACTGCTGCAACTACTACGACTACTACTACTACTACTACTACTACTACTACTACTACTACTACTACTACTACTACTACTACTACTACTACTACTGGTGCCGCTGCTACTACTACTATTGCTGCTGGTGCTTCTACTGCTACTACTACTGGTGCTTCTACTAGTACGTCTACTACTACTGGTGCTTCTACTACTACTACTACTACTCCTCCAGGTGCTACTACTACTACTACTCCAGGTGCTACTACTACTACTACTATTACTACTACTACAACTAGTGCTACTACTACTACTACTACTACTACTGGTGCTGCTACTACTACTGCTGCTACTACTGGTGCCGCTGCTGCTGCTG